>NC_080747.1:58362624-58668665 GCF_020826845.1 Diceros bicornis minor | reverse complement strand
ATTTGGAAGACATGGCATAAAGGAGGTAACTGAAGCTGGGACAGTGGTTAGAGTTGAGGATGTCCAGAAAGGAGAGGGCAAATGTAGAACCTTGGAGAATACCTATTTTTTTAATTGAGTTTTTTTTTTTCAGAGCAATTTTAGAGTCACAGCAAAATTGAGCAGAAGGTACAGAGATTCCCCAAGTACCTCTGCTCCCACATATGCAGAGAATGCCTCTTTAGGGAGCAAGAAGTGTGGGAGCCAGAGGAAAGGCAGAAAGAAATGGCTGAGCAAAGGAACCGGAACTCCAGCAGTAGAATGTGTATAGAAACCTAAAGATTTAAAATTGACGGTCAAGTTTGAATTGGTAAAAAAATTAAATTAGACCACACTTTTTATTTGAAGTACTTTTGTTAACTCAAATTATGCCAAAATAACATTCCTAAGAAGAAATTCTTCTAGAGCCTGCTAATGAATAGCTGCCAGTGATTGTAACTCAAGTCTTGGTATCATGAAATTATGTTTGTTCATGATTCAATCAGCTAGATGATATTTCAGAAAATTTCTCTCTTAAAAATGTAAGGTATTTCTCCTTAACTCTTCTTTTTGTCAGATATCAGAAAATCATTTAAGGATTCTGTTATTACTGAAAATAATAGGCCAAAAATTCTGTTATTACTGAAAATATTAGATAACTTTATATGGAAGAGAATGAGAAAGGAAAGTTTGTGAGTGTATTCTACATTATCAACTAACGTTTTAGTTCTAGATGGATCTCCTATATTAATAAGATGTGTTTTATTAATATATGTATTAATATAATGTAATATATTATATTAATGTATAATGTAATAAGATGTATTACATGTATAATATAATGTAATAAGATGTATTAATAAGATTAATAAGATGTATTGTTTTCTATATGAGAGTATTCCAGACAGAGTTAGAATGTTCTTTTTTCCTTGTTTTTGTTTGGAACAAGTCATCATTCTCTGATAAATATAGTATAGTAGATGCACCAAGACTGTGGTTTCATCCTATATTCTCTTGAAAGTTCTATTCTCATGCATGTACTTTTTTTCTGAAAACAGTTTTTTTCAGGTTTTTCTAGTAAAAACCTTTTTATCATATTTATTTCTCTCAACATAAGATGGTTTGAGTTGTGATATCATTTTTTTTTTTTTTTAATTAACTGTGAGCAGAGCCAACACTGTCAGTGACACAATGAGAAGGATGCTGGCAAATCCAATTTCAATTTCTGAAGGCACTGCTCATCACATCAAAAGTCATAGGGAGCAGTTAGACCAGGATGGAGTGTAGCAATCAGAAACAGAGTGTTTACTTTTGAGCAAAATTATAAATATTGCCCGCCTCAGCATGTAGTGGCTAGCTCTATAAGACAAAGGACATATTTTACTACATGTAATATGGAAAAACATTGGTTACGTGCTAGTCCTTTTAGTTATGCCTGAGCATACATAGTTATAATCGTCTGCAGAAGCATCCACATGTACAAATAGAGAAGATAGACAGCTGAGGGCCACATTTCAGCTGATATCTACATTTTACAAGTTACCAGAGCTTTTGAAAGTCTCAAAGAGGAAAAGCAAGTCTAGTAGCTTTTCTGTCTTTTAACTGAGCTGGCAAAAGGTCCTTGAAGCAAGGTGTCAATAATGGCTGATCTTTAGTGGTGTGAATTTAATAAGTGTTTAAATATTTTTTTGTTCAAATTATTTAGACAAACTTCTGGATAATGTTGAGATTAGCTGGTCAATTTAAATTTAAACGGACATTATTTTTCTGATGATGATCATTAACCTATAACAAGGAAAGTTGAGATTTTTTGGAGGATACTTGATTGTATTTTAAATACTAGTGCGTTATTTGTAGAACTCTTGAATATTTGAAAATCCTGTGATGTATTTAAGAGTCTAAAAATACACTTTCCTTTAAAAACCCAGCTCATATTTTATGATATTTTTCTGGGCTAATAATTTTATGAGCTATCTTTTGATAAAATATTTTTAATATTTAATATAATATTACATAATGTATAGTAACTAAAAGATTCTCATTGATGTATCTTCACTTATATCGTTTACATAACAATATAAGAGAGAGGCAAGTGTTTTGCAAGTTCTCCAAAAGAGTATGTTCACAGGTACGTTCTGTAGAACAGAAGTAGTGACCTATTAAACTAGAAAATAAGGTGCTAATTCTACTCATACTGAGGTCTTGCTTTTTCTACATTTTTAGTCATATGCAAAATACATTCTGGATTTTGTGGTAGTATTTGTATATTTATTTCCAGAGTAGAGGTTTCTATGGCGTTAAATGATAGGATAAAATACATTTACATTTGTCTTTACGATAAAAGATTTCCAACAGCTTTGCTGTCCTTCCATTTTAAACTCGTGGATTATATAGGGAAGAAAGCTTCAATTATTTGGTGCATGCGTTTAACATCTAATAACTTCCTTTAGACAAGCAGTGTGCTTTGAATTCAAGGCTCTGAGAGCTGCTAAAGGTGGGAACTGGAATGGCACCAGGAAGAAATACTGGATGTTGGAAATTGTTATTGTGCAAAGTGAGGAGTGAGAATGGGAGGGGAGGAGCCCCTTTACGTTTTGAACTTTCAAAATATGGGATCAAAATGGAAGATTTTCACTGATGTGTGGCTGAATGTTTATTGTTATAACAGGTTGTTTCTTAGGTGTATTTGAGTTGAAGTATATAGAGTCATAATTATCACATTCAGAAACCAAAAGGAAGAAGGATGTGTAAGAGGACAGAAGGCCACATAAAGAGAGGAGGCCCTTGGGCCCCCAATTCCCATATCTCAACCTTTAAAGAAACTTCCTCACTATGTTTAATATCTGTCGTCTTAGAAATTTCAATGGTATTTAAAGTGAATAGGCCCAGTGTACTACCTACAGGAAAACTGACTGCCTCTGATGCTAAGCTATGTTGGTGTTAGTGGGCTGTAACAGCTAAGCTTGACCGTGGCGGTAGCAGTGGTGATACTGGGAGTGGCAGGCACTTCTGATAGACCTATACCATACAGAGGGATGCTTGTGAGGATTAATATCCAACAGGAAACAAGCCTTCTACAGATTTGTGAAGCTTGGAAGGGATCAGGTTGATGCTAGTCCTATCTGGACAAACTTGAAGAAAGGTGAGATCTGAATGCCATGGTCATGACGATCCACAAGATGGAGTTCTTTTACACTGGTAAAATATTTCAAAAATGAGAACTGAGTGAA
Source organism: Diceros bicornis minor (assembly GCF_020826845.1). Classification (NCBI taxonomy): domain Eukaryota; kingdom Metazoa; phylum Chordata; class Mammalia; order Perissodactyla; family Rhinocerotidae; genus Diceros; species Diceros bicornis. The sequence continues at coordinate 58,665,417 of NC_080747.1, read as the reverse complement.
CAATACTGCTTTCAGCAAGATAAAACCCAAAGTAAGAACACTTGGTTTATTACATTCAAAGATATGGCTAGAAAACCACACAAAAGCTACTGCCGTGGTGACTCCTTAATTAGTCCAGATTTTGTCAGCTCATTTTCCCAAGCCTATAGGTTGAAAATTTCCCCTGTAAGGTTAAGTGTGTGCCTTTCTTATGCCATGTTTGTAGGAGATACAACTGGATCTTGGGGAAAGTCAAATTCCTCTTTACTAAATTATAACTCATTTCAAAAGGTTAAATAGAAGAAATAAAAAAAAAAATGTTTTCCCATTAGAGTCATCTTCTATCCCTAGCACCCAGTATAATGACTGCCACATAGTAGGTGCATAGTATGTTCATAGGTGAACATGATTGCTTCTATGGGAAGAAGCAGAACAGAAATAGTGCTGTGTCACACTAGGAAATAATGTGCTAATTTGTATCCATGCAAAATTCTTACTGTTCAGTGGGCCTGGTTTATTCTTTTTTCTTTTTACCATGCCGAAATATATATTCCAAGAAAAAGTCCTTTCCCAAAATTGTTTGTAATCTTCTAAAGATCTGGGTTGGCAGCACAGCTAACGGATATGGGTTATTGTGGGGAAGGGTTTTTTTTTGCTGTAAGTTATTAAGAAATAATTGAACTGAATCGAGTAGGTGTGATTGGATGCTTTCCTAGGTATTTGTTTTGGAATTGTTATTATTGAGTCATGCATTGTAGTCTTGACTGTGTATTTCTACAAAACAAGGTTTTAAAGCAGTTGGACAAATAATTTTCCTTCTTTTTTTCCTTTTGTAACAAAAGGTAGTAAATGTCACCTGTATTCTTTCTAAACACATAGCTAATAACATGTAAAATGGAAACTTATTAATAATGTAAACCTAGCCTTTTCAGTTTGAGTAATAAGAAACTGATTGTATAATTTTTCTGGCTCTAATTGTATATATAGAAATGTTTGGACTCATACCCAAAGTGCATAAGATTTGGACAGTTATTATATTTTTTCTCCACTTTGAATGTGGCCAAGCAAATAGATAAGGAAAAAGTCAAAGTTTTTACAAATAAAGCTTTATAAATTCATCAGAATTCTTATTAATGATAGTGCTTATTTGGATTATTAAACTCTTTTAGCAGAATAGAGCTCTTTACTGATTAATATATACTAGATTCATTCAGTTCTGTGCTTGTCAGCATATAGAACCTGACTTTACAGTGATAGGCTTTGGTATGTATGTAAAGAGAGAAAATAAAAAACTGAATATGTAGGGAAAGGTATTGTTAATGAGTCACTGCCGTATATAAGATGAGCACTCCTAGTAAATCTGGAACTGAAGGTGATGGTTACAGAATGATGTAACTGACTATCCATATATTTTGCCTGGGGAAGACAGAGATGGGCATTTGTCTCAGTAGTAGCTATTAAAATTTTGCTTTGCTAATTGGTCCTGTGACTGCTTTACTCTCATCTAGTGAGTTATTTTTGGCTCTAAGCCACCTCTTAAGACGGTCATTGATTCTTGTGATGGAGTGAGCTCAGTTGCTGCAAATTTTTAAGGACTTGTTTTAGCACAGGCGTCTTTTTTTCCTTCTCAAGGGAGAAGAAAATCCATGTTACCTTTTTTTCTTGCCTTGTTGTCTTCTGTTTATTTTTCTGAACATCAAGCCAATATAATTTATTAGTGTACATATTTACAATGTGTCATGTTTTCTGTGAAAAAGATATAATAATCTAAGAGTCTACATACCTTTTAGAAAGAACGTGAAGCCTCTAGACCAACATCTGGCACAGAGTAGCTACTCAGTTTCTCCTCTTGTGACTTTGGGAAAATTTCGATCTCTCAGTATCTTTTTTTTTTTTTTTAAATCTTCATCTGTAAAATTAAAGTGGTGAGTATAGGTGTGATCTTTCTTAAAATAAGCTCTTAAATTCAGGTAAAGATGAGCACAGTTTTCGCTAAATCCAGTCTACAGACACTCGATAGCCTATTGAACATTTATTATTTGCAAGGCTCTGTTTTGCCTTCCCACCCTCTTAAACTAATGACACTGGAGACGGCATGAGGAAGTGATGGAGCAGATGAGTGAAGAGCATCAGAGAGTAGGGGTGAAATATTCCATCCGAGCTGGCATACCGGCTGTTCTAAGTAGTGTATTGACCATGGAATGTCTAGATTTTTCCCTCAAATTATGTACTTGACACTCTTTGTTCTTAAACTCTTCCTTCCATCTGGTAATTCAGTTTGTTTTGGAGAAGAAGCATTTTTTTCTCCTATTTTTGATTCAACTTTTTGGTATCAGAAATCTGCCTGTTTGAAAATTTGATTTTACTAACTTTTGGTCCTCTTGAAGCAGTCCAAAAAGTAGGTGTCCAAAGCCCTAAAGTTATTAGGGTTGGAGGGCTCTTGTCTCAGAGACTTGTTGGAGAGCTAGATTGTCAATTCTCTTTGTGAAATAGACATAGAACATGTGGTTCAAACGGCAGCCAGATAGGCCTTTCTGTACTCAACTGAGCAGAGATGTAAGTAAAGTGTATGAATATCAAAGTATGGTAGTTGAACTCGGGTGGTCTCAATACTTACCATGATGATGAAGGTAAGTATTGAGTTTTGAAGTAAAGGAGAACTGGATAAAGCCTGGCTTTGCCGTCTAGACACTTTGTTACATTGTGCAAGTTTAATTGATTTCTGTAGGTCATAGTTTCCTTATTTATGAAGTAGGAATAATATTTACTGTAGAATCTTTTTTGGTCTGGCTTAAACTAAGATAACATGTAAATCTCCTACTATACACAGTGCTTTCATGAAGGTGCATATGTGATTGTTATTTCTGTTAGAAATTTAAAAGGTATTAAAAAGTGTAAGTATGGTTAGGATCAGCAGATATATCTCAGAAGAGAAAAGAAAAGAAATTAGGGGTTGGAAATTAAGGTAACAAAAAATTCAAAGTTAAGAAGAGAACTGGTGAAAAGATATTCGTTGAAAGATTTTATTGTGAACATATTTTGCCAATGATCTTTAAAAAATCAATAACCTGTTAAATCAGAACACAAATAATTAAGGCTTCAGGTGATACAGGCAAACTTACTAACATTTTGTATTAGAATACGCATAAGTTTGATTTATTATCTAAATCTGCTCAAATTTTTAAAATTTATGTCAGATCTAAAATCACTTGATAACTGAACTCTAGTCTAAACTATAAAATTTTTAGCTTTAGCCCCTTGTGAGTGAATCACTAGCACATATGTAGAGGTTCAAGAAATGGAATAACAGAGTTGGAAACAAAATATGCAAGAGCTGTATATTGGACCAAGTGGAGAAATTTTGGAAGATTGCATTTCTTTAAACTACAGATCTTGTTCCCCTGTTTTAGTGTTTGTTGTCATGAAAATAATCACAAATCCACATGCCCAAGGCTTAATGAAAACCTGTTGGCTGCAGAATAGTCAGAAGTATTACATGCTACAATTCTTTTTAACGCATTTCGACTAACTTAACATTTCATACAATATTTTCAAGAAGTTTTGAGCCTACCAATCCATGCAGATGCTCAGTTTTTAAAAATTTTTTTATACGTTCTTTTTTTTTTTTTAATTTTATTTATTTTTTCCCCCAAAGCCCCAGTAGATAGTTGTATGTCACAGTTGCACATCCTTCTAGTTGCTGTATGTGGGACGCGGCCTCAGCATGGCCGGAGAAGCGGTGTGTCGGTGCATGCCCGGGATCCGAACCCGGGACGCCAGCATCGGAGCACGCGCACTTAACCGCTAAGCCACGGGGCCGGCCATAGGTTTTTAAAAATTTTTAATGTGGAGAATAGATCAAAGAAGAAGTAATTGAAAGGGAGTGGCATTTATAATCTAGCATTTTTCAAGCTGAAGAGAATTTTGGGGGCCTTATACTTTTAGAAATCTATTCCCAGGAGTGGTTTATAGCCACCACTTGCCTGCCATGTTAGCTTGAGTATCTTTTAGGTGCCCACCTTTAATCTAACTTGTAATCGTAACAATAGCTATAACCCTCAACACCACTCTGCACACTTCCCGTCATGCTGCCTATCATCACCATCCGGGGCAGTTCTTGATTTTTCCTGAATGAAACTTATGGGCACTGCAGATTTGCTTGTGGGCACTGCAGATTTGCTGTGAGTAGCCTGGGGGATCCACCCCATTTCTGCTAAGGTGAGTATAGAAATTCAAGGGAATTGAATTTTCCTGGCCTCGTCTGTGTTCTGGTGTAGGAATGTAGAGCAGATGCAGTGACTCAAATGTCACTCCCTCTGTGCCTTAATGAGATTCAGACACACTCATCTGTTTTGTGTGTAACATGCACTATAATTTTAGTGTTAGGTTTATAAGATTTATTATTTTTTTGCTTTCCTTTTTTGCACATTACAGTAATTCTAATGTGTTTAAGGGACATTGTATGGGGAAGAGGAGAAGGAGCCAAAGTTGTTTAAGAATAGGAATGTGGCAAATAAATGCTATCTTAATGAGATTTGGGTACTCCTTGTTTTTTTTTTTTTTTTTTGCCCTCTACTTTTAGCCAAATCATTATATTCTCTTGTGCAGAGGATGGACACTAGGGGCAGTGTAAACCTCTCTGAGAACCACTGTTAGCAACAGATTTGTTTTCCACCTGACACCAGCGTAGACCAAGTGTGTTACATGTCCACCTTGAAGAAGAGTGCGCTTCCTGGAATTCATTGTTGAGGGACTGTCATTTTTCTGGGAAGAAGAGAAATAAAAGAGAGAGGGGCTTGCCATTAACAGAAATGAAGCTAAACCATTTATTGTAAGATTAATCATTGATACTGCTCTAACCAAGACTAGAATATTTAGTTTAGCTATAGAATTTTAAAAATCAGATTCATTGAGATATTACTTAGACACACTGAAATTTACCAATTTTAGGTGAACAATTTGATAAATTCTGACAATTGTATGCAGTCATGTAGCCACCACCACAATCATGATACAGGAAAAGTTCCCTCATGTGCCTTTGTAGTCAGTTCCCTTCCTCCACCTCCAGCAACCACTGATCTGCTTTCTTTTGCTGTAATTTTGCCTCTTCTAGAGTTTTATACAAGTGAAATCATTCAGTAGGTATTTTGTTTTGTGTGTGTGTTTGGCTTCTTTCAGTTATCATAATGGTTTTGAGATCCGGCTGAATCCATAATTTGTGTATTTTTGTTGCAGAATACTATTTCACTGTATGCATACACTAAAATTTGTTTATCTGAATCCATAATTTGTGTATTTTTGTTGCAGAATACTATTTCCCTGTATGGATACACTAAAATTTGTTTATCTATTCAGTTGAAAGACATTTAGATTCTTTTAATTTTTTGGTTATCACAAATAAGGCTGCTAAGAATGTTAGGTAGAAAGTCTTTGCATGGAGAGATTTTCATTTCATTTAAGTAAATATTTAGGAGTAGAATTGCTGGATCATGTAAGTGTATGTTTAACTTTACAACAGACTGCCAAACTATTTTATGAACTGGCTTCACCATTGCTCTTAGCAAGATAAGAGAGTTCCAGTTCCTTTACACCTTGCCAGCATTAGGTAATGTCAGTCTTTTTAATTTTAGCTATTCTAGTGAATGTGTAGGGATATCTCATTAAGGTTTTGATGATTTTCATTGCTGTAATGACTGGTGATGTTGAGGATTTTTTCCATGAGTGTATTTGTCATTCATATATCTTCTTTTATGATGCGACTGTGTAAATCTTTTGCCGATTTAAAAAATCAGATCATCTTGAGTTTAAGAATTCTTTTTATATTCTTTTTATATTCTGGATACAAATATTGTCTTTTCTTCTGTCTGTGGCTAGCCTTTTCATTTTCTTATTTTCTTTTTAAAAGCAAAATTTTTTAATTTTGCAGTCTAATTTATTGGTATTTTCTTTTATATTCATGCTCTTTATGTCCTACTTAAGAAATCTTTGACAAACTCAAAATACTTTGTTTCCTAGAAATTTTGTAGTTTTTGTCTGTGTAGGTAGTCTAATCTATTTAGACAGATAGTCCCACTTTATTATTATTTTTCAAAATTGTTTTAGCTATCCTAGTTCCTTTGCCTTTTTGTATAAATTTTAGGGTAATCTTGTCTATATCAATGAAAAATCTTGCTTAGATTTTGATAGGAATTGTATTAAACTTGTATAAAAATTTGGGGAGAATTGACGTCTTTACTATGTTGTTCCATTTATTTAGACATTCTTTGATTTTTTTTCATCAGTATTGTGTAGTTTTCAACATATAACTCCTGTACATGTTTTCTTAGATTTATACCTACTATCTCTTGTTCCCTCAGTGATTGTAAATGGTATTGTGTTCTGTAATTTTAGTATCCACATGTTCATTGCTTATAGAAAAATATAATTGATTTTTGCATGTATAATTTGTATCGTGTCAGCTTGCTGAACTTACTTATTAGTTCTATGAGTTTTTTTGGTAGATTCCTTGGAATTTTCTACATAGACAACCATATCGTCTGGAGTTAGCAACAGTTTTATTTCTTTCTTTCCAATCTGCCTTTTGTGTCCTTTTTTTGCACCATATTAAATGAGTACTGAGAACAGACTTGTTTGCCTTGTTCCCAATCTTAAGGGGAGAGCCTTGGGTCTTTTACCGTTAAGTATAATGTTATCTCTGGGTTTTTTGAAGACGCTCTTTATCAAGTTGAGGAAGTTCCCCTCTATTCCTTTTTTTCAGAGCATTTTTATCATAAATGGGTACTGAATTTTGTCAAATGATTTTTCTTCATCAATTGATATGATCATGTGATTTTTCTTTTTTATCTTGGTAATATGGTGGATTACATTGATTAATTGATTTTCATTTTTTTTTCCCCCCTCTGGTAAGGAAGTTCAGCCCTGAGCTAACATCCATTGCCAATCTTCCTCTTTTTGCTTGAGGAAGATTGTCCCTGAGCTAACATCTGTGCCCACCTTCCTCTATTTTGTATGTGGGACGCTGCCACAGCATGATGATGAGCAGCATGTAGGTCCATACCTGGGATGCGAACCTGCAAACTCCGGGCCACCAAAGCAGAGTACGCAAACTTAACCAACTACACCACCAGGCTGGCCCTGATTTTCCTTTTTTTTTTTGATTTGATATTTATGTATATTGCAGAATGATCACCACAATAAGTCTAGTTAACATCATCACCTTACATAGTACAGATTTTTTTTCTTGTGATAAGAACTTTTAAGATTTACTTTCTTAGCAACTTTCAAATATACAATACAGTATTATTAACTATAGTTGCCATACTGTACATTACATCCCCATGATTTATTTATTTTATAACTGAAAGTTTGTACCTTTTGACCCCCTTCACCCATTTCACCCACCCTTCACCCCATGCCTCTGGCAACTACCAGTCTGTTCTCTGTATCTATGAGTTTGGTATTTTTTTGTTTGGTTGTGGGTTTTTTTTTGATTCTACACATAAATGAGATCATGTAGTATTTGTCTTTCTCTGTCTGACTTATTCCACTTAGCATAATGCCCTCAAGATCTGTCCATTTTGTCGCAAATGACAAGATTTCCTTCTTTTTTATGGCTGAATAATATTCCTTTGTGTGTGTGTGTGTGTGCATGCGCGTGTATGTGTGTGTGTGTATATCTCACATTTTCTTCTTTTTTTGTTGAAGTATAGTTGACATACAATACTGTATTAGTTTTAGGGGTACAACTTAGTGATTCAACATTTATTTGCATTACAAAATGATCACCGTGATAAGACTAGTAACCATCTATCATTATAAAAAATTATTACAATATTGTTGACTTCATTCCCTATGCTGTATATTACATCTCCATGACTTATTTATTTTATGACTGAAAGTTTGTATCTCCTATCCCCTTCACCTATTTCACCCTCCCCACCCCCCCAGCAACCACCAATTTCTTTTCTGTATCTACGAGATAGTTGGTGTTTTCTGTTTCTGTTTTGTTTTGTTTGTTCATTTATTTTGTTTTGTTTTTAGATTCCACATATAAGTGAAATCATATAGTATTCTTTCTCTGTTGGCTTATTTCACTTAGCATAATACCCTCTAGATCCATTCATGTTGTCACAAATGGGAGGATTTCATTCTTTTTTAAGGCTAAGTAACATTCCATTGTATATATTTACTACATTTTCTTTATCCATTTATCTACCAGTGGACACTTAGGTTGCTTCTATATCTTGGCTATTGTAAATAATGCTGCAATGAACATAGGGTTGCTTGTATCTTTTCAAATTAGTGTTTTTGTGTTCTTTGGATAAATACCCAGAAGTGGTATTGCTGGATTGTATGGTAGTTCTGTTTTTAATTTTTGGAGGAACCTCCATGCTGTTTTCCATAGTGGTTGCACCAATTTAAATTCCCACCAATGGTGCACAAGGGTTCCCTTTTTTCCACATTCTCACCAAAACTCTTTTGTTGTATTTTTGATAGTAGCCATTCTGACAGGTGTGAGGTGATATCTCATTGTGGTTTTGATTTGCTTTTCCCTGATAATTAGTGATGTTGAGCACCTCTTCATGTACCTGTTGGCCATCTGTATGTTTTCTTTGGAAAAATGTCTGTTTAGGTCCTCTGTCCATTTTTTAATTGGATTTTTTGTTTTTTGTTATTGAGTTGTATGAGTTCTTTATATTTTGGATATTAACCCTTTATTAGATATATGATTTGCAAATGTATTCTCCCATTCAGTAGGTTGCCTTTCCATTTTGTTGATGGGTTTTTTCCCACTGTACAAAGCTTTTAGTTTGATGTAGTCCCCCTTGTTTATTTTTGCCTTTGTTGACTTTGCCTGAAGAGACATATCCAAAAAAAATACTGCTAAGATTGATGTCAAAGAGTTTACCACCTATGTTTTCTTCTGGGAGTTTTATGGTTTCAGGTCTTATATTTAAGTTTTTAATTTATTTTGAGTTTATTTTTGTATATGGTTAGGAAGGTGGTCCAGTTTCATTCTTTTGCATGTGTCTGTCTGGTTTTCCCAACACAATTTTTTGAAGAGACTGTATTTTCCCCATTGTGTTTTTTTGACTCCTTTGTCAAATATTAATTGATCATATAGGCATGAGTTTATTTCTGGACTCTCTCTTCTGTTCTATTGATCTATGTGTCTGTTTTTCTGCAAGTACCATACTGTTTTGATTACTATAGCTTTGCAGTATAGTTTGAAATCAGAGAGCTTGATAACTTCAGTTTTGTTCTTTCTTAAGATTGCTTTGGCTATTCAGGGTTTTTTGTGGTTCCGTACAAATTTTAGGATTCTTTGTTCTAGTTCTGTGAAAAATGCCATTGGTATTTTAATAGAGATTGCTTTGACTCTGTAGATTGCTATGGGTAGTATGGACATTTTAACAATATTAATTCTTTCAATCCATGAGCATGGTATATCTTTCCATTTATTTGTGTCATCTTCAATTTCTTTCATCAGTGTCTTATAGTTTTCAGTGTACAGGTCTTTCACCTCTTTGGTTAAATTTATTCCAGGGTATTTTATTCTTTTTGATGTAATTGTAAATGGAATTGTTTTCTTAATTTCTCCTTCTGATAGTTAGTTGTTAGTGTATAGAAATGCAACTGATTTTTGCATGTTTATTTTGTATCCTGCAACTTTACTGAATTTATTTATTAGTTCTAATGGTTTCTTGGTGGAATTTTTAGGGTTTTCTACATATAGTATCATGTCATCTGCACATAGTGATAGTTTTACTTCTTTCTTTCCAATTTGCATGCCTTTTATTTCTTTTTCTTCTCTAATTACTGTACCTAGACCTTCCAGCACTATGTTGAAGAAGGGTGGTGAGAGTGGGCATCCTTGTCTTGTTTCTGATCTTAAAAGAAAAGCTTTCAGTTTTCACCATTGAGTATGATGTTAGCTATGCCTTTGTTATATATGGCCTTTGTTATGTTGAGGTATGTTTCCTCTATACCCACTGTGTTGAGGGTTTTTATTATAAACAGATGTTGACTTTTGTCAAATGCTTTTTCTGTATCTATTGAGATGATCATATGATTTTTATTCTTTGTTTTGTTAATATGGTGTATCATGTTGATTGATTTACAGATATTCAACCGTTCTTGCATCCCTGGAATAAATCCCACTTGATCGTGGTGTACCATCCTTTTGATGTGTTGTTGAATTTGGTTTGCTAATATTTTGTTGTGATTTTTGCATCTGTATTCATCAGGTATATTGGCCTGTAATTTTTTTTGTGTGTGATGTCTTGTTTTGGTATCAGGGTAATGCTGACCTTATGGACTTAGTTTGGGAGTGATCCTTCCTCTTAAATTTTTTGGAATAGATTGAGAAGGATAGATATTAACGCTTATAAATGTTTGATAGAATTCAGCTGTGAACCTGTCTGGTTCTGGACTTTTGTTTGTTGGGAACTTTTTGATTACTGATTCATTACTAATAATCAGTCTGTTGAGATTTTCTACTTCTTCCTGATTCAGTTTGGAAGATTGTATGATTCTAGGAATTTAGCCATTTCTTCTAGGTTGTCCAATTTCCTCGTGTATAATTGTTCCTAATAATCATTTATGATCCATTGTATTTCTGTGGTGTCAGTTGTAGCGTCTTCTCTTTCATTTCTGATTTTATTTGAGCCTTTTCTCTTTTTCTTGATGAGTCTGGCTAATGGTTTATCAATTTTGTTTATCTTTTCAAAGAACCAGCTCTCAGTCTCATTGATTTTTTTCTATTATTTTTTTAGTCTCTATTTCATTTATTTACACTCTGATCTTTATTATTTCCTTTTTTCTACTAACTTTAGGCTTTGTTTGTTCTTTTACTAGTTCCTTTAGATATAAAGTTAGATTGTTTATTTGAGATTTTTCTTGTTTCTTGAGATAGGCTGGTACTGCCATAAGCTTCCTTCTTAGAACTGCTGTTGCTGCGTCCCATTGATTATGGACCATTGTGTTTCCATTTTAATTTCTCTCAAAGTATTTTTTTATTTCCTCTTTGATTTCTTTGTTGACCCATTGGTTGTTTAGTAGTATACTGTTTAGCCTCCATGTATTTATGTTTTGCCCAGTTTTCTTTTTGTAATTGATTTCTAGTTTCATACCAGTGGAATCAGAAAAGTTGCTTAATATGATTTCAATCTTCTTAAATTTATTGAGTCTTGTTTTGTGGTCTAACATGTGATCTATCCTGGAGAATGCTCCATTTGCATTCAAAAAGAATGCGTATTGTGCTTTTTTTGGATGGACGGTTCTGTATAAATCTGTTAAGTCCATCTGGTCTGTATCATTTAAGGCCAATATTTCCTTATTGATTTTCTGGCTGGATGATCTATCCATTGATGTAGGTGTGATGTTAAAGTTCCCTATTATTATTGTGTAACTGTCATTTTCTCCTTTTATGGCTGTTAATATTTGCTTTATGCATTTTGGTGCTCCTATGTTGGGTGCATAGATATTTACAAGTATCATATCCTCTTGTTGGATTGTTCACTTTATCGTTATGTAATATCCTTCTTTGTCTCTTGTTACAGTTTTTGTTTTAAAGTTTACTTTGTCTGATACACGTATTGCTATCCCAACTTTCTTTTCATTTTCATTTGTATGGAATATCTTTTTCCATCTCTTTGCTTTCAGTCTATGAGTGTCTTTAGATCTAAGTTTGTCTCTTCTAGGCAGCATATATATAGGTCTTGTTTTTTTATCCATTCAGCCACTCTATGTCTTTTGATTGGAGCATTTAAAGTAGCTATTGATAAGTATGTACTTATTGCCATTTTGTTACTTGTTTTCTGGATGTTTTTGTCGTTCTTCTCTTGCTCACTTCCCTTGTGATTTAATGACTTTCTTTAGTGTTATGTTTGGATTCCTTTCTCTTTATTTTTTGTGTATTTATTATTGGTTTTTAGTTTGTGGTTACCATGAGGCTAATATATAATGACATGTTATAGCAGTCTATGTTAGGTTGATAGCCTCTTAAGTTTGAACACATTCTAAAAGCTCTACGTTTTTACTCCTCCCACTACATTTTATGTTTTTTGCATCATATTTTATTTCTTTTAATTTTGTGTTTCTCTTAACCTCTTATTGTAGATACAGATGATTTTAGTACTTTTGTCTTTTAACCTTATACTACCTTTATAAGTGGTTAATCTACTATTTTTGATAATTTTCTTATTTCTATTTATGACCTTTTCTTTTTTGCTTAAAGAAGTTTCTTTAACGTTTCTAGTAAGGCTGGTTGGTGGTGATGAACTCCTTTAGTTTTTGCTTGTGTGGAAAATTTTTTTCTCTCTCCTTCCTTTCTGAATGATACCTTGCTGGATAGAGTATTCTTGGTTGTAGGTTTTTTTCCTTTCAGTACTTTTGAATATATTGTGCCACTGTCATTAGCCTGTAAAGTTTCTGCTGAGAAGTCAGCATATAGTCATATGGGAATTCCTTTGTATGTAACTTGTTGCTTTTCTCTTGCTGCTTGTAAGATTCTCTCTTTATCTTTAACTCTTGACATTTTAATTTTAATGTGCCTTGGTGTGGGCCTCTTTGAGTTCATCTTGTTTGGAACTCTCTGTGCTTCCTGGACCTAGATGTCTATGTCCTTCCTCAGATTAGGGAAGTTTTCAGCTATTATTTATTCAAATAAGTTCTCTACCTCTTTTTCTCTCTCTTCTCCTTCTGGGACATGCATAATATGAATGTTAGTAGGTTTGATATTGTCCCAGAAGTCCCTTAAACTGTCCTCATTTTAAAAAATTTTTTTCTTCTTTTGATCACTGATCCATTCTTCTGTGTCATCTAAGCTGCTGTTGATTCCCTCTAGTAAATTTTTTATTTCAGTTGTAGTATTCTTCAGCTCTTATTAGTTCTTGTTTGTTTTCTAACTCTTTTTTGAAGTTCTTACTTTGTTGATCTATTTTTCTTTCAAGTTTGGTGAGCGTCCTCATACTATTACTTTGTACTCTTTATCAAGTATATTGCTTATCTCTGTTTCATTTATTTCTTTTTCTGGGGATTTGTCTTATTCTTTTCTTGAGAACATATTTCTTTGTCTCCTCATTTTCCCTAATTCTCTGTGTGTATTTCTATGTGTTAGGTAAATAGCTATGTCTCACAGTTTTGGAAAAGCGGCCTTATGTAGGAGATATCTTGCAGGGCTGAGCAGTGTGCTCCCCTATGGTCACCAGAGCCAAATGTTCCAAGGATGTCCCCTGTGTAGGCTGCATTTGGCAGGGCTGTTATTATTGTGGGTATGCTGGTGGGCAGGGCTGGCCCTCGGGTCAGCTGACTGTGAGACCTGGCAGCATGCAGCTGCTACAGGTGCACTATTGAGTAGGGCAGGCCACTGGTCCAACTGGCTGTGAGGCCTGGTGGTGTACGACTGCTGTGGGCTCGCTGGTAGGTGGGGAAGGCCCCTGGTGTGGCTGGTTGTGAGGTCCGGAGGTGTGTGACTGCTGCTGACTCGCTGGTGGGTGGGACAGGGCCCCAGCATGGACTGCCTGTGCTGCCTGGCTGCCCACGACTACCTCAGGTGTGCTAGTGGGTGAGGCAAGCCCCCGTGCTAGCAGGCTAGAGGGAGGATTCCAATATAGTGTCTGTCAGCACTGGCATCAGCTCAGCTGAATGAGGTTGCAAAATGGCTACTGCTGGCATTTCAGTCCCTAGGGGGTCCCCAGCTGCATTCTGCCTCACTGAGAGGCACTCCAAGCTTAGTAAGTGAGCCGCTTTTACCTATAGACTATGTACTCTTCTATCTAGTGTTTTTGCTCCAGTTTCTGGGTTGAGTGAGTCTGTGCATGAGCCCTTTAAGAGTGGGTTTTCCTTTCCCTGTAGTTCTGTAGTTGTCCTGGGCATATTCCCCGTTGGTTTTCAAAACCACATGTTTTGGGGTCTCATCTCTCTGTTGCTGGATCCAAGGGCTGGGGTGCCTAATGTGCAGCTCAAATCCCTTGCTCCTCCAGGAAGAGCTCTGTACCTTTGAGATTGCTCCTGAATGTGAAATGCCATGGCTAGCGTGTGGGTTTTTCCTCAGCAGGACCACATCTCTGCCTCTTCCTCTCTTCTCACTGTCGTCCCTTGTTGTGGAAGCTCTTCCCACCTAGTTTCCAGATTTCCCTCAGAGGAAATTATTTTACATGTAGTTCTAGATTTGTTGTGTCTGTGGGAAGAAACAAATTCAGGATCCTTCTATGCCGCCATCTTCCAAACTCCTCCTATACCACTGATTTTGCAGTATTGAACCAGCCTTCCATCCCTGGAATAAACCTTATTAGGTCATGTTGTATAATTCTTTATATGTTATATTGTTGAATCCTGTTTACTAACATTTTGTTAAGGATTTTGGCATCAATATTTATAAAGGATGTTGATGTGGAGTTTTTCTTTTTTCTTTTTTACTGCCTTTGTCTGGTTTTGGTATCAGGGTAATTTTAGCTTCATAAAAATGAATTGGTAAGTGTTCCTCTTCTATTTTCTGGAAGGGATTGTATGGAATTGGTGTTAATTCTTTTTAACTATTTAGTGGAATTCTCTAGTGAAACCATCTGGGCCTGTAAATTCCTTTTCAGGGGGATTTTTTAAAATTATGAATTTAATTGCCTTAATAGTTATAGGACTCTTCAAATTATCTGCAGATGATTTGTGGTAGTTTATGTTTTTTGAGAAAGTAGCTTATTTTTTCTAAGCTGTCAAATTTATGTTTATGGAGTTTATTACATTCCCTTATTATCCTTTTGAGTTTATAGGATCTTGAATGAATCTCCTGTTTCATTCTGATATTAGTGACTTGTGTCTTGTCTCTTTTTTTGTTGTCAGTCTTGCTAGAGATTTGTCAATTTTATTGATGTTTTCAAAGACCCAGGTCTTTGTTTCATTGATTTTTCTCTATTGTTTTTCTCTTTTCAATTCATTGATTTCTACTCTTTATTATTTCCTTCTTCTGCTTGCTTTGGATTTATTTTGCTCTTCTTTTTCTAGTTTCTTCAGGTGGGAGCTTAGATTATTGATTTGCGGTTTTTCCTCTTTTCTAGTATATTTATTTTATGCTATAAATTTCCATCTCTGTACTGCTTTAGCTGAGTCCCACAAATTTTGCTGTGTTATATATTTATTCAGTTTAATGTATTTTTTTTTACTTCCCTTAAGATTTCCTCTTTGATTCATGGACTATTTACAGTGGTTGTTTAGTTTTAAAATGTTTGGGGATATTCCTATTATTTTTAGTTTGATTCCACTGTGGTCAGAGAACACACTCAGTCTAATTTCAATTATTTTAAATTTGTTGAGTTTTATTATGGCCCAGGATGTGGTCTATCTTGGTATATTTTATGTGGGCTCTTGAAAATATGTGTATTTTGCTGTTCTTGGATAGAATGTTGAATAAATATTGATTAGAGCCTGTTAGTTGATGGGGTTGTTGAATTCTTCTGTATCCTGTTTGATTTTCTGTCTAGTTGTTCTATTTGTTCTTGCAAGAGGCATGTGAGACACCAACTATAATTATGGATTTGTCTCTTTCTCCTTTCAATTCTGTCAGTTTTTTGTGTAACATATTTTGCAGTTCTGTTATTTGGTGCATACACATAAGATTGCTATATTTTCTTGGTGGATTGGCGATTTTATCATTATATGCCTCTTTCTGTCTCTGCTAATTTTCTTTGCTCTAAAATCTTCTTTATCTGATATTAATATAGCCATTCCTGATTTCCTTTGATTGATGTTTTCATGATACATCTTTTTCCATTCTTTTACTTTCAACTTGCTTATTTTGTTATATTTGAAGTGAGTTCGTAGACAGCTTGTAGTCAGCATGTAGTTTGGTCATATTGGGAGAACGAAGGATGCTTCATTACTTCTGGGCAGGGGATGGGAGTTTTGGTTTCCTATGTTATCTCCACTAATAACAAAGGGGACTAGGGAAGGGCTGGTTACTGCCTAGTGGAGATGAAAGTCTCAACTCCCCACTTAGCTTTCTCTTACACATCAGCTGGAGTGTTGGTGTGACTCATTATAGTGCCAAGAGAGTGGAAGTCTAGGCTCCTCACTTGGCCTGTGCTGGTGTGGGTATGGGAGGGGCCACAGTTTTTTCTGTGATGTTTGGCTAGAGTAGAGCTGTTATTGTCTAAGGTTTTCTATCTTCTGAAGCTGGCCGTCTCCTGGTCCTTTGGCTAAAGAGCAGTCTTTTGTTGGGGCTTTTGTTTTTTGTCTGTGCCTGTTGTTATTCCTGACTTGCCAGCTTTTTTCACTCCACATCTGGAATATATGAGGCAAAAAGAAAACCCAGCATCTCACTATGGATCCTGAGGTCTCTAGCCAGTCTCTCTTCTCTCCGTCTTTAGAGTCTTATGTTTGTTGTATATATAATGTCCAGGGTATTTAGTTTTACTTAATGGAAAGAATTCCTAGATGGATAGAAGTGTGTCTACCCTATCTTCCTGGATATGGAAGTCCATAATCTGCATTTTAACAAGATCTCTGGGATCTGTTGCTTCAGGTACACATGTTGGATGGCAAGGCTCTACATAAGTTGGTTATCATTATTTTTGTTAATATTGACATTTCATTCTTTTTGGAAGTTCAGAAATGGAGTACAAAGTTACCTTTGTTGCAAATTACAGATTTTGTTTTGCTGTACTTTATGATAATTTTTAGGTGGATTTCTCCCTCACTCATATTCATGATCATCAAATATTACAATTAAGTTTGAGGCACCTCAGATTGACTAATGTCTTAACATGAACCAAATCATTAGCAAAAGTTTCCTGAGACACTTAAGTCATTGTACAACTGTCAACATGAGCTATTTAAGAATTACTTTTAACCTTCGTCTTGACTGTCTTATGTGTGTCAATTATTCCCATGAACGCACTTACTAGCAGAGCTCCGATTTTTCTGTTATACATGGGAGATTCACTAGAATTGCAAAATGAAAGAAGCAATTCTTCCCTTGAATAGAATCCAGTTTTAATACCTTCTTTTCAAATATATATTGGAGAAGGGACAAGATGACATTGTTAGATTCTTAACTTCAAAGAAATTTATAGCATGAACAAATTATTTTGGTGAAAACAGTAAGCCTATTTTGGTGACAACAGTAAGGAAAAAAACTGCTTTTCATGGAAGCAAAAAGTTATGAGTAACTTTTATGTTCAAAAGCACTGTTTATGGTCCTTAATATACTGTATAAACTTACAATGAATAGCTTTGCATGTTGTTAAAAGATATTTCACCAGGAATCTTTCTGTATTTGGCATGTATTCTGCAGTAACAGAGGATAACATTTTATTTTCAGAAGAAAAATGATCAGTATGTAGTTTGTTTTTTATAGGCTTTTTTCCTCCTATGGGGCATGAAATTTTGGCCTTGGAAAAAACAAGAGATGCAGTGGATTTGGAATGTATGAATATCAGAATATTTGTAAAAACATTATTACTCCTTCTATTTGTCATTTATACTGTCAAGCCCTGTCTCATTTTTTCCTGGACCAGGATTTCCAGATGTGAAATAATATCACTTTCAGAAACTCAGTTCTCATTTCTAGGTCTTCTTTGTATTTATCTTAGGAATTTTAGGTATCTGCTTTATGTTGCATAGTTTTTGACATTCCAGCTTCAACCTGAGGGAGAAGTGATCTTTACTGATAGCCTTCTTCAGTGAGGATCTTGGTTTCTCTAAGGCAGTGATTCTCAAACTTTTTGACCTTGAAACTCTTATATGCTGAAAAATTATTGAAGACCTCAGAGATTTTGTTTATATAGGTTGTATCTATCTACATTTACCATATTAGAAATTAAAGCTAAGAAAATGTTAAAATATTGATTTATTTAAAATAACAATAATAAACAATTATGTGTTAACATAAATAACTTTTATCAAAAATAGCTGTATTTTCAAAAACAGAAAAATTAGAGAGAAGGATGGCATTGGTTTTCATTTTCACAAACCTCTTTAATATCTGGCATAATACAAGACTGCTAGGTTTTCATATCTGCTTTTGCATTTTAATATGTTGTTTTGGTTGAAGTATATGAAGAAAATTTGGTCTTACAAACATATGCAGTTGGAAAAGAAAGGAGGATTTTTTTTTTATTGATGTTTTAATAGTTTATAACATTGTGAAATTTTGGGTTATACATTTTTGTTTGTCCATCACCATATGTATGTCTAAGAAAGGAGGATTTTAATAGCCTTTTCATATAATTGAGGATATTATTTTACCCTATACTAAAACTTGACAAATGGTAGCATTTTAAAGGTTAGTTGTGATGTGGAATCTGACACCATATCAAGTATTTTTTTTTTTTTTTTTTTTTTTTTTTGTGAGGAGATCAGCCCTGAGCTAACATCCGCCAATTCTCCTCTTTTTTTGCTGAGGAAGACGGCCCTGGGCTAACATCTGTGCCTATCTTCCTCCACTTTATATGGGACGCCGCCACAGCATGGCTTACCAAGCAGTGCGTCGGTGCGCGCCCGGGATCCGAACCAGCGAACCCCGGGCCGCCGCAGCGGAGCGCGCGCACTTAACCGCTTGCGCCACCGGGCCGGCCCCCATATCAAGTATTTTTGTACTCTGTTACATTAAATTCCATGTTGCACTTTCAGTAGGTCATTCAGTCATGTATGATTTTGTAATTTCATGCATTGGTCATTTGGAAAATATTGGTTCACTGAGTTATGAGATATTACAACATTAACATTTGTTAATATACTCGCAGATTGAATAGAAAAAGTCTTTTAGTGTTGGGAGGCTGTCAAGCTCACAGTGGCAGACACAAGTACTCCAAAATTCTAATTTTCACTTGAAAGCTTGAATTTTATCATTGGCAACAAATCCTGTCGATTGTTTTTCTTAAAACGGAAGGCTCGCTTTATTCATTTTCAAGATGTTTGACAAATACCCAAGTTTGAATAACGATAATTTATACTAGTCATCATTTCAAGTAAAAATGGTGTTCCATGACAAAAAGTAACTAGTTAACTCACATCTCAAACAAATGCATAAGTGATCTTCCTTGAGATACCCCTTATGTTTTGTTATGCAATAGAAGTGAAATGTGGTTGTGTTCTTCCCATTTGTGCCACACAGAATATTAATAATTTTGTACTTAATGGTAAAGATTTAATAAAATTGTTACCGATTTACCAGAATATTGTTAAGTTCAACTGACTTTTAAAAAATTATTATTATTACTGTGTGGCAGTGAAGAATACCAGTACAGTTGGGTGCCACTGCCTTGATTCATGCTAAGATACCAGAAGTTTCACCCAACATTGCTTTTGCACCATCAGTGCAAATATAAACACAGTGAAAAAGGCAAAAACATCTGCATAGTAAGATGAGAATACTTTTGTCCTTGCAGAACCCCTTTAAGAGAATGGGTCTCAGGATCCCCAGGGGATCCTGGAGCAAATTTTGAGAACCACTGCTCTAAGTCATGGATATATAGCAGAATGGATATAATTTTTTAAAAATGCTTACTGTTATATATATTTTTTCTTTTTTTGCTTTGAAATTTAAAGGAATTTCTGAAAATTGTGCTGGTAATTCTCATTGCACTCGTGCGGTGACAATTAGAGTATCTGTCTGAGAGATGGAGAAATCAGGTCAGTGTAGCTAAGCCATTTTGCCAACAAAATGAGTCAGAAGATATGCTGAAAGGCCTAGAATTCTGATTCAGAATGAAACCAACAAGACAGCCAGTATCAGCTTGGATTAAAATGATACTGAGCGTGAGCCCTTCCCAACTTGCTCTTCTTATCTTGTACACAAATTTGAAGTCTTCTCTGGGGAAAAGTATCTCAAGAAATATGGCACATTGGGAGAATACGTGGAAGAGGCAGGCCTGAGAGACTGGTGTATACTAACCATTGAGATGTGAGGGGTGAGACAGCAATAGCGAGGAAAGAAAGCTGATTTTAGTAATAGTCTAATGTGTGCCAGGTACTGTGCAAGGCATTTCATATATGTTTCCTCTTAATTCTCATGACAAACCTATGAAGTCACTATTGTCAGCCTTGTTTTGGAGATGATGAAGTGGAGCCTCAGATGTTAAACAGCTAGCCTAAGACTACGTCAATCCTATGGGCTGGAGTTGGAATTCAGACCATCTCTTTTCACTATAATATGAATTGTCTTCATATCAGTATTCATGAGCCTCTTGGACTACACTGTTAATTGGTTAATTGTTGCTGTATCTGCTTTCTAAGCGTATTTCTGAATATACATCCCTACGCTTCAGGTTTAATTTTGACCTTTCTGGGAAAAACAAACACAATTTTGTATTCATTCATCCACTAGGGGGGGCAAGAGTGCTAACTTAAGTAGATAATGATTGATGAGTAGAGTTTAAATAATATGATTGCAGTATGATTTATAATTATTTATATGTACTGTAGGAAATTGTATATGGAAAATTCTGAGCAATTTTCTCATGATTATTCCTAGTAAAATAGATGCTATCTTCTTATTGAAACCTAGGAGACTGCTTTCTGCCCTAAATATGAAAAAAAATAGATGTAGTTTCACTTAAAAGTGTGACTGGCAGTTGAAAGGGTGGGTCATGTGATGTGTGCAAAGTAAGCAATGAACCAAACCAGGAAGATTCAAATTCTAATCTCAGATTTGTTTATTTTAATACATGTAAATTTTAGCATTATTAGTTTAAATTTCTTATGATCTGTTTAATGCCATGGTGTCTGAAAGAAATGATATGATTTTCCAAAGACATTATTTAAGCCTTAAAGGAAAATATTGCATAACTTTTTGTATTTAGATAGTGCTTTTATTAATCATTATTTCCTATTCCAGATCTGTCATTTAAATATTATTAGCTATGGAGAGAGTCCCTTAAAATAACTGATATATGTGGTTCCTCACTTATATAATGACCATGGGGGTAATTTCTAGTAAAATTATTAAGTAATTTTTTTTAAAAATGAAAACTTTGAACTGTGAAATAATTGTATGATATTTGCCATTAAAGTGTATATGAAAAAAATTTGGCGATTGTCCTGGTTTATTATTCCTTATCATTCCTATAAACTTTGGGTGATGATTACTCTGAAAAAATTAGAAGCTCCATCAGCACCATAACCGTGATAATTGTGAAATTTTGCCCATCAGATTCTTACTCTGTATGTTATGTGGATTTTTTTGTTGTTGTTGAATTAGAGTTTGTAAATGAAGGGATCCAAAGTAGTTTATCATTTGCCTATTTTTAGATACAATGAAGACTTTTCTTGAGCTTTACACAAAAAGATTTTTTTCAAACTCTGAAAATTCTGAAGGATTATTAAAATAACATATCTTTATATGATTCTAATTTTGAGAAAGTGTGGCTGTTGGAGCAAAATGGGCCAGAATTCATAAACTTCTTTTGCTCTGATAATACGGGCCGTGTGATATTGAGATATAACTTAATGTCCTTGAACATTAGTTGACTCCTATGTAAGTGGACTGCACAGTTGCAGTGGAGTGATGGGCACTGAGGGTACAAAGATGTGTCATGGGTTGTTCTGTCTTCAAGGATGGCAGTCTAGCGGGGACACTGTACAAGTAAGCAGACAATTACAGTGGGATGTGGTGAGAGTGGTAATAAAGTGATGCAAACTTGCTACCATGGCATCACCTAGAGGGATGCCAGCTTAGGCTGGGACACACTCTGTGAAGATGCTTCAGAGGAGGTAAGACGTGAACTTAAAGAACAAGTAGGTATAGAATTTGGGGATCTGGGAGGGAGGAACATATTTTCGGCAGAGAGAATAGTATGGGATAAGTCATTGTGGAATAGGACAGTATGACTCTTTTAAATTGTATGAATATAGATAAAGATGGGATAATGCGGGAGAGTAAATTGGAGATCTACAATGGGGCTGACATCAGTGTGTCTTGAGTTACTGTTAACAAGTTTGGATCTTATTTAAATGATAGGATAGCTATCTGTATGATAAACTTTTCTGTGTGGAGTGATATGATCTTTCATCTTAGGAGAATCACTGGGACAGCGCTTGGGAGAAGTCAGAAGGTTTTGCAATAGATCCAGTGAGAAGTGGTGTGGCCTGAGATAAGGCTGATAACACTTGAGATGGTGGTCAGCAGATTCTGGGGATAACTAAGTACAGGATTAACAGGAAGGAGTGAAATCAAGAGGTTTTTAGGAGTTTGATTCTGCTGACTTGGCAGAGCCTAGGGTGACTCTTAGGCTTCAGGTTTGGGTGACTGTATATAAAATAGAGGAGAGGAACATGCTTTTTTTGAACTGGAGCTAGAGATTAAAACAAAATAAAACATAACCTTGAAACAATGTTTGAGTACTTTCAATGTGCCAGGGACACAGTAAGGTTTTTCATGTGACATTTAATTATCTTAGTATCTTTTTGTGGTATTACCATCTGTAATTGACAAATGAGGAAGCAGTTTCAGAGAGGTCATGTATCTGAACAAAGATCACCTAGCTGGAAGTGATGGAACTTGGAATTGAGTCTAGGTCTGTCTGACCCTACAGTACAACCTTTTTCTACTCTATTACTTAGAGAATCATCACATACAGCTACAGTTGAAGCTATGGGTATAAATGGAAATGTTCAGGATGAATATATAGACAGAGATGAGAAGATGACCAAGGATAGAACTTGAGCAGATAACATTAGATTAAATGAAACCCACCAGGGATATATAGAAGATGCAACCAGAGAGATAAGATGCTAACTAGAAAAAGCATTGCACCCAAGACAAAAACATTAGAATCATCCTTCAAGGCTCTCATTTTCTCTCACCCCCACTTCCTGTCCACCAGCAAATTCTGTTGGCTCTACCTTCAGAATACATCCAGAATCTGACCATTTCCTCCCATCCAAGCCACTCAAATCTCCTCTGCTCTAACAAGATTTCCTGCATCTATCCTGGTTCCCCTACCATCTTTTCTCCCTCCAGCAGTCAGACCAATCCTTTCAAAATGTAGATCAGATTGTCACTCTTTTGCTCAGAACTGTCTCATGGTCTTCCTTGTCATTTAGAATATAATCCAAATTACTATGGCTCACAAGGCAGCAAGGACTTTGCCACAGGCTACCTCTCTAACCTCGCTTCTACATCCTTCCCTGGGCCACATCACCAACCACCAGCCAAGTACGCTCCCTTTCTGGACCTTTGCACTGACTGTTTGCCTGCCTAGAATGCTTGCCCCCCAAATCTCTGTCACTCATTTGGAGAGACTTTCTCCAACCAACCTGTCTGAAATAGCACCTTCCATTATCATATTCCATTTCTTCATTCTCTCTTTCTTCAAAGAAATTTTCACTTGACATATTAAAATTATTATTATTATTTTTTTTGGTGAGGAATATTAGCCCTGAGATAACATCTGTTGCCAATCCTCCTCTTTTTGCTGAGGAAAATTGGCCCTAGGCTAACATCCATGCTCATTTTCTTCTATTTTATGTGGGATGCTGCCTCAGTATGGCTCAATAAGCGGTGTGTAGGTCCATGCCCAGGATCGGAACCCGTGAACTCTGGGCCACCATAGTGGAGTGTGTGAACGTAACCACTGTCACTGGCCAGCCTCTGTTAATTGCCAGTGGAATCTCCACCCCATGCCCAAACTTCCTGAAGTTAGAGATTTTGCCTTTTTTTTTTCACTTCTGTATCACCAGGATCTAGAATATAATAAATACTCAACCAATATTTGGATGAATAAATGTAGCCAGACTGGCTTTTAAAAACAAGTAAATCAGATCATGCTGCCCCCTGTTTAACCTACCCACCCTGATAGTCTCCCGTTACTGTAGGAATAAAATCCAAACTGCTTTCCGTGATCTACAAGGCCTTCCATGATCTGGGCCTTGGCTGGGACTGACCCCTGGTCTTGCCACTCCTCCCTAGCTGACTACATTCCAGCCACACTGGCTTTCTTATTCTTCCTGGAACTTGTGAAGCTCATTTCTTCCTCTTGTTGCTGCATCTGCCAGCCACTCCTTCTACATGGTTGGCTCCTTTGGATCCCTCAGATCTTTGCTCAAGTATTGCTTCTGCAAAAAAGACTCCTTGGACTACCCTCTCTTAAAACAGTCCTCCCAATACTTGTCCCACCACCCCAAATCTTCCCAGGACTCAGGCTGATTCTTAGCATCGTAATTGTCACTGACTAAGCAATATTGTTCATTTATTTACTTATTAATATTCTCTCTCCTGACCTGGGTTCATGAGGGTGGGAGCTATTGCTGTCTTATTTCCCATCATATTCTCAGCACCTAGAAGGGAGTGCTTGGTACATCTTAGAAGCCCGATACTTATAGGATGAATGAATGAAATACTTCTGCCACTTCTGTGAGGGTGGCTTATTGTTATTGTGAGTACTTGAATACTCTTTTGGTGACATACGGTTTAAATAAACGCCTAAAACTTGTAGGATGAAGATTATACAGTTTGAACATTGTCATGGTGCTGCCTTTCCAAACTGGCTCATGGAATTCCAGTACATTACTTTATAGAGATTCTTCTGGCACATTCTTGGGAACCCAAATTTCTCAGACTTTCAGAATGTTGTAATTTTTATTTTTAGTTGTTGCCAAAAGCATTTGACTGAATTAGATTGCTGGTTCCTCAAGGATAGTGAGTGCTGTATTCACTTTCATATCCCCAGCACCTAACCCAGAGTTCACCACAGAGCAGATGTTCAGTATTTGTCAGTGTAATTAAAAAGTTTTTACGTTTAAAAATTTAGAATTTTCTGGGAAATATTTTCAGTTTCTGTAGCTTTCAAAACTGAGCCTCCCCCACATCATCTCCAAAAAGCTTAACCTTTAAGAAATGTTTGGTAACTGACAAACTCTAGAAGAGGAATGAAAGAGTGATATCCCATACTAAATTTAAATTCTGTCCACCAGGCTAGAGAAACAGAGGGGACCTATAATCATTTATTCACCTACTGTAACTCCCTATTTGGATGAGGTTGGAGTGGAGGCAGGGAAAGGCTCTGAGGCCCAGCATCCTCCTTCACTGTTATTTTCTTTTTGATAAAACAGCCAGTGTTCGGTATGGCTCCAAAAGTTTGGGTTTGGGGATTAAAAAAGTGATCAGCAGGTAACTATGACGCAGGTTTTGCACAGTCACTGAGCTGCACACACCTTAAGCCAACATGACCAGTGAAAGGTGGCAGTGTTTGAGCTGAATCTGTGCTTTTTAGGTGGAGCAGCACCTTTTCAATAAAAACACATTTATATCGACTCCTTAAGAAGTTTAGACTGGAGAGTTGTCTCCAGAAATTGACCCCCCTTCTGCCAAGCCCCATTTGTTTGTCTTGGCAGCCTGGCTGTGTCTGCTTGGCTGCTGCTAATGCTGGGATGTTAAATTGATGAAACACAGGGCTCTTGATCCTTTTCAGTGAGGCTTCTATTTGGTTAATGGCAGGGTAGAGCTCTTTGCTGCTAGCCACCTGTAACTGGCCAAGTTAAAAAAAAATAGATGCAGAGATGTGTAAGAGGAAATTTTTCTTTAAAAAAAATTTTACCGAATACTTCATTTTTTGTTTGTTTGTCTGTTTTAATATCCAAAATAGATTTTAAAACACTGAAAAATAAAGAAAAAAAATGACCTAAATTCCACCACTGTTTTTGGGCAGCGGCAATGGTTGGAGAGGGATGGAGAATGGATACTCTTGTAAGGTAGTTAGAGATTTGGGAAGACACTTCATTAGAATAATTAACTCTGCACTTCACTGTGGCTTTTGTCTTACTCTTTCTTTGGTTTAGGTAGAATTTTTTTCTTCAGGTGATTACAATATATGATTCAACTTGGCGTAAATACTCAAGCATAGGTAACCTGACAGAAATATGAAGAGGTTTGGCTTTTTGAGAATTTGGGCATTTCAAGCTATGGACCAACAATACTTGTATAAAATGCACTCATGTGTGTTTGGTGTGCTTGGGATTAGGTTACCCTTGGCTGTCTGTCTTCATGACTGTACATTGTTCCAGAAGCCATGGGCTCTGACCAGACTTTTTAGAACTAACAGCATAGAAAGGAAACAAGTATAAATCATCTTTCTGGTTTATGTTTCTCAAGAGGGATTTATAATATTGCTTAAGTTGTTACAGGTGTTGATAGTCCCCTAAAGTTGGTGACTTTATCAATCCCTCACTTTATTCAGGCTTCTGCTCAAGCATCACCTCTCAGAAGAGTCAAAACAGCAAGCCCCCACCCCGGTCACTCTTGAACCTTACCATGATCTGAAATTATATATTTTTTAAAATTGTATATCTCCTCAGCTGCAATGTGAATTCTATGAGGACAGAGATTTTTTTCTTTTTCCCTGCTTAACCCTCAGTGTTCAAAGAATATCCAGGGTGTATAGTAAGTGCATGATAAATGTGTGTTGAAGGACTGAATAAATAAGAAAAGGACAAGAGCAATAAAGGATGAAGTAGAGAAAGGAAATAATGGTTGTTTCCCAGACAATATCATTCAACATGTTGCTAGTTGAACCAGGACAGGAAAGTCCATCAATCTCGCACATGTGAAATGTTTATTAGTACTTTCAATAAAACTTTGAGTGAAAACTGGATTGCATGTAGCAAACATATCACTTAGACCAAATGAAATCATTCAGTTAGCCAAAGATCAGGGAATATGAAAACATTTCATTGTATGGTTGAACTGAGGATTGAGCAGAGAAATTAGATTTGTTTTAATAAAGGTGTTAAAAGAGTATGAATTGGGAACTTTACCATTGGTTGTAAGAGTACATATAAAATTCTCTTGCCCACTAGACCCTCTCTTTTAGAAGAGGTAGGTTTGTCAATTTCGGAATCATTATTAGTTGCTTATATCCATTCTCTGTGTGTATTAGCCTTTCTGGTGCTGTTATAGCACATGCTGCCACAAACAGATGGAATGGACAGAAGAAAATATCTCTTGTCCACTAAAAAAAAAAATCTTGAAAGAGGATGTTTGGTGCAGAACAGATGGCATGAAAAATAGCCTGTCAAGTTAAGATCGGTAATAATGGATTAGTGAACGCTATAATTAACTACCAATTATTCTTATCATGATTGTATTTCTTTCCACTCAATGTCCACTTTTTATATGATTCAAATCATTGTATTTCATATTTTTTTATATTAACTTTCACCATGAAAATTTTTCTGTTTTGTTTCACAGTTTTCCTCATGATTTTATCGTATTTCATCAAATTGATACGTTAGAATGAGACTGTATTGGGAGCAAGGTGATCATGTGTTCGTTAATGGTGCTCTTGGCGTGCAGAACATGTTCAATTCGTGTTTGTTAATTTTAATTGAATATTACAAATTTATTTAGCCTTTGCTTTATTACAGGACATTTATCTTGTTCTGGCTATTGATATTGTAGGTAATGATGTGGTAACTATCTGTCTGAGTGACTATGGCTTCATGATTCTTTTGACTCATGGTCTTACAGTGAATTCCCACAGGGAGATTTCTTAGTCAAATGTTGTGAACATTTTTCTATCTCTTGATCTGTGAATGGGTGACATCATTTTATATTTATACTTTCAATGTTTGAATATTCCTTTGGTCTTATAAAATAGATAAGGGTGTTTTTGACCTTATCTAGCATCAGTGGTGGTGATTTCTTCTTTCTGACACATTATAACTAAAAGTATCACCCAAATTTAGGTACAGGTAACAACTTAGTTGAGTTTTCTTTTCAATTCTAGGCCTGTTTTTTATATGGTCATAGCATGTTTATGGCTTTTATTAATATATGATTTTGTTATAAATTATGCATCTTATTAATTTTTCAAGGAATTGAGAAATCTTTGAGCTTGGAAACTCATTAGTTATTGTTGTAAGCTTAATTTTTTAAAAATCTTACTTCATGTTGGGTCTCTAAAACTTGGATATTTTTGAAGCCCTTTTTTCTCTTCTCTCTCTTTCAATTTTTTGAAATTCTAGTGGCTTTTGAGATTGTTTCACATTGTTAAAACACACATATTCATATGCTATATGATACATAATTAACGTTCCTTCCTCAGCTCTGTTACTCTACAGAGGAACAAGATGAACCAAAAAATCCATCTTGAGCAGCTTCAATAAACAGAAAAAGAAATCTCTGACTATTTAAGATGGCCAAATCTGGTTAAAAATCAGCTAATGACCGGTAAAAAAAATGGAGATACTCTTAATATTTAACTTTTTATTTCCTGGTTCTGTTTAAAACTTTGAAATACTAAAATCTTACCCTGATAACACAACTCCATGATAATAGTGTCGTTATTGATATTAGGATCTTATCTGTTAGTAATAATAAGTATAATTTTTATATGTGCAAGGCACTGGATTTCTTATGCATTTTCTCATTTGGTCCTATTATTACAGCCTTTTCACAGATGATGAAACTGAGGGTTTAAGAAGTTAACTGAAGCTTTCCTTAGAGATGGATACAATGTTCAGACTTGGGTCTGTCCAACTTTAAAACCTCGTGTTCTTAATTATGATGCTTTGCTAAATACATTGATTTTGATAATTTGTCTCTATCTCTAAGGATTTCTTTTTAAAAATCTCTTCCTTTCTAATTGTGTGGATTTGTATGACCATCTCAGAGTTGAAATATGAAGTAAATAACTTTTAAATTGTTATCCAAAATATTCCTGATGACCAGGTATTGATATATACTGGGAAAGACATCTTCTAATATCTCTCCACAGAGCAGTTACTAATTCTCTCTAAGCTTTACTCCCTGATTTCAGTCTGTTCCCTAATCCTAGGCTTCTTCCTTTAACAGAGTCCTCATTCTTTACCTAACTCCAGACTTAATCATAATAACATTGATTCTGGTCCTGAACATTTCTAATAAATTTATTAATAGTAGTTTTTATATTTAATGATTTACAGTATGTAAAACACCTTTGAAAAGTCAAAAGGACTTTTCCTATACAAAATTGTTTTTCATTGGCATTTTCCACTAATATTTCCTGTGTTGTGCCAGTTTTTGGCAATTGATGCCCTATAGGCAGTAAACAAACTGAGCTTGATAAAATTGTGTCATGTATGGTCACCAGTTTCCAATAGAATATTTAAGTGTTCTCTCAAGGTCCTTGTTACATTCAGCCTGACTCTTATGGAAAACAGTGTGGCACGTATTAGTAGAAACCCCTTCTGATATCTGGAGGTAGTCACTAAATGCCTATTTATAATCATGATCATCGTTTACTCTAGAAATTCCTAACCTGGGGATCATGGAGAGGGCTTCAGGGTATCTTAGAAAAGCCTGAAGTAGTGTGAAAAAATGTCTAGGACCATTTTCAAAGAGTTCATAGTTTTCATCATTCATTCAGTTATTCATTGAATCATCATTCATTCAAATTCTCCAAAAGAAAACTATTCCCGAAGAAAGTCATAAAACATCCCTATTCTCAAAACCTCATCCGCATTTATTTAAGTACTTACACCTCAATACTAGACCTTTTAGATACCTGTTTTGACCATATTTTCTGTTCCTATTCTTTTGTCAATTTCCTATGCTTAACTCTAAGCATTTTTTGTCCTCTTCTGTCTTTGTTTTTAAGGCTGGGAGGGCATAGGCATTTGGTCTTCATTTGTTTTTAATTAACATCGTGATAAGTTAGTCTCTAGTTGCACAAATGGCTATATTTCAGAGGGATGGAGGGAGAGCGAGAGAGAAAGAAAGAGAAAGAGGGAGAGACTATAATTTGGAGAATTTAGGCCTCTGGGATGATTGGCTGATGTGAACTGGATATTTGAAACCTCTTATTTCAGTGATGTATATACTACACATTAATAATCTTAAACACAGCCCTGGGATTCCCTCTTCTCTCCTGACAGAAAATGAATTTATCAATTTCTTTTCTCTTCATCACACATGAGGGCCGCTACCTCCACCTCCAAATATTACCAGCCCGAGACTCACCTGATTAAAGACCTTCTCTCCTGTCAGTCTGGGATGGACTTTAGTCACTGAAGTGAAAAAGGAAGCCGTCAATCAGTGCCAGGGACTCTCTGTCCTCTCTTGTTCCTCACTTGTCGCTTTGCATTCTCTCTCCCAAAGATGAGTCACAGAAACCTGCCTTTCTTATAATTGTCTAACACAGATAATAAGTTTGTTTCATGAACGAAAAAGCAGAGGGAATATGAAAGAAGGATGTAAAGTGTGCTGTATGTTTTAAGGATAAAGGTTGGTTTTGAATGAATCTTTCATGATTCAGGATTTAGAGAAGACAGTACCAGGTAGCAGTTAACAGCCAGGCTGTGCACTCTGTTTATCTTAGACCTGCCACATTAGCTGTGTCACCTTTACAACTCAGGATAAAATGGAATAGTAGTACAGGTTAGGGATAGAGAAGGCAACATTCTTAGCACGTAGTAAGTCCTCAATAAATGTTTGTTTGTTGATGACACAGAGGCATTTTTTGATGTCTCCCGGTTTTGGTGACTTATCTAGGAACTGCTGCATTTCATTTAAAGTGAAAAGACAGCTTCTATTTAAAGTAAAACATCCAAAAATCTGTATTAACAAATTCAAGAAATGGTAATATCTAATTTGGAGCAATTCTCATTCCTCTCTGCCTGACTAGATACCATATCGTTAAACATTCCAAACTTATTAAAAATAAAATCGATTTGGTTCCCTGATATTGCAAATGAATTAGAGTATTATTACTGTCATTTACAGGTTTAGTGATCTTCAGCCTGTAAATGTAAGTGATTTATCTCCAATCTTTGCTACTTTCAGTTTCTTGTAAGTAATGCCTATTGACAGTGAGCACATGGAGCCTGATAGAATTCATTCGCTAATGTAGGACATTTTGGATTACTAGAAAAAGCTCACTTCATTTATTAATTTGTGTTTTTCGTTATAAATGTAGCACATCTTTACTTCTTTTAGCATGTAGAAATACTAAAAGATATTTTAAACATGGAAGAAGAAAAAATGCTCACACCCTACAACTCAAAGATCTCTATTGTTTACATTTTGGGTAATTTCATTCTGTGATTATTTCTACAAATTTAAGACTGTGGACTTCCAGTAAATGCCATTTTGAATGTGTTCACTTTAGTAAGTTTCTCAAGGACTTTCTTCTGCCTTTTGATCCTTTTGTAATTCCTCCCTGTGTTGGCTTGGAGAAAAACACAGAGAATGCTCTGTTTAAAAGCAGAACAAATGAAGAAGCAGACATACAAATAAAAATAATGAACCAACAATACGAGAGGAGCCTACCATTCTAAGTATCATGGTGTGCAGAAAATGCTTATTTTCTCCACAGTTCCTCTTCAAATGGGGGCTTAGCAGGGAAGGTAGGATCATGAGGAAGTGAATGCTGGTAGGCATAAGTGGATATCTGTGTTAATGAATTACACAGCATTTTCAGCAGATCTAAATAGTTTTAAAAATCATTTAGAAATGATTTAAAATGTCGTTCTCTTTTTTCTGTTTGTTTTTGTGTGTGTGTGTGTGTGTGTGAGGAAGACTAGCCCTGAGCTAACATCCGATGCCAATCCTCCTCGTTTTGCTGAGGAAGATTGGCCCTGGGCTATCATCCGTGCCCATCTCCCTCTACTTTATATGGGATGCCACCATAGCATAGCTTGACAAGTGGTGCGTTGGTCCGTGCCTGGGATCTGAACCTGCGAACCCCGGGTCCCTGGAGTGGAGTGCGTGAACTTAACTGCTACACCACCGGGACGCCCCCTGTCTTTCTCTTTTGACTGTAGGATATAGCAGACATTTGAGCAACTCACTGTGGACATTGCTGGTAAAGGGTGTGCTAAAATCAAGGATGGATTCGGGTTTTGTGGGGCCTAAAACTTGTATAATTTTGCAGACCACATTTTAGAAAAATTAATACAACTTTATAAATATAAAATTAAGTACAACAGTGAATAGTTATTTGGCATGAGAAAAGAATCATAAAAATTACAAATTTTAGAAAGCTGATAAATATCACCAACATCACAAAATCCAGAAGAAACACAATATTTTTATTAAGTCACTGCTTGACATATTTCTGTATATTCTTTCTCCATTTTTTGGCTCTCATACTTTAATTGCTTCTTTATTTCTCAATGATTTTGCAATATCATTTTTGTGGAAAATATAGAAAGTTGTCAGTTTTCTTCTAGCATAGTTGATCAGAATTTGTGTTTTATTATTGATAATTGAGATACATACGACATGTGCAAACAGTCATCATTGTTTGTAGTACTGCTAATGGGTTATGCCTTGCAAAGATAGGAATTCTGATAAATTCAATCTCATACTTTTTCCATCAAAAAGGAAAAATCAGTACACAGTGTTCATTAGTTATATATGTTGAATTATCAAATATATTTCTGACAGAAATATATGCATTGATGAAAAGCAGTTCCTTCACTTAAAATTTTACACATCTGAGGACTGGAAGAATTTTCTACAGCCCATATTCCAGCTTCATGTATTTTAAACCCTGTTTCTCCCCCACTAGTCATATCCTTCCAGGCCAAGCGCTATTTACTATTTCCATCTCTGTTTCATCCTCCTAGTGCTATTAATACTCTTCTCCAGGTCTTCTTCAATCTATTATATTTTACTGAGATAATTTTTAAACTAAGGTGATATTATCTAGGACAAAGACTGATAAGGACAACAGTGTTAGTAGCTAATAAGTGTCAAGCTTGTGCTAAGCACTGTACCATCAATCCTTGAAGCAACCCACTAGGGTAATTACTGGCCTGATCCCAATTTTACAGATAAGAGCATTGAACTTGTTGGGATTTCTATCCAGATCTGTCAAACTCCAAAGCTTGTATTCCAAACATTGCAAACCTTTCTTCAGCAATTTATATTTGAGATGGGGTAGTTTGAATCCAATCATGACCCCATATTTTTATTAGTATGAATATATTAATAAAATATTAATAATATAATTACACAAATTATTGCTGTATATTTTCTAATCATAATTCCCCATACTCTTGGTTTTTCTTAATTTAGCAGTTCTAGCCCTTTCAACAACAAATCATTTTATAATAAATTATCTGTAAAACTAAAAATGTTTAAGTCAAAGGTAATTAGAATAAAATTTAATATTTTAGAGTTCTATGCAATAATTCATTATATTGTAATAAGAAAAGATCCAATACTTAATTCAAAAAATTAGTAACACAAAATAAAATGGCCAATCTTTATAAGTTGAAATATAGAATTTGCTTATTTCATCAGTATTTTTATTTGAACTGCTTCTAGTCTGTGCATGAATATGAAATATTATTTTTCCTCATCTTCCTTGTAAAGGTTCAGAAGTGTGTGTGTATCTACATGAATTCCCACCTTTGCCAAGCAAATTGGCAAAGTCAATACAATCATAAAGTCAAAACCTATCCGATTCTTCCTTTTCTCATTGCGGAATAAGAAGTTTGCTGTATTTGGAGAAGGGGAGTCTCTCTTTTAACTCCTAAAGCTCAGGTGGCACTTTACTTAAACTTAACTATCACGACTTAACCATTTCTAATGAGTTTGCTTTGATTAGGTCTACTCTCTCGCCCTTGTTTTAAGACACTTCTTCACAGGCAAAGGGACAGAAATCAATAAGTGCCAGTCCTGAGGGTGGCCTCTATATGCGGGACCATACCTCTCTGTATTCATGTTACTTGGTTGTTCTCCAAAGGGTAATTATCTAACCAAACAAATTTATCTCATTTTAAATGTTTATTAGAGATATTAATAAGCAGGAATTCTGGAGGCAGATGCTTGCATTTGAATCCCACCTCTACTGCATACTCGCTGTGTTTACCTTTGGCAAATGATTGAATCTTTTGTGCCTCAGTTTCCTCATCTGTCCATCAAGGATAACAAATAGTGCCTACCTAGTGGATTGTTAGGCGGCTTGCATTTGTAAATACATGTAAATGCTTGAAACACCGAGCATTACACACTAAACTCTCAATAAATCTTAGCTGTTATTTTATTTTATTTTTTTGGTGAGGAAGATGAGCCCTGAGCTAACATCTGTTGCCAATCTTCCTCTTTTTGCTGAGGAAGATTGGCCCTGGGCTATCATCTGTGCCCATCTTCCTCTACTTTATATGTGGGACGCCTGCCACAGCATGGCTTGATAAGCAGTCCGTATGTCCGTGCCTGGGATCCGAACCTGCCAACCCCGGGCCGCTGGAGCAGAGCGCATGAACTTAACCCACTATGCCACCGGGCTGGCCCCTTAGCTGTTATTTTTAATAGCAGGCTGACTCTAGCTACTAGGTGGAATGATTCGAGATGTGTCAGGATTGGTTCTCTAACTACACTGTTTCTACTACCACCAGCCACAGTGTCTGAAATGATATTATCAAAGATTCATTGAGAACTTGCTAATAAATGCAGATTCCCCTCAGAAGGGTGATAAGTCAGTATTTCTGCATTTTTTTAAAGGTATAATTAACATATGACATTATATTAATTTTAGGTGTACAATATAATTATTTGATTTGATATTTGTATAAAAGGATCACCACAGTAAGTCTAGTTAACATCTGTCATAGTTACAATAGTTACAATTAGTTAAAATAGTTACAAACATAGTTACAAATTTTTTTCTTGTGATGAGAACTTTTAAGATCTGCTCTCTTAGCAACTTTCAAATATTCAATACAGTGTTATTAACAATAGTCACTATGCTGTACATTACATCCCCATGACTTATTTATTTTATAACTGAAAGTTTGTACCTTTTGACCCTCTTTGACTCATTTCGCACCCCCACCACCTCTGGCAACCACCAATCTGTTCTCTGTATCTATGAGCTCATTTTTTGTTTTTTCTTTAGATTCCACATGTAAGTGAGATCATATGGTATTTGTCTTTGTCTGCGTGTTTTTTAAGAATGTTAATAGGTGGTAGGAAAAATAAAATAAAGGAAAAGTTTGTAGCTAAATAGATTAGGGGGCATTTGGTTAAGCACTCAGCTTTCTTTTATAGTAGGACTCTTCAGATCTTTTGATCTACAAATGTAATAGTAAGTAAATTTCTAAGTAGAGTCAAAGTATGTGGCCATGGATCCAGGGGTATTTCTTACTCCCCCAACCCAACTCCTGCCTTTTTTAAAGAACATTCTTCATGTTTAGTTGTTCTTTGAGATAGACTCTGTTACACCCCTTAGGAGATCAACAGCTTAAAACCCAGTAGAACAGTATTTGTCAGTTCCACATGGGCAAGTAGTTGCAACCAAGAGAGTGTTTCAGGTTGTGGGAGAGGCTTTGAAGGAGGTGGTGGGAAGGTACCAAAGGCAAAGGAAGCTGTCCTATTTTGTAGGAGTCTGTGGCTAAGAGGGACTATACTGCAGAAACCCCGTCAACTCTGATGCATAAAACTGGCTCCAGTCTGCATGTGTATGATGAAAACTGTAGTGACCCAGACCAGTACTGAATTTGACTTGTTAAGTAACTTAGTTGAAAGATTGAGGCTGGTTGCTGAGGCAGTTTCAAAACGAGGGTCTTACTGGTTCATGGACTCATGTGCTAACATGCTGTTCCCCAGCCAGATAATGGCAGCTCAAGCAATCAGTTATATTTAGAAACAATTTGAAATGTAAATTACCTGAGTTCTAGCTTAACACTTCCTCAAGGTAATTGGGACAATTTTGTTTATGAGAAAGAAAAAGAAAGATCAGTTTTATGAAAGTAGTAATACCCCAAATAAGTTCATTGACTGGATATACTATGACTATATTTATTATGTTATGTTATATTCCATTATATTAATTATATTAAGAAAGAATATATATATTACAACATGACTCTGTTGTTGAAGATGATACTTTACAGATGATCAAGTTTGTAGCAGGCCAATTCTTTTTAAGATTTCAAAGCACAAGCTTTTATTTTTGTAATCAGTTTCTGTTTTTATAAATGTGACTCCTTGAATAAAAGGAAAATCGTCAAACTTTAAAAACATTGTTTACTGAATGCTCCATTTACGCATGAACATAATGGATGGATTATATTTCCTTCAACATGCATAACTTTTATGAAAAATCATCAGAAATATATTGGGTTTTGGTTTCGGTTTCATTACTTTGAAATTTTGAGAAATATTTGGACCCAGTTAGTGTAACAAACTTTTTTTCCCCGTAGTATCATTCTATTTCTGTATCTGTAGTTACAAATTTCTGGATCTGAAAAATGTTCAATTTATGTCATAAAATAGCACTGGCCTTATTTCTAAATATATTGGCATTAGAATAAGGCTAGCTTTTCCGCTAGTGCTTCCACATCTACCTTTTAAAATTTAGGTTTCTTATATTTTCTTTTGATTGCCAATCTAGTATACTCATGGTTTGCTACCATTTTGGAATCTGCCAGTAAGAAATGACCTTAGACATTGTTGAGAAATATGTGTCATTCTTTCCCATTATCATCTGTTTTGTTTGTTTGTTTTTTTTTTTGGCTGACATCTGTTCTGAGTAGCCAGATCCACTTTAGCCAGGCAGTCCCTTTGTGCTAAATGTTACTTGACCTTCAAGAATCTGTAGTCCAGCCAGGATTGGGTCAGATTTGATTGTCTCCAGTTTTAGATACCTGGCCAACTTCTCTGGCCAGAATTAGGCTTTGACACTCCCAAACGTCTGTAGATGATTTCATGAAAAGTATGCTATCCTTTCACTTTGTCTGCAGTCTGCCTCTACAGTGAAAATAATGGACATTGTGTGTTAGTGCTATTTTCTTTTGAAACATCTTATCTGGTGCAATTTCTTTCTCTTCCTTCCTCCCTTTCTTCCTCCTTCCCTGTCTCTCTCTCTCCCTTCATTCCTTCATTCTTTCTTTCCTTTCTTTTTTCTCTGTCTCTCCTTCTCTCTTTTTCTCTCTCTCTCCTCTACTTTCCTTCCTTCTTCCTCCCTCCCTCTCTTTCTTCCTTTCTCTTTTTATTTTTCTTTCTCTTCCTTCCCCCCCCCCTTGCCCCTTCTCTTATTCCTCTTACTTCTTATTTTTCTGAGGGTGGTGATGGCTGGAAACATTCACATGCTGTTTTTGTATATCTGGTTCCTCTTGCTGATATTCTTAGGAAGACCTTTCTAGCAAGGCAGGTGAGAGAGGGTTGTGATGGCATCTGCCACCCAGCTGGGAGGGACCAGTAATACTGCCTGAGAAAAGCTTTGTAGAGTCTACACTTTTGTAGTAATAGAACATTTGCCACAGATTGTGGTTTATATTCATGGCAGGCCTTGTGTGTATTTGTGACATTGGCACCATTGAAAGCCTAGGAAAAAAATTCTCTAAGACCAACCAATTGCTGCCTCTACATAGACATGGTAAAACAGCAGGTGGTGAAAGAATTCTACAAAGAATGGTGGTTTGGGACTAGTCATACAGTGGATTAAATGTAGGTTTTTGTAGTTTTGATGCCTCTTACACAATAAGCAATAAGACACAATAAGCAAGTCTCACCTGAAAAATAAAATGGGGTGTCTTTTTCTACTATAGAAGTGTCTTACATGCTTTTCTGTAGTGCCAAACCCTGATCATGTGGCTCCTGGAGCATATTTATGACCCCAAAAGCCAATTATATTGTTCAGTGCCTCTGTGAAGTGAAAAAATATGGTTCCAAGCAGTGGTCATGTGAAGAAAGATGTCGTATCAGCTTTGTCCATCCCTTTTTCAAGCCAAACAGTATAATATAACCTTTGAGACAGGCCTGGCATCATAGACACCAAGATTATTAGTGTCATTTTTTGGAACAACATATTGAGGGCTTAAGAAGATATGTGAAGCACTGTTCTAGGTGGTGGGGACACCATGGTGAAATGACAGACAAAGATTCTAGGGAGATACAGATAGAAAACCAATAAACATACAGGGAAACCATCGGATTAGCAGAGGCCTAAGTGTGATGCAGAGAAATAAAATAGGGTGATGTGACAAGAAGTGACTGAGGCAATGGGGGTGGTCAGGAAGAGATGATATTTAGGTTGAAAGCTGGAAGAAAAGAAAGTGCCAGATGTGGGGAAAATCAGGAGGATTGGGTGACAAAATATATCAGGCAAAGGAAACTGCTAAGAAGGTCAGTGAGCTATGGGGAGGGTGTTAGAAGACCAAGTCAAAGAGATGGGAAGAAGCCAGACCTTGTATGGCTTAATAAACCAGAATAAAAGGTTTAATTGTAGGTGAAACAGGGGGCCGTGGAAGATTTTAAGCAGAAGAATGATATGGTATGATTTCCTTTTTGAAAAAGATCACCTTGCTGGGTAGAGAGTGGAATTGGGGTGGGGCAAGAGTCTAAGGTGGAGGTTCTTATTTTCCAGGTGAGAAATATTGGTGGCTTGGACTATAGTAGCAATAAGGGAGATTGGAAAGAAGTAATGGATTTGAGATATGTTTTGAGGTAGCTTGACAAGACTCCATGATGAACGTGACATGTGGAGTGAGAGAAAGAGGAAACAGTGATAACTCTCAGATTTTAAGTGTGAGGAAGAGTACTGATGTGCCATTTCCTGAGATGGGGACCGCTAGGGGAGCAGTGGGTTTAGACAGCAAACTCAAGAGTTCTGTTTTGGCCATGGAGAGTTTGAGATTCCTGTTAGATGTTCCCATGGAGACATCAAGTAGGCAGTTGTGTACCCAAAACTGGAGCCTCACAGAGAGGTTAGGGCTGGAGATTTAGGTGACACCAGCAGTTGGAAGATGCTCTTTAGAGCAATGGAATTGGATGGGATCATCTAAGGGCAGTAAATTGTCAGAAAAGAGAAGGAGGCCCAGAACAGAGTCTTCATGCTCCCCTACTTTTATGGTCTAGAGAAAGATCTAGTAAATGAGACAGAGAAGGAGTAGTTAGTAAGTGGGAGGAAAACAAGGAGAGTATGATATCCCAGAAGCTAAGGGAAGATAGCATTTTTAAAAATGAGGCAAAAATGGCTTTAAGTTTTGTGGGATTTGAAGCTTAATCAATGTGGGAGTCCTTTTAAAGATAAATCATGCAGAATTATTAATACAAAAATAGGTACTAATGTGATTATTTAAAAGGAGAAAGAAACCACGAGAAATTACAAAGAGCTAAAAAATGTCAAATATCGCAAAATTCAAGAAAAAAAAATAATTATTAATTGACACACTTGTTGCACTTATATAACTCCTTTTCCTCTACTTTTTTTGGGAGGAGGGAGTGCTTATTCTTGGATTGTTTCGTCATATTACAACAATTTTGTAATATATTCTGTAGAGATAGTAGAAGAGTGATTGATTCAGTATTTATCATGACTGGTTAAAATTATATTTTTATTACTGATAAATTTAGAAGAGTTCTTTTAGTATCATAGCCTATTACTCAGAATGTCATGTAAATTTTTAGAATTATTGTCAAAATGTAGGAAGCATCTATCAAGTTTCTTTCATGTATGAGCTTTATGATTTCAGGGCATTTCAAGTTTTCACGCACAATGACTAATTATAAATAATCTTTGAATGGACGACACTCATAAACCGATTTGTTACTGATGTTTTTGTGTCATCACCCAGGAAGGCATTTCTGCCCTGGGGACAACTAGCAATAACTGAACTATACAAGGAAATTACTGTGAACCACAGAAATATATCCCACTGAACCCAAACTGAATATACTCCCAACTCAATTTCTATCTATGCAGATCCCCCAAATGCTTGCTAGTGCCCCCCAACATAAGGGCATATATGATAGAGGAAGTCAAAGTGAAGGAGACAGCAGTCTTAACAAGTTGAGGTTAAAATACCTTATTTTTGCAAACTTAAAATGCATCATGGATACCTTGTTAGGGCCCTTCCCTGGGCCTTAGAAGTGGCCTGTGCAAATAAGGGATCTGAACCTTAAACTTCTTTAGCTTCCTCTGCGGGGAGAGAGTAATAAGGTGAAGTGCATACAGGACAGGCAAAAGATCAGGTGAGATAAAAACAGAAAGGAACCCACTGGATTTATACTCAAAAATTAACTATTTAGTATAAAAAAAATAGGTCTAGGTCTTTGGTGAAAATTTCTGTGTCAGTAGCAATATGATGTGCCTGGCAAATAACACTGGTAAAATCTCCGGGCTAGCAGAGATAAGTGGTTACATTTTTAGATATGAGCGACATGGGATGGCTACCTCTTTTCCTCTCTGAAACAAAGGAAAAGACAAACTTTAGCTGACATATGCTGTGTTAGGGTCAGAAGTTTTGCCTTTTAGAACCAATTGTGCTCTTTATGTTGAATATCTACTATCAAATGTGTAAATGAAGATATAAATGATTAAGATAAAGAAGAGTTTGGAGCAAAGAGCTTTCTCAATTAAATTTGGATCCTTTTCATCTCACATCTCAAATTCTGAGTTGTTTTTGAACACAGGAAAAACCTAAGTAGACTTCAGGTCTACATTTTGTTAAATTTATTTTCAAATGTGGTGTCAGGGAGAATGTCCTGACTCAAATTCTGCAATAATTGAATATAAACTTAATGTCTTTGCTTGCAATTGACTGAAGTTCTATTCTTAAAGTCAAATAAATTTGGGTTGAGATCATAGAATTTGTCTAAATAATCATCAATATTAACTGCATGAAAATAGGTCAGAATGGAAATTAGAAGGCGGATTTGGAAGAGAAGAGGGACGTGAATAGAAGGACTGGGCTCCCCCCCATGGTCTTGATGGCAGCTTCTTTCACTGCTCCCTTTGCTTGTTCATGTTGGCAGTTAGAATAACAGCAAAAAAAGGCATAGGGAATTCTCCGATATCAGTATTTATTTAGTAAATTCTGACTGAAGCTAGATCCCTTGTATGATCTACAATCTGTTCTGCTCAGACCAATCATTAGAACAGTTGCCTGTGATGGGAATGGAGCTGTGAGTGAAGAATCTGAGAGAAATGAAAAGAAAATGGCACTGATGCTTAGAATTGCTTTAGACCTCTCTGAATTTTCTTTACTATATTGTCTGAGTCAAGAAAAGGCTGTTTGAAAAATCATTTTGTTGTTACTTTTCTTGCCATTTAAAAATATCAATTTTAGGGGCCGGCCCGGTGGCGCAAGCGGTTAAGTGCGCGCGCTCCGCTGCGGCGGCCCGGGGTTCGCTGGTTCGGATCCCGGGCGCGCACCGACGCACTGCTTGGTAAGCCATGCTGTGGCGGCGTCCCATATAAAGTGGAGGAAGATGGGCAAGGATGTTAGCCCAGGGCCGTCTTCCTCAGCAAAAAAAAAAAAAAAAAGAGGAGGATTGGCGGATGTTAGCTCAGGGCTGATCTCCTCACAAAAAAAAAAAAAAAAAAAAATATCAATTTTAGGTTTTTAATTTGAATTGGCAGATTCGTTAAGGAGGATGAGGGAGGAAGTCATGAGCAAGTTTCCTACATGGTTTATTCAACCAAACCAGAGAAGGGAAAGAAGAAATGTTAAATTAGCTAGTTCAACCTTCTATCCAGAAACTATATTCTCAACAGATGGTGAGTCAGCCTTTACATGAATAGTCTCCTTACTGCCCTCTCCTGAGTTGGCCCTGCACATATTGTTGGAAAGCTATGGTTTGTAAGACCTCAAATTAAATTCATCGGGGATCTTCTCTTTCACATGGTCCTTCACATATTTGGAGACTTCATCACAGCTTTCCCCTTTGAAGGTTAAACAGCCTCAGGTTGTTTGTTCTGCATTCGAGATGGTGTTTGGATTACGCACCACTCTGATCACCTTTCTTTTGGTGACGCTTGCTCACCTTCCTTCCTGGAAGAGCCCTGATTTTGTTCATTGTTCTGTCCTCCCAGTTGATTTTGGGGGATGATCGCCCTCCCCAGCTCGGGACAAATCATGGTTAGTATGAGCCATTCATCGTGGTCTCATTCCCCTTGCCAGGGATTGGTTTAGCACAGTCACGTGACCAGTCCTGGCCCTGGGACCTGAGAGAAAGTCAACCAGAGGACATTTGAAAAGACTTGTTCCCAAATAAAAGGGTACATGGAGGAAATGTCTTATTTCCTTCCTTCCTCTCTTCCTTCCTTCTTTCTTTCTTTCTTTCTCTCTTTCTCTCTTTCTTTCCTCCCTCCCTCCCTCCCTTCCTTCCTTCCCTCTTTACTTCCTTTCTCCCTCCCTCTCTTCCTCCCCATCTTCCAGAATTGTCACTAGTTGACACCTAGAACTGCTGCAGTTAGCTTGGAAACATTAGGAGAGACATCACGGGAGTATAAGGATACAAGGTACAAAGGTTGAAAGTCCTGGAATCTTTGAGGTCAAGTTGAGCAGCCGAGCACTAACTTCTTGTATATGAGATGATTAATCCTCTTCTCTTTCTATTTCTTACAGTTTTCTCTTCTGTCACTTGCCACTCAAAGTCTCCCAGCTGATAGATACTTAATCCCTTGTATTGTTTCTTTTAATTCACCTGCAACCTCTGTCAATCAATGTTACCCTTACTATTGCTTGTAATATCTTCTCCATGGGATTTTTATATTTAATTGAAATCTTTCTTTAATGATTCATAAACATAGGCAAAGGCACATGACATGGTTGATACAAAAATCAAATTCTCTTCTAAAATGTTATCCTGAGTTAAGGTGGCTGTGCACTTGGCAGCGTTTTTCTGCAGAGGGTGTAACCCTCTGTTACAGCGCTGCTGTAACACTAGCTGGTTTGGGCCTATGATTTCCTTAAGGAAGCGCCGCCACCTCATGTACATTACATTTGCTTAGCTGGTCTGTTTTTTACAACTAGGTCTTGCCGATAAAAGTAACATTTTTTTATTTCGCTCTTGTTGGCTCTATTTTCCTGTTCAACCTTTCAAAATAAATGCATTAAAAAATCCTATTTTTAGAGAACTGCTTTCCCCATAGTACCATGTTATTGAGGACTATGTATTTAACTGAGGCTTTGAAACAGGTTGAGAAACCTTGCCACAGATTATTAGAACATTTGGTGGCTGTGCTAGTTGGCTGAGGTAAAGTATGTTCTGTTTGTGGCATTAGACTCAGGAGAAGAGTTTTTTCTCAATTTTGCCTCTCTCTTTGTCCTCCCAGATTTATGCTTATAATTATAGACAAGTATTTATTTCATGCTCTTTCCATACACAAAATAGATGCCCATGTCATTTACTGCTACCAAGTGTTATCTATTTTTAAACAGCTTTATTGAGATATAATGCACCCATTTAAAAGTTAATGGTTTCAAGTATATTCACAGAGTTGTACCATCATCACCACAGTCAATTTTAGAACATTTTCATCACTCCTTGGACTCGTTAGCGGTCACTCTCCATTTCTTCCCATTCCTTTTCCTCTCCTCTCAGTCTAGGCAACCACTAATCTATTTTCTGTCTCTCTGGATTTGCCTATTCTAGGCATTTAGTATAAGTGGAATTACACAATATGTGTTCTTTTGTGACTGGTTTCTTTCATTTAGCCTGTTTCCAAGGTTCATCCATGTTGTAGCATGCATCAGTTCTTTGTTCCTTTTTATTACAGAATAGTATTCCATTGTATGGCTATACCACATTTTATTTATCCATTCTTCAGTTAAGGGACATTTGGCTTGTTTCTACTTTTTAGCTATTATGAATTATCTAATACTGTGACCTGAATTTATCCTTTAGCTTCCTTCAGTTTGCATCCCAATTTGCAAAGTTAAATAGGTAAACTATGCTATTTTCCTTTGATTATTTATATATGTCATTTCCATGTGATCACTTACTTCCTTAAAACATGTTTATAGTTTCGCACAAAACAAGAAGAATGCAAGAAAGAAAACTCAGCCATCCAAAACACATTCAAACACAAACATCCATACACGTAAATCCCTGGATTTAAAAAGTTAGAGAAATTCACTTGTGAACACATTACTTTTAACACAGATGGTAATTGTAAACCTGGATTTAGATTTAAATTGGAAAAAAATACTCTGAGGTGTTTAATGTTTATCCTTAAATGTCCAGGATAAGACCATGATGACAGCTACCAACTTATTTTTTATGATCTTGGAAAGACATGAGAGGAATAAGTTTTTATCATGTGTCACACACAGAGATTTACGTACCGCTTTTACCTCCCCATTTAGAATTCGGTGAGGGTAGCAGGGAATTCTTTCCTTATTTGTTTTTCTAGGAACAGGAGAAGGAACTGTCTGTGCATTTATATGTTTGTATTTTCTCCTCAGAAGGAAAGTCAGCACCGACCTGTTTTTACTCAGACACACACAGCAGTAGCCATGCAGCTGTGTCCTCCTGCCTGCTGCCATTGTAGCCAGTAACTGAGCTTTTGAAGTTTCCTGCAGGATGTGGTAATACATACAAGGACTATTCATTAGAGTGATTACTTACCCCTGTATTTCAATTCCATAAATATATGACCCTGTCTGAGGCCCTGAGATAGCCATTCTGCAGCTCGTTAGGCTCGTGTTAGTCGGAAGTGGTGACCCATAAATCACACTTGAGTGACTACAGATGACCATCAGAATGACCAATATGAGT
The DNA here is from genome assembly GCF_020826845.1 of Diceros bicornis minor. Classification (NCBI taxonomy): domain Eukaryota; kingdom Metazoa; phylum Chordata; class Mammalia; order Perissodactyla; family Rhinocerotidae; genus Diceros; species Diceros bicornis. The sequence continues at coordinate 58,621,013 of NC_080747.1, read as the reverse complement.
CTTCCTATTGCCAAGATTTTGAGGAAAAATTGACCTAATAATGGTAAAAACATGAGACAGGATTGGTTGAACTGGGAATGTGAATGAGGCTTCCAGGACCATTTGTTTTTTTTTTTTTTTTGCTTTCCACTCTAGTGTCTCTGGATCTCAGATTCCCCTAATTGGATACATTACCTGTTAAAATTGCATTAATTTACTTTAATACAGATTGTTCTTGATTGCCTAATAATGAACCAGTTGTGAACAAGGCTTAAGCTACTCTATCTTTTGTGGAAAATTAATTCAGCACACTTCTGTGAGAATCAATTGCCAGGGAATGTGCTGAATAAGACAAGTGATGACTCTCAATCAGATCATTGTCTAGGTGCAGATAAAGACATTTTTTTTTTTTTTGTGAGGAAGATCAGCCCTGAGCTAACATCCATGCTAATCCTCCTCTTTTTGCTCAGGAAGACCGGCTCTGAGCTAACATCTATTGCCAATCCTCCTCCTTTTTTTTTTTCCCCCAAAGCCCCAGTAGATAGTTATACGTCATAGTTGCACATCCTTCTAGTTGCTGTATGTGGGACGTGGCCTCAGCATGGCCGGAGAAGCGGTGCATCGGTGCGCACCTGGGATCAGAACCCGGGACGCCAATAGCAGAGCGCGTGCACTTAACCGCTAAGCCACCAGGCCGGCCCCAGATAAAGACATTTTTAACACTAGAGGGTGAACTTCATGATGATAGGGACTCAAACCGTTTTTACTAAACGTTGTAAATCTATTCCTAGGCACAGTCCTTGATACGTGGTAAGCATTCAACAAACATTTTTTGAATGAATGAATGCATAATTATAATATGGTGTTAAAGTGCCGTAATGGAAGTGTGAAGAACACAGAAGGACCTGACTTCGCCCTGGTGAAGGAGGGAGATTTAGGTATACATGTTTTTTAGCTGGGTTGTGGTGACTGAATAGGATTTCACCAGGCAGATAAGAGCAGGGAACTAAATTATGAAAATTACTTCCCATGTCCTAGACATCATGATGGATAAGTTATTTAATGCTCATATTAATTGAGCAAGGTAGTATTATTATCCCATTGTATTATTATTGTAGTATTATATTAACATATTAGTATATACTATAATAATCCTTCTATTATTATAGTAGTATTATTGTTATACAAAGTGGAAAACTGAAGTTTGGAAATATTAGGTGACTACCCCAAGGTCAAAGATCTTCCAGTGGTGGGTCTAATTTTTGAACTCAAGGATATCTGTTATTTATTTCCACATGAGTAACAAGTAACTTCCCAGGTAAGAGCCAAAGATCTAATTTCAGGAGGTAAAAAACAGAAAACTGCCTCTTTCTTGCCACTAGTTAAGATGTATCAGTAAGCTTTTTTCGTGTAGTGCTGCCTCTCCTGGCACTCTGGGCGATTGCTCTGCAGTGCTCCTCATCTGGGCAATCTCTCTGCAGTGCTCCCCCATCTAGGAATCCCTCTCAGGTGCTCCCCTCTGGTTTCTCACTTGGAATCCAGCCACCACACTGTGAGAAGCACTAGCCACATGGTGAGGCAAGTCTTTGAGACATGGCAATCTAGGTGCCAGAGATGTGAGTGAAGATCCTCTGGATGATTGTAAACCTCAGAATTTTGAGTCCCTCTAGCCCTTTAAATCTTCTCAGCTAGTCCCCAGACATTGTGGAACAAAGACAAGCCATACTTATTGTGCCCTCTCTGATATCCTGATCCACAGAACCCAAAGAAGACATGATGGCTGGAGCTGCAGCAATCATCTAGTGACCTTGAGGAAAAGGCCATAATAATTGCCCAGATGTGGGCAATCAAAGTTGCAGAATCAACAAATGTAGCCATTTACCGAGGACCTCCATCTCATTTTGATGTGTTTGGGGAGCACCACAAAATGGTTCTGTGTGGGAAAAGGCTACGAATATTTAAGCTGGTAGCTACAGTATTGAGTAGACCGATGAATAAATCAAAACCAGTTCTGTGTTTAGCCTTTTTCCCATGACAAAGATGCAGCCTCTGATGAGAGAACCGTTGTAACAGGAGTAGGATGCTCCTAACCTGGAGGGCATTGTTGGCATATAGAATGAAGAATGGGCAATTGCGAAAGATGGGACTGCAATTTTTGATAACGGACTCCAAAGGATACTTAAAGTGGTTTGAGTAATCTGTGGCCATACACCAGAGTTGGGCACCATGCAATTTCTAAATTAACTCCTTTGGAATGCATAGAGACCAAGGTGTTATCCATTTCCCTGCCTTAGCCCCAGGGTCCAAACCTGGCAGAAAAGGCTGCTCAGCCTCTATCCAGCGTGCTTTATGCCCCACTCCATCCTCAAGGGGCTGAATCCCTGTCTCCCTCAAACAGTGATATAATTCAAATAATCATTCAAGGACCCTCAACTCCTATCTTACTCCATGTGCAAAAATTAATTTGAGATGGATCATAGACCTGTACGTAAACCTAGAACCAAAAATCTTCTAATAGAAAGTTTTGGCGTAGACAAAGGCTTCCTCAACAGGACATTAAAAACAGTAACTATAAAAACTATTGATAAGTTTGACTTAACTAAAATTTAAAGTTCTGCTCATCACAAGACACAATTAAAATAATGAAGAGACAAACCACAGATTGGGAAGAAATATTCACAACATATATATCTGAAAAACAATTTGTGTACTGAATATTTAAAGAAATCCTACAAACCTATAATGAAAAGATGAACAATCTAATTTTTAAAAATAGATAAAAGAATTGAACAGACACCTTACAAAATATATGAAATATCAATAAGTACATGAAAGGTTTGGTACATTCATACAATAGAATAGTACTCAACAATAATAATAAGAAACTACTGACCCATGCAACATCATATGGGTGAATCTCAAAAACATGCTGTGCGAAAGAAGCCAGATTCAAAAATCTACATATGTTATGATTCTGTTTATATGAAGTCTGAGAAAAGGTTAAAAAAAAAAAAAAAATCTCTGATGGTAGAATCAGAAAATGGTTGCCTGGGGAGGGGAGAGAGAAATTGACTGGACAGGGTCATGAAAGACCCTTTTGATTCTGACAGGTGTGTCAGAATTTTGTTTTTAGTGTTGGTTGCACAGGTATTTGCAATTGTGAAGACTCATTGTACTGAAACCCTAAGATTTATGTTTGTATTGTATATTAATTTTACATGAATTAAAAATGACACGCAAAAGTAGTGGTAATTTTCTTGTCAGAATTCTTTTTTTTTTTTTTTTTTGGTGATGAAGATTAGCCCTCAGCTAACATCCATTGCCAATCCTCCTCTTTTTGCTGAGGAAGATTGGTCCTGGGCTAACATCCGTGCCCATCTTCCTCTACTTTCTATGTGGGATGCCTGCCACAGCATGGCTTGATAAGCAGTGCATAGGTCCATGCCCGGGATCGGAACCTGCAAACCCCGGGCCACTGAAGCGGAGCACGCAAACTTAACCACTATGCCACTGGGCCAGCCACTTCATCAGAATTCTTCTGGTAAAAAAAGTAGAAATCCAAATTGAATAGATGTGTTTTCCTCCCATGAGACTTAATGAAATTATTTTGATTTTATTTGTGGATGGCCAAAATTGACACAGTGAACATTTTTAACTTTCCTAAATTGTTCCTCTTGTATGAAGTGCTCATCTGCACTGTGCTGTATCTGCACAGGAAGAAGGAAGTGTGTCCAAAGGCATGGGGGAATATGAGCTTGTAAGGAGGTTGCTGAGGCTGATGTATAAGGTGTGACAGCATTGCTGTGGGCCAGGTGTTGAAAGGCACTCAGGGCCTACTTGTTAAAGGAATGACTTGGCAAGAGATGAGGTGTTTGGGGGACTGAATGAGCATCATATACTATGCTAAGAAGTTCAGACTTCATCTTCTAGGAAACAGATATCCATGGAAGTTTTTAAGCTGGGAAGTGATTTTTTTTCCCCCTCAAGAAGTTGACTGACTTTGTGGAGAAGAAGCTAAAATTTGGAGAAACTGGGACATTAGTATGTTAATGTGATGTTTCTGCTGTAGAGCAATTGATCTACGATAAAAATATCTTTTAGATTCTAATATTTTACCAGATTTTGATGCATGATTATAAAATAGAATTCAGACCATTGTCTTTTTTGAAGGGTGTTTGAAAAATACTGTGAAACTCATCTTTCACTTGCCCATTTAATACTTTTTTTACATTATTAGTATTATATAATTATTATTCTTTCAGGCAGTTACAAGTGACATTTATCAAAATTGTGAAGTTTAAAATATTAGTAGTATTTCATTGTAAATTATTTTGCTTTGCTTTTCTATTGGAAGTAGAAAAGCTGTTAACTGATATTCTGTATATCTTCTGAAATTTTGCATTGACATTGTCAGATGTAATCCTTTTTTAAAAATCATCAATATCCTTCTTAGTGAACTCAGACAATTGAAGAATGAAAAATAAACAAAAAGATATAATTGGAGAAGGAAGCCACATTTTTTCTTTTAGGGGATTATTGCTTTTGGAAATATATTTAAAAGGTTCAGCAAACATCTTTTCAGAAAGTGATTTATTTAAACAAAATTACTATGCCAAGGTAAGTCTTATACCAGTAACATAGCAACTGTAGGTACACATTTAATTTTGTGAGCAAGATGGCAAGAAAAATGTCTTGAGCTTGAAATGAATGTCTGTTGCCAATTCAATAATGTAAAATATCTCACATGAAGGAAAACCACTGGTTATGATGGTGATTTCTTATAACATTTTAATCTAAATAATATGATTTTGTCATTCATATTTTAAAAGAAGGAACCTTAGGAATTGTTAAAAGATCATGCTGGTCACTGTTAGTTGTTATATATACAACATTTAAGAAATACTTCATCTGAAAAAAGGAAAAAATGATGGAAACAGATGACTGCATTATTTGACTCAAGACTTACTCATACACAATTTCATTTAAAAGGAACTAAAGGTGGTGGAGGGAAAACATGTGGTTTGGCACTTGAATGTCATAAAGCAAAGTTAATATACTTCATTCAGTAAAGCTTTTTGAAAAATGAGCTAATTCTCAGGAAGCTAAATACTATTTTACTGTTGTTGCTCAAGGTAATTAGTTACTGTAATAGTAAGAATTCTGATTGCATTTTGTGAATAAATATTTAATGAAATGGCGTGTACTACTTTTCTTGCAAAAAATAAATATATTTTAATGGCCATTTAAGTTACATTGGTTCAATCCCAAGGTCCCAAACCACAAAAAATTAAATGCAGCTTAATTTTGACTTTTCCTAATATAACATATCAAACCTTTACTTTGTGTATGCTTAAGTATATGCTACTTAGAAGATTCCACTGATTTCAAATTAGTACTTTATTATTAAGCCCTGTATAAAACAAACAATGAAGATGTGTGTAGCCAGGAGTTAGGTAACCTTGTGATTTTGAAGGTATAGCGGTAGTTAGTGGATGTGGTGGTCTTTAGCTGGTTGATCTTTTTTTGATTTTAGCACTGCTTTTTTTTTTTTCTTCTTCTTTTTTTTTTGTGAGGAAGATCTGCCCTGAGCTAACATCTGCCAATCCTCCTCTTTTTGCTGAGGAAGACTCGCCCTGGGCTAACATCCATGCCCATCGTCCTCCACTTTATATGGGACGCTGCCACAGCATGGCCTGACAAGTGGTGCGTCGGTGAGCGCCCGGGATCCAAACCGGTGAACCCTGGGCCGCCGCAGCAGAGTGGGCGCACTTAACCGCTTGTGCCACCAGGCCAGCCCCTTAGCACTGCTTTTCTTACAGTGTAGTACAGAGAGGGTGACCAGTCATCCCGGTTTGCCCTGGATTAAGGGGTTTCCTCAGGACATGAGACTTGGCAGTGCTAAAACTAGGGTAGTCACAGACACACCAGACAGGTTGGTCACTCTGTGTCCTTAAGACCCTTTCAGGGGTTCTGTGAGTTCAAAATTATTTTCATAATAATATTAAGACATTATTTGTTTCTTTCACACTCATTTGCACTCAAATGTACAGGGGAGTTTTCCAGAGACTACAAGGGGTATGCTATTACAACAAATTGAATTCAGAAGCAGGTAGGAGAATTGGCTGTCTTAATAAGGCAGACATAAAGAGATTTGCAACAATGTGAAACAGTGCCACTCTTCTCACTAAATTTTTTTTTTAAAAATCATAGTTATTTTTCATCAAATATATATTTATTTTACCATGTGATAGACTTAATTTGTTTTTAAATGAATTAATAAATATTTTATAAATTGTTGGTTTAATTTCTAATATAACAAGTACCAAGAACATAACCTATGTAAACAAAGGCTCTTTGGGAATCCTCAATAGTTTTAAAGAGTGCAAAAGGGTCCTGAGGCCAAAAAGTTTGAGAAATACTGCTTTAAAATTTTTCTGTGTGAAAGAAGGAACTTTTATTTGTGAACAATATCATACATTGAGCCTTTCAGCAGGCTTTATGGGGCCGTGAATCCTTGTCTTACTCCTGTTAGCTCTGTGTGTAGTCATGCTGCTTCCCTGTGCCCAGTTTCCATACATGTAGAGTAAAGGGGGCTGCTGTCAGTTTACTCTGGCTTAACCTCACTCTAAATCACAGTAGCTAAAACTCAACAGGAAGGAGCAAAAACAAAACAAAACCAAGAAAACGCTTGTGGGAACTCAAAAGGAAGAAACAATTCCATCAAACTAAACACTTATCCTATTTAATTGAAAGAATCTGATATATCGGAAGGGTACTTTTATTTGTTTCCCCAAACCTGCCAGTATTTTGCCATTACTGCTATTGGTGTATTACCTGTTATTGATTTTAATGAATATAGATATGCCACATGACTCCACCTAGCAGTTGTGAGACTGGAAAGAATTCTTGTTTTCTTCACTTTATGGGTCTGAGTTATTGTTAGTACGGAAATAATCAGTCATGTGACTCTAGGAGAGCTCATCCTAGTATTGCTTCTGTTGTCTTGATCCCCTAGAGAACTGGTTCATAGTGCACGAATACGGAGACCTGGCTGAGAGCTTTGGAACTGGTGAATATTGGTGACCACATAACCCTAGCAGAGTGTATTCTGTGTCAGTTTTTCAACCTAAACTCTTACTTGAGGGTGATAAATTGTGATAGAAATTGGGTTTATGATCATGGCCATAAACTCCATAATATCAACTAAGGGAGATATAAATCCGTGGACAAAAAACTAGTAATCTGATAATCTTTGTGTTACAATGAATTAGTACAGATCTTTCTTTTATAAACATTCAGTTACTTTGAGAATATTTTAGGAAGTTGGTTGACAAATCTTTGATGTCAGATGGTTCTAGTGGTGCAGACTATCCATGTCATTTTGCCATTTACTAAACATTAGAACTCAACGTCTTTCCATGGTTGTAAAAATGCATCAAAAATCTAATTTTATGTAACTGTGCCATAATTGATTTACTTAATCCCAATTTATTGTTTCCACTTGGCATGTATAAATTTAAATTCCTAGAATTGGAAATGCTGAGTCAACAGATATATGCATTTTTAAGAATTTTGTTTCACGTTGTTAAATTATCCCCCTGAAAGATTGTAATAATTTGTAATTTAAGAATGTTTAAGGATGTTTGTTTCTCCCTAACTTTGAAGTCTAGGGGCTTATCTTTCTTTTAAATCTTTGCCAATCATAAGGAGATCAATGGGGGCCACCTTAGAATTCTGCCTACCATAGGACCCAACCTCAGAGTATTTGATTTAGTCGGTCTATAGTGGAGCTCCAGGATTTGCATTTCCTTTTTTTTTTTTAATTGAGGTAACATTGGTTTATAACATTATATAAATTTCAGGTGTACATCATTATATTTTGATTTCTGCGTACACTATGTCATGTTCACCACCTAAAGACTAATTACCATCCATCACCATACACATGTGCCCTATCACTCCTTTTGCCCTCCTCCCTCCCCGCTTCCCCTCTGGTAACCACCAGTCTAATCTCTGTATCTATGTGTTTGTTTTTTGTTGTTGTTTTTATCTTCTACTTAATGAATGAAATCCTATGATATTCGACTATCTCCATCTACTTATTTCACTTAGCATAATACCTTCAAGGTCCGTCCATGTTGTCTCAAATGGCAAGATTTCATCTTTTTTTTTATAGCTGAGTAGTATTACTTGTGTAAATATACTACATCTTCTTTATCCATTCATCCATTGAGGGGCACTTCAACTTTCCAAGTGTTGGCTATTGTGAATAATGCTGCAGTGAACATAGGGGTGCAAATATCTACACATTCGTGTTTTTGTGTTCTCTGGATAAATATTCAGAAGTAGAATAGCTGGATCATATGGTAGTTCTATTCTTAATTTTTTGAAGAATCTCCATACTGTTTTCCATAGTGGCTGCACCAGCTTGCACTCCCACCAGCAGTGTATGAGGGTTCTCTTTTCTCCACATCCTCTCCAACATTTTTTATTTCTTGTCATGTTAATTATAGCCATTCTGACGGTGTGAGGTGATCTCATTGTAGTTTTGATTTGCATTTCCCTAATGATTAGTGATGTTGAACATCTTTTCATGTGCCTGTTGGCCATCTGTATATCTTTTTTTGAAAAATGTCTGTTCAGATCCTTTGCCCATTTTTTAATTGGATTGTTTGTTTAGGATTTGCATTTTTTGTAGGTCTGAGATCTACTGTATAAGAGTAGGAAAAACATCAGGTTAGGAGTTGAAAGATAAAAGTTCAAGTCCTAGTTTTGCCAATCACTATATGACCTTGGGCATGTCATTTAACTTCCCTGAGTCCTGATTTTTAAAATAGCACAAGATGGTTTTAAAGACTGAATGAGCAAATGAACGTGGAATGGGCTATATAAGTGTAAATTATTATCACCGTCATAGTACCATACACTTGGACCTCAGAAACTTAGGTGCATAACTAACTTCTCTTGGGGGACAGAGGCTCCATTTTGTTTGCAACGTTATGAATCTCAGGATGCAGACCAGCATTGGTCTCTTTACTTTGTTCTCCAGGGCCATTTAAAGATCAGGTGTGCTCAGGTTTGAAGGCAGAGGCTTGCCATTTGTATTTGATATTAGTTAGATATTAGCTGTTGGCCAGCTACGCTTTTACTGGTATTTCTCCTACCTCACTTGTCCAGTTGATTGATTTGATGGATAGTAATAGGAAGCAAGAGAAGCCAACCATTCTAGGAAAACTATGCTTTGTTGTTGAAAACAATTTTTTTTTCTAATCCCAACTCACATCCCTATATATACATGTACAATTTAAAAAGAACAACAGCATTAATCAGCTGACATACATTACAGAAAACACACCTTGTTGTTCTTGAGAGATTTTTGTGAGAAATAACAACTATAAATGCTTGGAAAATCATTTAAATATAAGCATACTATTTAACCAAAATTATGATATTAAGAGACATAGTTTAGTAACAGCACATAACTTCAATAAATTTTGTTACAGAAAGTTACCATGTTTGTGTGATGTATTTTCATACAGTATGGGTGTGGGAGGAAAGATTCAGGAAGATAAAATAAAATGTGTGCAACACATCGGACTCTGTGCCTGGCACACATTAGAGCAACAAATGTAGCTATTCAAAATAACAAATGCTTTAGCCTCATATTTCATGTGCTGGAGTCAAGGCTTGGTTTGAAGCAAGGTAGAGCTTTTTTGACAGATATGCCGTCTCCTTAGCTTGGAATGGTACGTATTAGCTAACGTTGTATCTCAGAACAAGAACATTAAAGGAAACTCAAGACATGAGATGAGTGCTACAGTCAGGATAAATTTAGAAGAAAATTGAGGGAACTAGAAAAAGTCTTTATCCCTGGAACTTGATAATGGACATTTGCCACTACTGAACTTCTAGCTGGAGAGACGCTTCAGCATTTTAATATGACTTGCAGGCAGGGTGTGGCTTTTGATTAGGAGCTGACATTAATGATCAAGGTCAGCTGTGGTTAAAGCTTGTTTTTTCCATCATAAGAAGATCATCAGGGAAAAAAGTCAGTATATTTCAATATTGTAAACTGTTTTGGGCTGTTTCAGCCATTTGGCAGCCCTATAAACAGAGTAGAGTTTCATTGAAAGAATGAGAACTGAGAAATATATGTTCTTTGCCTTCCAGCTGAAGTGGATGCTGTTCTAATGTAGAACTAGTTTCTGAGTGTTAATTTTAAGAATTGGATCTGGTTACCTTTTTTATGAAAATATCATAAATAAATATTCTGAAATATATGAAGAGTTTGTCATATATTTTCTTTTGGTGTGAGCTAAATATAATGATTATTCCATTATTGGTTGTTGGTACCATCAGTATAAAATAAGATGGAGAGGCTCAAGGCGATTGCCAAGATCACTTTCAGTTCTAAAGTTCTATCATTTTTACTAGTTCTCCTTAATACCTAGGTATTATACTCTTTAATGAGGTAGAGTAATATGTCTGTCAGGGTCCTGGTAGGGAGTAGTGACATTCTTTAAAAGGTTTGACTGAGAAGATTTTTGATACTGAACCTCTTAATCTCAAGTTTGTGTGTCCGATGCTCAGCAAGCCAATCACTGAGACACCTGTGCTTGGAGGTAGAGAAAAGTTTATTTGAATTGACCAAAACGAGAAGGCAGGAGGATAGGTTCACTCAACTCTGCCTTAAAGAAAGAAGAAACCAGGGGGTCTTTATAGAGCTAAGGGTCTTGGAAGGACGAGTTTCGGAGAAACAAAGGGGAAACCACAGCTTTCTCTCTAGATAAGCCCTTGGGCAATGAGACTTCTGGGCATCAGCAGCAGCTGGGGGCTGGTTATCTGGTGATTGTAACTTCCTTAAAGGCATTCTTTTTCTTTTGCAAAACAAGCTGATAAATCCTTCTGACCCTTGAGTCGACCCTCAGGTTAAACAAGAAAACAACAAATTAATAAGCTTATAATGATGCATGGATTAACTCCTTTTTGTCTGTCTGTGTTGGGACCAAGGTCAAAGTGTAACCGTATTCTTATTGAATATTTATTCATGAGGTAACCCTCAGGTACCCAGCTTCAGTTTCATGAAGAGACTCTTTAAAGAGGTGAGGACAGGGGTAAGGGAACCAACATGGGATGGTGAGGCACCCAGAGCCTATCCAGAGCTGGATTGTTATCGTCCCAAGACCTCGAGGAGCAAGACAGGGACATAATATTAAAGCAAGGGCCATGGAAGAGGGTACCTCAGGGGAACAGACACCACTACTGTCAAATCTCTGGTGTAGCAGGAAGAGAAAATACAGACAAATACCTAACCTTTCTCTTCTCCCATCTTCTGACATGGAGGATGCTGGGGGAATATTTTATGGCTAGTCTAAGAAATGGCATATATCATTTCCACCCACATTCTATTAGCTAGTATCTAGGCATACCTAATTGCAGAGAAGGCTGGGAAATGCAATTCTCCTGCGTGCTTAGAAAGAAGAGGAAAACACAGGTACTGGTGAGTACCAGCAGCCTCTGCTACATAAAGATCAAGAATGACTCCCAGCTTTCTGACCAGAACACCTGGTGGATTGTGGGTAGGAAGCTATCTTGGGCTTTCTTCTCATCTGTTGGTAACTTTATCTATAGTTACTCCTACCTTTTTCTCTCATTACTACTTGCTTTTCATAGGCTCTTTCTTGGTTATGTTCAGTGTCTACAGTCTTATAGATCTCTCCCATTTCTCCTCCCTCAAATTTCTCTATCCGTTTACTCTGCTTTATTTTCTTCATAATACTTATTTTATCATTATATGAAAGTACATCCTGTACTTGTTTATTGTCCTCACTAGTATTTTAAGCTTTAAGGGCTAGTGACTTCCTCATATTCCTCACTATATCCCCACTTCCTGGAACAGTGAATGACCCATAGTAGGGACTCAAAAAATTTTGTTCAGAGGAGGTATCACAGGATTCCATGAGCCATTTTAGCCACTGTGCCATAATTCTTTCTTCCTATTCTTATTTATGCCAACACACCACTGGGTGTTCTGTGTATTTGTATCACTTCCGTTTCTCTCTTTATAGCTTTTCCTTTGCTCTCTCTAGTTTGATTTGTGTTTGTTTTATGAGTATTCTGGTTAATCTAATGAAAGAGGTTTCACTGATGGAACCAGGAACCATCCTAAAATCTTAACAGTCCATATTCCGTTTTTGAATTCCTTTATATGTTCTCAGATTTCCATCTAATTGATTACTGTTTATTTGTTGCTGATGCCTTCAAAGTTCCTTTGCTATTGTGTCCCCATTTACTTTCTGTTATAATCTCTTATCTCATCTCATCTCATTTACCTTCTATTCCAGCCACACTTTTCCTTGGAGTTCTTGTAACAGTTTTGGAAGCTTTGTCTCTATCACCAGATCTTCCCTCTCTTACCTACACAACTTCGTCTAAACAATTAAAAATAATATGTAACAATCAAGTATTAGTTTTTTTTCACTAGGTATTCTTTGTCTACCTTAACTCTAACTCTATCCTTTTAGTTTTCCGTTGTTGTGTAACAAACCACCCAAACTTACAGTGTAAAACAACAGCTATTTTATTACGTTAATGGATTTTGTGTGTCAGGAAATCAGAGAGGGGAAGTGTGGATGATTTGTCTTTGCTCCAGAGTGTCTGAGTCCTCATCTGGGAATGCTCAAAAGACTGGGAGTGATTTGAATGGCTGAGTGTTGGGACTGTATGGAGCTAGCTTCTTCATTTACATGTCTGGTGACTGAGCTGAGTGCTTCAAAGGCTTGCACTGTGACCAGAGTGCCTACACATAGCCTCTTCATATGGCTTGGGCTTCTCGCGGTGTGGCAACTGGATCTGAGAGGAAGCATCTGGAGAGAGAGTGTTGCATGAGACTGAGCCAGAAGCTGCAAGGCGTCTTCCCAATGAGGCTCAGAAATCATGCTGTGACACCTTCACCACATTCATTTGACCACAAGTGAGTCACAAAAGCTGGCCTGTTTATCTTCCACGTATGAGTGAAATCATACTGTATTTGGTATTTGTCTTTCTCTGTCTGACTTATTTCACTTAGCATAAAACAAACAAACACATAGATAAGAAGAACAGATTAGTGGTTACCAGAGGGGAAGGGGATGGGGTCAGGGCAAAAAGGGTAAAGGGGCACATGTGTATGGTGACAGATGGAAACTAGACTTTTGGTGGTGAACATCATGCAGCCTATACAGAAGCTGAAATATAATAATGTACACCTGAAATTTACACAATGTTATAAACCAATGTGACCTCAATGAAAAAAAAAAAAAACGGAGGTTGGCCCCGTGGCCTAGTGGTTAGGTTTGGTGTGCTCCACTTCAGTGGCCCGGGTTTGGTTCCTGGGTCTGGACCTACACCAGTCATTGGTGGCCATGCTGTGGTGGCGACCCACATGCAAAATAGAGAAAGATTGGCACAGATGTTAGCTCAGGGAGACTCTTCAACAACAACAACAACAACAAAAAGCTGGCCGGGATTCAAGGGGAGGGAAATTAAACTGTACCTGTTGATGGAGGTGTGGCAAGGTCATACTGAGAAAAACAGGGGTAGGATGGGAGATTGCGTGTGGGCCATCTCTGGAAAATAAAATCAGCCACGTTGACCTAACTCATGAGACTTCCTCGGTTTAACTCAATGAGGTTGAGATGTCCGGAGGCCTTGTTGCTCAAAATGTTGTCTAGGGATCAGAAGCATCGACACCACCTGGGAGTTTATTAGAAGTATCGAATCTCAGACCGCTGAATCAGAATCTGCAGTGACGAGATCTCTAGGTGATTTATTTACACTTTAAATTTTGAGACACACTGGCCTAGGAGTCATTGATAATGACAGAAAAATAGCAAGTGCTGAAGGAATAGTTGGACTGATCTGGATTGAATTCCTATTTACAAGCAGAATTTCTATACACTACACTATACCTATCATTCATATACCTATCTATACGTATCATTGCTAATTTTAACTCTGTTCATGTTAATTGTGATCTTTTTTGCAAAGATTCATTTATTAACATGGTCAATTCAGCAAACCAATAGATCTCTTCTGATTAAATTCTCAAATTTCCTTTATGATCTTGCCATTAACATAGCTAACTGCCAGGCTTAAAGATAAGGTGAACCTACCTTATTTGATAAAAAGCTTATCTTGTTAGCAACAGTTAATGTATCTTCAGTAGTATCCTCAAAATGTAGGGTAATGTACAATCCTAGCTTTAATAATTATTAATCATTAATCTCTTTGACTCAAGAGGTTTGGAATGATCATGTACTTTGGTATGTATTATAATGCTATTTTGAATAATTTCTAAGATCAAAAGTTAGGTTCTTTTGAATTTGACATTCCTCTTAAACTATTTTTTAATTGTTGGAACTTACAAAGTTTATTCTCTCCATGACAGCTGTTAGTAGATATCTTATTCTACTGAATGAAAGAATATGATTTTTAAGTTATTTCTTATAGCTGTTAAGACACTCTGACTCATTCTACAAACTCTTAAAAACCTGAGAAATGTATACATATTTTATTATATTTTTAGTAGATGACTATTATGTATTTTAATTATTACATCAAGTTTAATTCATGGATTCCATTTACTCATGTTACCTTTAAATAGTCATCTTCTTGAATATCCAAAAATTCATTTTGATTTGCACGTTATTTTAAGCAATTTTTCTCAAACTGTAATTTCCAGACTACTACTATTTGCAGTATCTGAAATGCTTGTTAAAATGCTGATTTCTGATCTCCATCCCAGTCCTTTTAAATCAGACTCTCTGGAGTTGGAACATGGAAAATATTCTGAGGTTGGGATCTAATTTCTTTGGCACACTAAAATTTGCGACCTACTTTATATTAGTCTTATGATCACATTTCAAGTTATTTATCATGGGAATAAGTGGGTCTTAGGGTATTGGCGGCAACAGTTTTTCAAATTTACGTCTTTCCTGGAAGCTCTCAAACTGGAAGATAATTTAATTGTAAGTCATTTTAAAGATTATCTAGCAAAACTCTTGTAATTGTTCAGATTATGAAACTGAGCCCCAAAGAACTTAAATGACTTTTCAAAAGTCGTACTAGTTAGTAGCAAAGCTATGACCAAAACTCAAATCTTGTGTCAACCATGCTAGGTTCCTCCTTTATGCTGCAACGAGGTAGGTTCATCTTATCTTTAAGCCTGGCAGTTAGGTATGTTGATGGCAAGATCATAAAGGAAATTCGAGCATTTAATCAGAAGGGATCTATTGGTGTGCTGAATTGACCATGTTAATAAAATGAATATTTGTAATCTTTGATCCTCTCAGAGCTTAAATCATCTAATTTAAGGTTTTTCTTAGAATTTTCTTTTATGTCCTTATAAACCTTATCATGACTCAGGAAATTTACTAGATAAAATGCTTTAACATGAAAAACTCAACATGAAAAATCAAAACAGATATACTAGGGGATGATTTCTTTCTTTTTTTTAAAATTTTATTGAGGACATAATGGATTATAACATTGTGAAATTTCAGGTGTACATTATTATTTATCAGTTTCTGTATAGACTGCATCATGCTCACTGCCAGTAGTCTAATTTTTTTTTTTTTTGGTGAAGAAGATCAGTCCTGAGCTAACTTTCATGCCAATCCTCCTCTTTTTGCTGAGGAAGACTGGCCCTCGGCTAACATCTGTGCCCATCTTCCTCCGCCAATAGTCTAATTTTTGTCCATCACCATATATATGTGCCCCTTTACCCGTTTTGCCCACCCCCCGACCCCCTTCCCCTCCGTTCTCTTTATCCATGTGTTTGTTTAGATGATTTATTTCTTTATGAAAAAGAACCAAAGTTTTCTTTAAATGGAAATAAAATATTTTATATGTCATAAACTCCATAAATGTCAAATACTTATGAAAATCATTTTACTAGAGATTTTTAAGACTTCCTGAAAATGAGGGTAGGTCAAACCTTTCCCTCTACTCATCTCCAAATTCAATCCCCTTCATACCGTCTTCCTCTTCTTTACTTCTTGTGTCCCCATCTTTCCCTCTGTACCTGTACAAGCACAGTAGCTATGGGTAAGCCACACTACACATAATTTCTTTTTAGGTTGTTCAATTAATAAACTGACTTTTAAATGGCAAAAGGTACCTAAGAGTGTTGCATAATTTCCATTTTTCATTTCGGTTTTCTACTTCCTTCCATGAAAGAAAAAAATCAGCTATATTTTCTGTGCCTTAACATTTTTGGATATTTTACCTTTATACATATTTAGCAATAAATTTATCATGACTGTTGAGGCACATCTATACTAGGCACCTATTATAGTAGAAGATGGAGAAAAGCCTCAAGTGGATTTTTACTGTAGAGTGAAGGGCGCGAGGACGCCTCGGAAGTTCACGTTCTGTCTCAGCGCCTCTCACTTGTGCTCCTTCTCTCATTCGTTGACCTTCTGAAGTTTGGGCATAAAGTTTGGTTGGACTAACTTTTCTTATCTTCTTTTATTTATTTTTTCAAAATTCTTTTTTCCCCTCTTTTGTTCTTCTCTTATTGGCTGCTTTGACTCTGTTTTTTCTTAATATTGTTGTTTATTCGATTTGCTTTATGTTTTATAAGCAATGAGAGGAAATAAATAACAGAAAACATGCTGCCTTGGTTCATATATGCCTTCTGCCACAATTATTGAGGTTATATCTTGGGTTTGTACATTTAGTAATATAGATGGAATTCCCAGAGACATAGAATCAATACCCACATTAAAAATAAATGCATTTTAAATATTTTATATTTGTGTGACTGTTGTACATTGTAAATCATTAAGAAATTAGAGAAAAGCAAGATTTAGAGTTATGAACTGTCACATTTTACTAAAATGATAAAAAATGATCGTTTATTCATCCTTAGCTTTTTCAGGAATACTCATTTTTGTATCGGATATTGCTGAACATTGGATATTGGATATATTGGATAATGCTGAACATTGTTAATATATTTAATCCTATGATTTACACATTTCTAGAACAATCTGCTTTCTTATTTCAAATTAAATAAACCATAATGTTGTCTTAGTTTTAGCTTGAAGTATATGCAGCTTGCACTTTCATTCAAGTACCTACCTCCTTCAATATGGTAAAGAATAGATAGCAGTTTATAGCATTCATATGATAAGATATTGAATATACAATAAATCAGCAAGAAGGGAAAATAAGAGGAGGAAAACTAATGTCCAAGAAAGGGTCAGTATCCAAGGATTCATGACACAAGATTGTCTTAAAGGTAGAATACAAATTTGACTCTGAGTTTTCTTATAGATATCGATCAATTATATAGTACACAGTGTTTATAAAATAAAAGTGAACCAGTTTTGCAGGAGAAACAAAATCTGAGAGATTTTTTTTCTGGATTCTCATATAACAAAGAGTGTATAATATTGAGAGAGGTCCTCAGCTACAAATATATTGTTATTACAATAATGGGCTTCCTAGGGCTCTTTTTGTGTAATCGCCTTCATCATAGGCTAATATTTTAAGACTTGATGTAGTTGAATGAAACAGTCCTATTAGGGGCTCAAGTAACAGTGGCCTGGCTTAGTGGAGGCAGTGAAGATTAGAGACAATAATAGGAATTAGATTGGATGTATAGAAAATCCTTTAGCCTTCGGAAATCTTCCTAGAATTTTATTTCTTACAATCTAGATTTTGATCAGAATCAGGCAGCCGAGGGTTGGAGGTTATGCTCTCCAATTAAGGAGCTGAAATGGTGACGTCCGATGTCGCTGATTAAGGTTAGATCCGTTTGCTTTAGCAATTAATTGAATTGTGAGTCAAGATGGCAAAATCTTTTTTTTTTTTAAATTTAAGACTCCAACCAGAATACCTGCCTGACTGGAGGGCCCATTCAACCCCCTTCATGGAGGAGATTCTGCAAATATGCATTTAGTGTTATCAATTTGCAGGAGATTATGTTAGATGCTGTTGAGATTCAGAAGTCATCCAGCTGGAATTTAATCAGATTTATATTTTGGTTCAATTGACTTCTTATTCAACATTTCTTAATTTCCAGGCACTAGCACAGTTAACATAAATAATTATTAAAAAAAGATCGACAGTGATAAGTATCATAGAAATATAGTTAAACTCTAGGAATCCAAAAAAGGTAAAAATTACTTCTGGCTTTGGAATAAGGGAAGACTTTATGGAAATCAATGGCATGGCTTGGGGGATGTTTTAGCTACTTCTTAATCTTCATAAACTCTATCCAAATAATTAAATAATTAATTAAATAATTAAATCCTAATATAATTAAATCCTAAATAATTAAACTTTAATTTAAACGAAGTAGTGTCTTTGGTTAACAAATACAACTTTGAATCAGTTCTCTTCACTCTAAATTCTGGCCCTTCTTAGCTATTTTGCCTTCACCCATGCCTCCTCTGTAGAAATTTTGGAGATATCACTGAAATACCCCCTGAATTCAGGAAAGATTTGGAAATCATCTTCATATAATAACATCTGTCTATTCTAGTGATAAAATAGGAAGCAGGCAATTTGTTCGCTTGGTACATTGATAGAATAAATGTTGGAGGAAGCAACACAGTGAAATGGTGATTCTCAAAATGTGTTTTCATGGAACCCTAGTAAGCTAAGATGGAGTTGTTATACCACTAAGGTATAGTGATAGTCATTCTTGAATATTATTTTTAAACTTATTCTCTCTCACACACACACAACATTAATATAAAAAATCAGTGTCTTTTCTAGACATTTAAAACATAAACTAAGTTTAATTAAACTAGTTTAGTTAAAACTTAAACTAGACATTTAAAACTTATTACTGCTTTTCTATGTTATGACCTAATATAAGATTGTAACCAATTTAGCACAAAATAATGGATATTTAGCTAGCTTCAGCTGCGATTATGTATTACATATTTGGCACATATTTCCTGGAGTTCCAAAAAAAGGTACCTGGCTCTACTCTCCTTCCTTAATAGATTTGAGACTCACTGCATTAAAACAACATTTAGGTGACACCATTAAAAATGGAATGTTTCCATAGCATATGCTTTTTAGAATATCTGGCACAGAATTTTCAAGAAAACATAATAATTCTTCTTGGAACTCTTTTAAAATGTCTTTTACACTGGTAAAAGTGTAAAATTTTCATTGATTTTGTAAAATCAAAAAGTGTAAAAATTTCATTGATTTTCGTTTTAAACCAAGTTAAACACAATTTAGTTTTTTCTTAGTGATTGACATTTCTTATTATTGACATATGCAGACTAAAGTTTTATATTTGTTGTAAGGCTTTATAGTTTACAAAGGGCGTTCATAGACATTATCTCATCTGAAACTCCCTGTAACCCACACCCCTTACTCTCCTTTGTCATTTACACTCTGGTGAGGATGAGGAAGCCATCTAACCTGGTTTATTAGAATTGGGTGTCCAATGTGGCTGTGAGGACCCCTCCTAGTGAGTAAGGAGTGTGGCCTTTGTAATGGCTGTTTCCATGCTCAGAGGCTATTTGGCTTAATTCTGGGTTCTTGGCAGTGTTTGAGTTGAGTGATGTAGCTGGAAGAGTTGACCAGATGAGAGGGGAATTATGCAGCTGGATTTTTAGCATAGATCATTGTTTTATAAATATCCCCTCCAAAATGCTGTCAAAGGGCCTATGTGAAGACTTAGTTAAAACGTAATAAAGTATTTTTAATATAATGTGTTTAATGCTATACTAAACATAATAAATATTTAAAAACTAATCTGCATTAAATTTTGTAAAATAGCTCGAGATATACAATAAGTATTTCCTGTATTGTTGCATGGATTATAGAATAGTAAATGTGGAGGGCTTTGTGTCATAAAGAGAAATTTATAAAATATTATCTCGATATCATACATCAATTAAGTAACATTAAAGATGGATTAAAAATGATTGCATCTGTTTAAATAGAATCCCTTAGGCCCATGTGTAATCTTATGTGTGAAATTTCTAAACATTTCTAACACAATTTAGAAGTTGTAATTTCTGGCAGCTTTATAAATAATACTAGTACTTAGAAGGCCATGATCTGAGACATTTTTATTTTATACATACTGAGTTTTATTCATTTAAGTGACTCCATTGTATCCTGTGAAATAAAACTGAGAGCAGTAGTGTGAGTTATTTAATATGAGGGTTTGACAATGTTTGGTCTTTGAGTTTCCAAAAATATTCGTTGAATGCATGACTACCTAAATGAATATCTTAGTGGATAAAAGAGCCTTCAATAGTTAATTATTAGTGCCTTCAATACTTAATTATTAGTGCTGATGATTTTTTTTTCCCTATTAGGTATACATGAGGCAGTCTTGTCTAAAAACACAGGTATTTTTAAATATCATTCCCTTTTTGTAGGTACTAAGGGAGAGAAATCAATATAATGTGGTGGGAAGAGCGGCAGAAGAATCTACCTATACTGGCTCCGAATAGTCTAGGATCTAAAATACATGTGGTTTTGCCACCTATGCTTTCCATCACTCATGTAATATCTCTTAAGCCCCTACTACTCTAATTAGACGCTTTTGTTAGTCTAATTTCCTTCTCACAGTCTTCATTCTTTGTGTCTTCTTCACTGTAGTTACTTTTACTTTGACAAAACTCTCTCCTACTTGGATGCCCGTGACACTACTCTGTTTTCCTCCCATATCTCTTGCCGTTCCTTTTCAGTTTCCTTCTAAAATGTTTTATTTTCACTTGTCCATTTCTTCTCTCTCCCTCCCTCCAATATTAGGTGCCTACACTGTGCCAGGCACTGTTCTGGTCCCTGGGATATAGCAGTGAATGTGACAAAGTTCATGCTCATATGAAGCTTGTGTTCCAAAAGGGTGACAGACAATCATCTAAGAAACAAAGGTCAGGATAGAGAGTGAAGAGGAAGCTAATTTATGTAGGTGGGGGTAGTGCCAGTGGGAGTAGGGCCCATGTGGCTAGAGAAGAAAGAGCAAGGTGTAAAGAGTTAGGAGACAACAGAACAGTAGACAATGCCAGGCCATGTAGGGCCTTGTAGGCCATGGTCCAGAGTTCAGATTTTAGGAATTTCTTGTATAGTAATATCCTAAGGTTCAGTGAGCATTTCCCAAGATTGTCTATTGGCTTTCCTTCACATCTCTTTATGAACTTTTCTTGTTCATTTTTTTCCAACAGCTTCAGCTATCACCTCTGAGAAAATGCCTCCCAATTCCAATATATTTGTGGCTACGGTAATTTTTCTGAATAACAACTCTGCATTTCTCCACTGCCTGTTAGGCATTTTCACCACTACCTCAAGTGAACATGCTTAAAACTAAACCAGTCTTCTCCCTGCCTTTCCAATCAGCTTTCCCTTTTAGCTTTTCTGTTTCTGTGAATGAAAGTATTAATTTCCTAGTCACTCAACTTCAAAACTTAGAGTGACCTTGGACTGCACCTTCCTCTCTTCCTTTTTCCTTTCTTCCCACTTTTTCATTCAACAAATATTTATTTAGGGTCTAGTTTGTGTCAGGCACTATTTTAGGCTCTTGGGATACATAAAACAATGTGTATAAAAATGTGTACAAAAAAATGTGTATAAAACAGACTAAAAATAATTCCTGACCAACAGGGTAGTGGTAGGAGAATAACAACGAACAATGAGCATGATAAGTGGTTAAATTATCTAGCATGTTAGAGAGCATAAGTGCATAGGAAAAGATGGAGCAGGGTAAGAGGGCTTGGGGGTGCTGGATGGGTCATCAGGGTATGCTTTCTGAGGAAAAACAATTAGGCAAGAACTAAAGGAGGTGAAAGAGGCATGTGGCATCCTGAGGGAAGAGGATTCCAAGTAAAGGAAAGAGCCAGTGCAAAGGCCTTAAGGAAGGCACACGCCTAAGGTTTTCAAAGATCAGCAAGGAGCCCATTGTGGTTGGAGTGGAGCCAGCAAGGGCGAGGTTAAGGAAATGAGGCCTGAGAGGTGGTGGGGCAGTGAAGGGGGTGGTGCTGAGAGCAGGGAAGGCTGAGGTGGCCCTCGTAAGAACTTTGGTTATTAATCTGAGTGACCAGGAGCCCTTGGAAGGTTTTGAGCAGAGGAGCTTACTTTTAAAAGGCACTAAATATTTACTTTTTCCTGTAATCACTCTTGAATTCATTCCTTTTTTACTTTTTCTTTCTCTTTCCCCTTTTCTCTTACCATTGCCACTTCGACTTTTATTTTAGCTTTTTGCTTCTTAGTTTTCTAGTCTTTCTTCCATCTGGCACTTAATCATCAGATAAATCTTAAAACATCCCATTGTTCTAGTCTGTCTAATCAACATTTTTTATTGTTGTTCTCCACAATTCTGCACATTAAAATTCAGACTCTAGGTAATGCAAGTCCTCCGTAGCCTTGCTTCCCAGAACTGCCCTGCACAGACTCTTCTCTGAATGAACGGGTTGCTCACCGCCCTCAAGCATGTCTTGGGCTTTTGTACTTCAGAACCTTTGCTCAGGCCTGAACTTTCTCACTTCTAATGCCTTCTGTCACACCACCAGCCTGGCAATCCTCCCACCTTTTCAAGACCACCACAAGCCTTTAAAAATTCTTATTCCCCTTGCTGATACCCCTCATTTATGTAGTTTTTATCAAAAATGTATTGAAGGCATATTTTGTGCCAGCAATTGTGCTGGTGCTTAAGGAGCCAGGGCGACTTAAGAGACAAGTCTGCCTCAGGAGCTGACAGTGCCGTGGGGAGACAGAGAATAATAAATTTAACATTCAGGTAAAACAACCTGGAATTTGTGTTAAAGGCCCTGAAAGAAAAGAACACGTTGCTCTGAGTCAGAATGATTGGCTAAGATGGGCCCTAGTTTACATAGGGACACCTAATCTATGTGGGGGTGAGGGAGTTAGAAAATCGTTTCTGAGGAAGTAACATTTAAGCTGAGACCTGGAGAAATAAAAAAGCTAGCTGAGGGAAGTGTGACGTGGTGGGAGAAGGGCCTTCTAGGCAGAACCAACAGTGTTTCAAAGGCTGAGGCTACAAAGAACTTGGGAGTATCAAAGGAAAACCAAACTGAACAAAGGCTCCTGAGGCTGGGGTGTGTTGAAGACAGTGCGTGGCACCATGTGAGGCTAACAGGCAGGGCCAAATCACGCAGGCCTTGAAGGCCTTGGGGAGGAGTATGGTTTTAAGCGCAATGGGAAGCAACTGAAGTGTTCTAAGCAAAGGAGTGACACGATCTTATTTGAGGTTGAGACTGCCATCTGTTCATCCAAATCCATTTGTCTTTTCTCCCTGGGCACACAGCCAGATTCCATTTCCTGGCTCTCTTTGCAGTTGTCTGTGAGCCGTGACTGTATCCTACCCATGGAAGTAAGTGGTAGTGGCGAACATCACCACTGGAACTAGCTCATAAAAACCTCCCCTGTGGGCTTCCTCATGCTGATTCCCCTTCCGACTGGGCAAACTTGAGAGCCCATATTGAAATGACAGAGCCAGCAGCAGCCTGGACACCTGCATGGCTGGGTGAAACAGAACCGCTTCCCAGCTGACCTAGAACTATCCTAAGCTTTTATGTGAGCAGGAAAGAAGCGCCTCTTGTTTTGAGCCATTACATGTTCAGTCCATTTGTTACCACCTTCTACTTTGTCTAATTTAATTTGATGGCTTGAAAGAACAATTTTGGCTGCTGTGCTATGTGACAATGTGAGAAAGTATGAACAATAGCAGTGGCCAAAGTGAAGTCCCCTTTGTGATGGGAACTAGAGAGATTTCAGTCGAGAGAGATTTGAGATAATTTTGGATGTAGAATCAGCAGCTCCTACTGA
Organism: Diceros bicornis minor; assembly: GCF_020826845.1. NCBI lineage: Eukaryota > Metazoa > Chordata > Mammalia > Perissodactyla > Rhinocerotidae > Diceros > Diceros bicornis. The sequence continues at coordinate 58,597,226 of NC_080747.1, read as the reverse complement.
CAGTTTGCTGTGTGTAGTGAGATTGTGGGGAAAAAAATCTCACTTGATTTGACTCTCAACTGCCAAGTCACTCACTTTCTGGACTTTCCATAGCATACCTCACTGAATACCTTTAGGCATATATTTTATTTGTTTGACTAGATTTCCCTCAACTAGAGGGCAAACAAACTGTGTCTTTGAGAATTTTTTATTTACTGTTGTGTCTCGTACAGTGCTTTATATAAGGTACTTTTTTTTTATTAAACTTTGCTTAAATTAATGAATAAAGGGATAGGCTCTCAGATTTCCTGTCCATGAAGTTATTGGAAATCATGTGACCCAGCTCTTGCCTTGTCATTGGTATTGCCTCAACCAGGCTTAAATTTTCATTGCCTTCTAGGGAGAACTTTAGTTGTGTTAAATTTTGTTTTGTCTATGGCCTAGTGGGGAAAGTAACATCATGGGGCCTGGGATTTGAATATTTGCAATGGAAGTTATGTAGAAATGTCTTTAAAGGCATGTGGACTAATCCTCACTGCCTTCCCCATCACTTTTAAGTATCCCCAATAGCTATTGCCCATTGCTCAGAGTTGCTGACTGCTTCAGTGACCACTATTTCCATCCAGAGTTAAGCACTCATCTGGGAGAGTCATTATGATCTATGGAAACTCTCAAGATAGGAGGCAGTTTCTGTAATTCAAATGAGCAATGATGAATTCTGTAACTAAGGAAATGGGAGTGGAAATAGAAGGTTGGGAGAAGAATGTAAGAGACTTTACAGAACACGGTGACTAAATGGATTTGGGCAAAAAAAAGACTGGAATAATGATGAATATGGAAGCCCTCATACTGAGAAACTTCAACTTATGAACTTAAATATATATCAACGGACCTGTTTCCAAGATAAAAGCAGTTAACGCTGCCTGCCACCAACAGATGGCATTAGTGATGAGACCGGACATTTCAGCCTTGGACATGGTACTATTATTAACTTGTTATATGTTTCCTGGGTTTCTGCTTAGTTTAGATATGCTTTATGAACATTATTAACCCATCCCTGCCTGAGAAGGGAAAAAGCAGTGATATTGAAACTACTGGTAAGAAGAGACGTAAGAAGATCATGCCAATGTTAAAGAGACTAAAATGCCAATTGAAAGGCATGAGAAAAATGTTGGAAATTGTATTTGTAGAGGAGATGAATGCATTGACAGTAGGAAAAACTCTGAAGAGTAGAGATCTAACCAAGCCACTTGTGAAAAACACTGCATTTCACAGTACAGGAGTAGGGAAAAAGTAATTGACCAGATGAGAAAATAACTCCAAATATTGGAGTTGTGTTTGGAATATCAGCATTACTATTAAATGCCCACCAACCGAATGTTCTTTTTAGTGAAATCTAGAGATTTGTTCAAGAGAGTAAGGACTAAAATGGTGAAAAAGCTCTGGTGATGTTTTCTTATAAGACATGGTCACATAGGTTCAAGGGTTGTTTGTATGTGCACAGCATCAAGGTTGGTGTAGAACTGGCAAGTGGAGACACCATAACGTCAAAGACTTCTCTGTGAGGGTTACACAGGGGAAGGAGGGGATAGAGCGTACCTGGTGAGGGAAGTCAGAATAGAAAGGAGGGGACAGATTTGAATGCAATAAAAAAGCTATAGTCAGAGGCATGTTTGCTGAAAACAAATGCTATTGGTAAGATGTACCTACCTTTCATTTCTGTATTTCTCAACACAGAGTGGTACAGCCACTAGACTAACAGTTAAAAGGAATAAGAATACCCCCATCCCAGCCTATGTTCTGTGAGAGCCAGTGACCTCATATTTGAATATATAGAATAAATAGAGGGCCTCAGAAGAAAAATATGACTTACCTCTAGATCTGATATATATTTTCAAAATAATTACAATTCCCACACTAACACATTATTTCTTCAACATTGGTTTCAAGTAAATGTACTTAATTTAAATTAATACTACATATGAACGTATGACCTTTAAAGTAGAAATATGAGCTGTAACTATTTGGCTGTAATGTCGACTTGATACTTAACAAGGAACAAATTTCAGACAAAACTATAATTTCTCTTCAGTTATAGTGCTGAATATAGTCCTAGTGTTTTCTGAATAAACAAAAGATGATACAGAGTCAGAAAAAGATTCTAAATAGAGAGGTGGAAGGAATTTAATGTAAGGATAACCTTTTCAGTGTGAAAGGGTGAAGCTTGGGGAGGAAAAAATAAAGCCATGAAGTTAGATTAAGAAAGGAAAAATATGAGTTAGTTCTTCAAATTAATAAATATGAGAAATGCAAGATTTCCACTGAAGCTTACTGAGGCTATTTAAAGACAGAAAGAACTAAATATACCTAGTGCTCTATAGAACTCCTTCTTCTCATACCATAGTGGTATGGAAGGAAGATGTGAGTTGAAAAAAAAAATACTAAACATGCACGGACAGCAGCTCCACAGTGGCTTATTGTGGGAAATTAGAAATGTTTCTTGAGTTTATGTGCCCCATAAGATTTCTTTTAGAGATAAAATACCCAGTAGAATATATAAATGCACTTCTTTTGCAGTCTGATGAAATGTATACATTGTATGATTTTCTAATTCTTACCCTATGTAAAGTCCTTATTCTACATTATATGAATTTTTTTATTACTACTGTGTGTGAATTTCTACCTGATATGAATTAATGATATTTAATAATAGCTTAGATACGGAGAACAGATTGGTGGTTACCAGAGGGAAAGGGCATCGGGGGAGGGACAAGGGGTAAAAAGGAACATATGTGTGGTGATGGATGGAAACCAGACTTTTGGTGGTGAACATGATGCAGTCTATACAAAAACCGAAATATAATGATGTACACTTGAAATTTATGCAATGTTATAGACTAATGTGACCTCTATAAAATTTAAAAAACTCAAAAAAAATAATAACCATTTTAAATTTGTAGCTAAAAGTGGAAAGAAAAGGCATTATTTTCACAAATTATATTCTTGCTATTTAAAAAGGTACTTGTGAGCTAAAGGTGATAGATATTTCTTTTTAAAATTAACACATTTTATGCTTTCTCTAGGCTGGAATGATAAAAAGTGATAATGATGAGTATTTCATTGAACCTTTGGAAAGAGGTAAGCAGATGGAGGAAGAAAAAGGAAGGATTCATGTTGTCTACAAGAGATCAGCAATAGAACGGTCTCCCATAGACATGTCCAAAGACTTCCACTACAGAGGTAGGCATCTTTGACAAGACTTAATGATTAACCATAATTTTAGGATATGATGAAAACAACTCTCCTGTAAATTAAGAAAATGTGATTGTCATGTGCTCTTTGTATAATGTGGAGGTAGCAAAAGAAGTTTATATTTATAAATCATGAAATATGGCTTGCCTTTTTTTAAACACATAAAGGAATGTATGTTATAGGTATTATTTTATTCCAGTGCATTATTGCATCCCCAATATGTTTGCTATTTATGATTTTTTTAGTTTCACGTTAAAATTATCTTTTTTCTAGCTTATGTTAAAATTTGAAAATATTTGTTTCTTCTAGAAGTATCTAAATTATGCATTATTAATATTATTTGAAAACTTTTTAAGTGAGGTATATTGACATGGCAGAGTTGTATTTTATTTTAAGACCAGTGTGATAGATACATTGGAAAATAAGAATGCTATTTAACTTTAAGGTCTATTTTACAAAACTTTGTACAATGTGGAAGAAACAGTGAGTTGAACGATTCTGTTGAATTTTATTTTAAGTAGGCTGAACCATTAAAGTCAAGTAAATTATGACACGTGAAGGTTTTCTATTTGTTTTGTTTGTTTTAATGATATCTGAAAGTAATTTGGAATTAAAGAGACATTCTTATAATTTGGGTATAGTAGTTCCCTTTATGGAAAAGAAAGGAAATTTGAGAATCTATGTTTTTTTAACCAAATTTCAAAAAGTCTGTGTTTACTTTTGCCAGGCCAAATTAAAAGTAATGGAAATTTCCCCTAGGGAAATGTCAGGGATATAAATAATCTTAAATTAGCAATCATCTGTCTTCTAGATTAATCATGTCTTGCCTTTTGAGGGTTATTACCTAGTTATTTGATTTTCAGATGTCACCAGCTTCCCTTAATATGCTGTACTAATGGAATGGTAGCATTTAAAATAAATTGAAAATTAACACAGCCTGAAAATATTTTGAGAAATTTATGATTTGAACTAATAGGACTGTATTAATAGATACAGTCCTATGAAATGTGTGCCTCTTAGAGGGTCCCTGTGGTGTAATGGAAAGAGAATATACTTTACAGTTGGATAGACAGGGGTGAGGGATAGCTCTACAGCATCAAGTTGTTCTGTCACCTTAGATTAGTAGTTAACCTTTCTGAGCCTCAGTTTCTTTATCTGTGAATAGAGAATTAAAATACATTGCACAATTGTAATAAGTATTAAGAATAATATATGCAAGTTGCTGAATGTAGCTCTCAGCAATAATAGGTGCTTAATCAATGCTAGCCACTGTTATTGTTATTAAGTATTAATATTAATTATTTTGTGCAAAATATTTACATTAGGAGTTTTGTTAAAGTTGAGCAGTTAGACATTGCTTGCCTTCATCTTCATGTTATGGATACATTACTATTAATTCTCATTTGTATTTTTATGTTTTAAAAATATCATTCTAAATCAGAAGACTGGTGTCAAAGGATATAAAGGATACGGTACTTTTTCTATAGTTTTGGTTTTTATATATTAATAATATCAAATATCTCTTTTGAGGCAGTGGTTAAATATCTTTTATTTATTTATTTTTTGTGAGGAAGATCAGCCCTGAGCTAACATCTGCCAATCCTCCTCTTTTTTGCTGAGGAAGACTGGCCCTGAACTAACATCCATGCCCATCTTCCTCCACTTTATATGGGACGCCGCCACAGCATGGCTCGGCTCGACAAACGGTGCATCAGGTGCGCGCCCGGGATCCAAACCGGCGAACCCCGGGCCGCCGCAGAGGAGCGCGCGCACCCAACCGCTTGCGCCACTGGGCCAGCCCCTAAATATCTTTTAGAAAAGCATAGCCCACACGTATGGAATCGTACTGGAGGACTGGGAACCAGATGAGTCACCGTGACTGTCCTCCCGTTTGCTCCAGCTGTCGTACCCATAGTGTCACCAAGTTGTACCCTGTTGCTCCATTTCAGTCCCTGAAGGTATCTGTCTCTACAAATATCAGCCCTGGTACTTTTCAGTAGTCTGACATTTATAGGGAAGGAGAGAAGTTTATTTTTTTTTCTTGAAATAAGAATGTTGTGAGAAATATTATGTTTAGTACCTATCACATTTTTAGATGCTAGATTAGGGAAAACAATTTAGTAGTCAAGGTATGTAAGTTTAAAATAATTGGATATGATTAAGGTAATTTGAGAAATTATTTAGGAAATTATTTAAAATATAAATTTCAGTAGCATCGACGTCCACATACTCAGATTTTATAATGAGTCATTTTTAAGAATTCAGATCCTGAAGCCTGTTTATTTTGAGTTTTTAAGTTGTGAATAGAAGTTTACTTTGTAGTAGAAGTAGGCCGCAAACTAGAGTAATATATTTTGGAAAGGTTCTCAACGCCTCAAGGGTCAAAGAAAAGTCTTGCAAGTCTCTTAACTCTCAATTACCTTAAAAACTTGACCCAACAGAATCATTCGGTTCTTTTACAATGTTCCGTGATAAACCTTAGTCTGAGTTAACAATTTTTATTTTTTTTATTTATTAAGTTCTGATTGAACTGAGTTTCTGGTGATATAAATTTACTTCCTTTTGAGAATCTTAAATTGTAACCATACATTTAAAAATGTAAATCTCTTCCTAGGGTAAAAAGAGATTCAGATTCAGAACTTTAAGTACCATTCTATAACTTTTAAATTCTTCTATTAACTTCTTGGTTATAGGACTGAGAGCCAAGCTTTTTCATGGACTAAATACTTTCCCAATGAAATTAAGAATATATTTTTATACCTTATTCCATCATTCTAAAATATAAAATTGAACGGATTCTAGCGTTAGAAATGTATACTGATTTATAAATGAAAACTAGCGTATTATATAAAATAGTGCTTTTTCTGGATCAATTCAGGATGTTATTTTAGGAGACACATGAGATCTTTCTTCAACGTGTTATAGAAAGAGGAATAAAATACATAAGATAAGACCTACTTAGGAAGAAATGCATTTGAGGGCCATGGTCTTCATAAATTTCTGTGACAGAAAGTCATCAGGAGGAGTTTAGATCATAAACAAGTCACTTCTGACCCTACAGAGTTTCATCAGTAGGGCTCCTGTAAATAAATATTCAGCTATATTTTGCTAGTTGTCACAGTAATTGCCTGGCCGCATTTCTTGCCTTGTCAGCTTAGCAACTCAGAACTGCCACTCATTTGAGGTCTGCAGTTTGTTGCAAGTGTTCTAAATTAAAACCAATTATGACCTGAACTAGGTGAGTAGTAGTGAGATGGAGAGAAGGAAGCAAAATTGGATTGAGATTGAAGTAAAACTAATGGGGTTATTGATGGAGTAGGTATTGGGGATGGAGAGAGAGTTCTAATCTAGAAGACTAGAGAATTCTCTTTCCAGAATTTAGGTATTTAAAATGAGAAATAGAAATAGGCTTGATGGAGGATGACAAGTGGGTATAATTTTGGATATATTGAGTTAGAATATCCATTGGAAGAGTGAGTGAATTAAAAAAATGCATAGTATATTTTCATAATCATGTCCCAGAGTCAATGAATGAATGCCCTTATATACATGTTGTGGTAAGGATGGGTGGAGGTTAGCTTGGGAGTCAGGTGGCAGGTATTGGCTCATGGATGGTTGAAATGTCTCTGCTGCCTTCTACTGTCTTTCCCAACTCTGTGTCAATGAGAATCAGAAGGTGTACATTGAAGCATTGGGAGCCCATGAAAGATGCTTGCTACCCATCACTCTAGGAGAGGAGGACATTATGTCCTCAAAAAACGAAACTAAAAACAAAACTTCTAAGAATATTTAAGAATCCTAAGCTATTCCACTTGACTGAATGCAAGCATCTATTTCATTTTCTTATTCTCTAAGAATATTTATCTGGGTTTTCAATAAAAGTCACAGCTCTGAACCTGTTGAGATAGTGTATTATATGGTACAATTCAACAATAGCAAAAACCCTCAATCATTCTTGTATATTGCACAAATTCTCTTTCCTTGACTCTTAATAGGGAAGTTGTATTGTCTTTGAAATGTGTAAAAATATGAAGAGCTGTTTAAATGTATATTGAACTTGTAAAATCACAGATGCAGTACTCTGCTTTAGAATTACTTTTTAAAGAATAAGACCTAAAGCAGTTTTACATTTGGCAGTATAAATAATCTCTTCCAGTGCAGAATTGGTGGGTGTTCATAACACATACACTGCTAATTTCTGGCAAAGGAATACCATCCTTTTTATTAAACAACAAATATAAACTTGGCATACTTATGCTAAAAAAAACTTGTCTGCTTCATCATGAGGGGAGAGTTGAATTTACTTCTTTTTCTGATTTCTGCTTTGGGAGTATGGAAATTACATCCATTTTTGGCATTTTTAGTTTAGACAAAATTATTTTATATTTTACTGCTTTTGAAATTTTACTTGGTAACGATGTGGTTAATAAACTATTAAAGGGTCATAGAGTTCACCTCCACTGTTAAATCAATCATCAGTTTAAACGCAGATGAAAAAAATATACCCCCGTGCAACAAACAAAAAATTAAAAAAAAAAAAGTATATACCCCTGAGCGTCTCTCAGGAATGTCTACATTGTCATCAATAAGCAGTCTATTTTGGGGGGGAGGGGGGCTGTACTTGTATGACATCATTCAGCTTTTCATATTTTTTATTTAATCCCTAGGCCCTTAGGCTTCTCCCCTCAAATTACGAACTATTCATTCACTAGGTGCTTTGTGTTAAAGTAATTTTTGTAATTACTTCCTACTAGTGGGAAACAAGGAATAGTAAGCCTTTATCTCTTAGCTTCCTTTCAGGATTTTCATTTTCCTGCATGAACCCAAGTGCTTGTGTCGCTGGTGTGGTTGTCATGGTGCTGTGAAGGAGTGTCTTTGTCCCAGGTGGGAAACATGTACAAGTCAGAAATGATTTGGGAGTTGCTCCTGGTTGCCAGGGAATGAAACTATGAAACAAAAACTAGAATAATGGGAAGACTAGTCCTTGCTTTAGTGATGCTAGGAACTTCCTAGGCGCAGAGTACTTCCTTGAATCTATGGACACATCAGTAGGTGCTATAATCCTTTGTATTTGGAAATTCTCATGACCTATGTATGCCCCTATCAAAGAGAAACATTGATGGGCTTTGTAACCCACCAAAAAAATAAAAAATAGAACAAGAGAAATTAATTTTAGCAGATATTTTCTTATTAAGTGAAGCATGGAACATAATATTACTAAATCATTAAGATCTGTCAAATAACCATTCTTGTAGGTAGATGTTAAAAGATAAATTTTTCACAGACATATATTTTAGTTTATAATATAATCTAAAGGTCAGCCATTTGTCAAGGCTAATACCATTGGATTTGTATGGGAATACTAATCATATTTATGGAATTCCTTTTCAGGTTTGTTTTGTATATTTTACAATCTAGGTATTTATAATAATTATTAATAAAAAGGCAATTGAAGATTGAATTATTACATAAAAGAATCAGAAAGCAGAATGATAGTTAAAGAGCTTTTAGTTGTGAAACGTAGAGGATAATACTTTATTTCCTTGTGTGAAAATGTCTTACTGGGCATATTCTATCTCTTCATGAATAGGTACAATGTTCATGGACCTTGTTTGAATAGACCAGGATTAAAGTGTTGCAAATGTAACTCCATACTTTCTTCTAATAAAACATTGAATGTGGAAAGACACAAACTGTATTGAGCATATAGAGCTGCTGGATTACTATTTAGTTATTAATGTGGCATTAATGGAGAAAGAGAGTTGGAAGGGTGATTGAAGTGAAATTGAAAGCAATTAATTTATATTAGGGTATAAAGCTAATTCAGATAAGTTAGGCCAGATATTGATTCTTAAATTAAATAATCACTGACTCAGAAGTAACTATATTGATTATTAACTCACAAAAGAGCAATTCATACCAAAAAAAACTTTGTTAGTATTTAAAATGTATTTGCTTTTTCTGAATATAAAATATATCCTATTATCAAAATATACTTTTAGTGTTTGGTTTTATGCATGTCAACATTTTTGCTTAGGAGGGATGGACCCTGTTTTTAGTAAAATATTAAGTACATTTTGACTCCGCACGTGCCAAGTGTACCTATTTAAACACATTTTAAAGCCTATGCTTACTTTCTTTCCATGTGCAACTTAGAAACTTGCATGTTAGTAAGTGGGAAGCATTTGTGTAAGGAATTCAAATATTTCTGCCCGTTTAGTAATCTTTTGTTTCATCATTTCTGTTTCTAACTAATGTGATTGATATTTTTAAAGAAGATAATTTGCTGTAAAGTAGATTTTATTTATATTTCTGTCATTGTTTGTTTTCTTTTTCCTGCTGGATCATCAGTCATTAAGCTTAAATATAAAATCTATTTATGAGGATCAATGCTATTTGCTCCTGATCATCTTCATTTGGTATTTTTCAAACAATTTTTTTGTTTGTTTGTGATCCCCTTGATCCCTACAGAGTATTCAGGTGTGTTATTCTCAATCCTCTCTTTCTTTATGGGATCTTTTTATCCCTGTTTCCCTGCGGAGCATCATTCAGGCAGATGAGGTGGAGGTTAGTGATATAGGTTGAAGAGAAATGGAACAATGGGAAAAATAATTGTAGCACAAAAATAATATTTTTATTTGAAAATTGTTTGAGATTAGATTATGGGGACTGTGAATTAAAATGTGAGGGCTGCTCTCAGGCCAAAATAAGTACTCCTTTAATGCATGATTCTGCAACGGGGGCTGAATACTTGGTTTTGTTCTTTCGGGCCCAGAAATTTTACTCTAACTTTCAGCTGTGATCCATCTGGCGTAAATATATACATTTGAAAATTCTTAATGGAAGTTCTTGAAATTGAGAATTCATATACGATGGAAAGATTTGTTTTAGAAATGATTGGAGCCATTTCCCTGAGAATATAAAGTTTACTGTAGGTAAGTAATTATATATAGTATATTCCTATATCACTTTCCAGTACCTTCCTAAGTATCTGGAAAAAATCTTTGGCGACTCTCAATGAGGCATTAGTTCAAATTGTTTTTTATTTTTTCGTTTTTCATCTTTCATGATTATTATAACCACTTATATGTCCTCCCCCCACCCCACACACAAACATTAACTTGTTCTCTGCTCTTGGGCTGACACATTTGTCCATTATTTCAGAGCTGTGATTGGTAATGCCAAGAATCCTAAGCCTTTGTGTATATTCTTGTCCAAAGGAGAGTCTTTTATTGTAAGTATTTTTTAACCAATTTCTGTGGAGGGTTTTGTTTCTCTTGAGTGTGCTTTACAAATTGCTGTGTGCTCTTTATTCATTTACTTTTTTTTATTGAAGTGTAATTGACATACAATATCCTGTAGTTTCAAGTGTACATTATAGAGATTTGATATTCATATACATTAAGAAATGATCACCACGATAAGTCTAGTTACCATCTGTCACTATACAAAGTTATTACAATATTATTGACTATATTCTCTCTGTTGTACGTTACATCCCCATGACTTATTTATTTATTTATATAACTGGAAGATTGTACCCCTTAATCTCCTTCACCTATTTTGCCTGTCCCAACCCCTCCCCTCTCTGGGAACCACCAATTTGTTCTCTGTATCTATGAGTCTGTTTCTGTTTAGTTTTGTTTGTTCATTTGTTTTGTTTTTTAGATTCCACTATAAATGAAATCATACGCTACTGGTATTTGTCTTTCTCTGTCTGACTTATTTCACTTAGCATAATACCCTCTAGGTCCATCCAGTTTGTTGTAAATGGCAAGATTTCATTCTTTTTTACGGCTGAGTAATATTCCATTCCAATATACCACATCTTCTTTATCCATTCATCTGTCCATGGGCACTTAGGATGCTTCCGTATCTTGACTATTGTAAACAACGCTGCAATGAACATAAGGGTGCATATCTCTTCGAATTAGTGTTTTCATTTTCTTCAGAAATATGCAAAAGTGAAATTGCTGGATTGTATGGCAGTTCTATTTTTAATTTTTGAGGAACTTCTATACTGTTTTCCATAGTGGCTGCACCCATTTACATTCCCACCAACAGTGTACAAGGGTTCCCTTTTCTCCACATCCTTGCCAACACTTGCTATTTTTTGTCTTTTTGATGATAGCCATTCTGCCAGGTGTGAGGTGATATCTCATTGTGGTTTTGATTTGCATCTCCCTGATGATTAGTGATGTTGAGCCTCTTTTCATGTGCCTGTTGGCCATCCGTATGTCTTCTTTGGCAAAATGTCTAGTCAGGTTCTCTGAATATTTTTTAATTGGGTTCATTGTTTTTTTTGATACTAAATTGTGTAAGTTCTCTATATATTCTGAATATTAACCTCTTATTGGATATATGATTTGCAAATATCCTCTCTTTTTCAGTAGGTTGCCTTTTTGTTTTGTTGATGGTTTCCTTCATTGTGCAAAGGCTTTTTAATTTGATGCAATCCCACTTGTTTATTTTTGCTTTTCTTGTCCTTGTCTGAGGAGACTGATCCAAAAAAATATTGCTAAGACTAATGGCAAAGAGCTTGTACTGTCATATGTCATATGACATATACTGACATATATCCAAAATATAGAAAGAACTCATACAACTCATTAACAAAAAAGAAACAATCTGATTTAAAAATGGTCAGAGGACATATATTAGTGATGTTGAGCATCTTTTCATGTGCCTGTTGTCCATCTGTATGTCTTCTTTGGAAAAATGTTGATTCAAGTCCTCTGCCCATTTTTTGATATTATGCGGTGTGCTCTTTAAATGTTAAGAATAATGTCTTTGTGGTACCAAAACTTTTTGCATTCTAACTTCAGTTCTCTGTCTCAGCACTTTGGCAAGTTTTGTTTTCATGTCTTCAAGTTTTATCAGGTCTTACCCCATGTGCTAAAGGGGTAAAAGCAGTCTAAGCCCCTTTTGGTGAGAGAAGTGAGTGATAAAAGCAGATTCTCTTTATGTCCTGTGCCATGATCCCCATACTAATAAAATGCCGCTGACTAGTCTTCTAGTAACAAGAAATTAGGATAGCTTTTTAATTTCTTCATTCTCAGTTTTGGATGACATGTATAGGTAAAATTAATATAGGAATTTAATGCAAATAAACATTATCCTTCCTCATTCCATGATCCTGGGCTTGGTATTTGAGTCTACTGGGAAGTCCTAGGGAAATCACTGCTAGGGGTAGTAGCTGCTCCTCCCTATTTATGTTTAAAGGAGGTTAGAATGAAGTTAATCAGGCTAGATATGTTTTTTTTTTTTTTTGTCTTCTTCAGCATCCTTCTCTCATCTGTGATGACCCAACATTTGAAAAGTCAGCAGAAGCATTTGTATGGTTGTTAGAGGGTTGCTATCATCTGAGTTCTCCTGGGCATCTTTCCATCACTCACCAGTTCTCTTTCTCTTAAATTTATGGAAGAAATGTTCTAGCATCCTATCATCTCAGATGTATAGAAGTAATTAATGAACATTTATGGCATAGATTGGGATTACTTTTATAAATTTGAGATCTGAAGCATGGGTATTGGACAAAATAATTATTACAGTAATCACCAGATTTTTATTCTTGAATAAAACCCCAATTTTTATGGATATTTCATCTTTCCTGGTTATATGACCCCTTTTCTATTGCAACTCAGGCCTCAACTCAGTGTACCCAAGAGCATCACTCCTCTCCATTTCTTCTTTTTGTGACCCTATGACAACTTTGATAAAGCAATTCAAATAATTTGAATTAACTTCAAGTTTTATATCCTGAATAGAAATTAAGTAAACGGGAAGCCAAAAATTTAAGTAGTAGGAATTGTGAAACTGGACCTTCCTTTTATTAATAGAGTGGTTGCATTGTAGCACATAATAATTCTTTACAAATATTCATGGAGAAAAAACCTAGCTATCCTAAATGTAGAATGCATCACATTTTGATGTTGTACAGGAGTTTTCCATGTTAACCAGTATATGGGCTTCTTTGGCTGGCTGAGCAGTTCCCACCGGGCTGATATTCCTTGTCTGCCTGGCTGCTGCTAGCCCTGCTGGCATGCACTGCAGGTCTTTCTCAACTTGACTAGAGGCTGCTCTCGCTGGTGCAGCGGACCACCCTGAGTTCTGGCTAGGACCCTGTTTACCCAGCCCATGTGATCCACCCACAGCTTCTGTTGCGGGACCACAGTGACCCTAGTTCAGCAGCCTTTTTTGACAGGCTCTTCAGGAAACTCCGATATTGCTGTTCTTGCAGCACAGGAACCAACGGGAGTCATGACTTCCTCGACTGCAACCACATGGATGTGCTAGTAGCCCATGAGGTGTTCTCCTTCCAGAGTCCCCAAAACAGAGCAGGAAAAAAGGCTTTGGCTCTTGGAGGTCCTCAAAGATCTGTATGTTTTATACCGTGTCCTTTCTCTTCTGAGACTTAGCCTTGAAGGGAACTGGGAAGAAGTCAGGACCACTGTCTCACCACTCCTGTTTGTCTCCCTCGTTCCAGAAGCAGTGCAAGATCATGAGGGCCAGGTGTGTCTTTTCCTTCCTCTAATTGAATGCTTAGTCTCATGACTAAGACTTATGATGGCCAGAACTTTCCTCTCATAGGAGGAACACACAAATAAAAACCAAACAAGCATATAAAAGAACCTCTATGTTCCAGCCTTTAGGCCTAGCATTGATATGTTATGTAAGAACTAAGACGACTTAGAAAATCCTTTCTTTCTCCACACAGCCTAGCTTACAAATCTCTTCTCTTTTGAAAAATCTTATTTGAACTCCAGAAATTGAATATTGATTCTCTTTATATTCTTGATGCAACAAGCCTAGTGTCCAATGGCCTCCTTCCTTTCCCTTTTCCCCTCCTTCACTCAAGGCCTCCCAGCCATTGCTTGGGGATGATTAGAGACTCATTTATGCACAGACACAGAAGAATAAACATTATGTTTTCCAAGTCTCATTCCTGTTGCACAAGTTATCTTACTTCTGTGGCCCACACTGTTGTAGTTCCATATTGTTGTAGTTGCAGAAACCATATCTATCAAGGAGTGGTTGAAAGGGCTCATGTTAGAATCTTTCCCCCTCATTTTATACATGTAATTTAGGATGAAGGATGATAAGATGTCAAATGCAAAATAACAAAAAACAGAGTTGCAAATAAAATTAGTCAGATAAAATAAATTTTCTCTTCATAACTCAAGCATACTTCACCACATGATTTATAATCTAAAATGCATCAGAAACATGGCTTTGACATCCTGAGTCACTAGGAGAACCCTGGAATTTTCAGTTTTCTGATGTCTATACTGTTAAATTTGGAGTCTTAATCCTACTTGACTATTATTTTCTTTTTCTAACTAATATCTACAAATATAAAATTTTATCCAAAATCTCGCAGAATGTTTTATGATTAAAAGAGGAAATCAAATTTATTTTATTCTCTTTGTGAATATAGAAACCTGGTGTTTTATTTTTGATATGATCAAAATCATATCATATTTTCATATCATATCATTTTTATGCAAATCAGATAACAATAGTATTAATGTAATCATCATGAGCCCATATACTTACTTTTGCAGATTTTCTAACTTTTGGTCCAGAGATAGAATAACGGTGTTGAAAGTGACAGAGGTACCATGTCCAATCCTCCCTCAGTACAAATAGGGAGGGTCATCTGTTTTAGTCTTCTTCAATTCTTGGCAATAACAAAGGAAAAATTAATAAGACCAGTCATGAAGGCAGTTCCTTACCTTAGGTACCCAGATCCAGTGACTAAAGCTTAAATAACAGCTTGAATGCGATATACGGCAGAAAAACTAGTGGGAATGGGAAACCGCAAGTGCTCAGTGTTTAGTCCGTTGAGAATACCCCTCATATTTCTAAGTATAGGGGCAAAATATAAGTGATTATTTCAGAAAAGATATTTTGATTAATATAAGAACATGTTGCATTAAGATGGGATCACATACATTCTCTGTTCAACCCCCTTTCCACGCACACTCTGACCCCACCTTAATGGCCATTCCTATGAAAGGTGTTTCATAGCCAAAGAAAGACAGTCCAACTGTGCTAAATTTCTTAGAGTATAAAGTTAGCCAAGGATATCCTGTAAAAACAGACTCAAACATTTGAATCTGATCTCTTGAGCCAGTTTTAAAATTAGATCTTCAAACTTGGTCTTTAGAACACTAAAGAAATCAGAAATCTCAGCAGTGACTTTTTTTTTTTTTGCTATAAGACTATCTACCATGTATCTCTAACAATCTTTACTATTTCCTATCTCACAGAGAAGGAAAAAGAACTCACATTTTCCAGCTAGTTCATAAGAAAATGAAAACATTTATCAGAGATGGAGTAAGTGTCCATAGTTTATGCCTTTAAAAATGTGAAGACATAATATGAAATGGTTAATGATGAGTTTTAAACAAATACCTATATTATTGATAAAAGATACATTATTTTTGTTTATTGGGCTCAATATGTGCTCTCCCATCAAAGAGTATAATATACTTCAGTAAAGACTGGTAAAGAAACATAAAATTAAAACTCAACCGTTATACAATTAGCATTCTAATGACTGATTTAGAAAACATGTCATGTGACTTCAGAGATGTCCCTGAAGGCTGGAGTGTTTGAGGGACTTCAGGTAGATATTGAAGGATGCCTGGGTTTTGAATCAAGATGCAATGACTGGGACAAAGGAAGACGTTCCTAAGGAAAGAAGACAAAAGTTAGGTAGAGACGTAATGGTGATGATATGATGGTGATATTATTAATAACTATTAATAACTAAAAGTATAAAAGCCACATGTATAAATCATATTACCTCATTTTTTTTACTTAATACCTAATTCAACTAATCATTCAAATTGATTCAATGTCTAAGCTGTTATTGATGCCGTAAAATTTTTTTTCCTTTGGTGTAGTTTTTTCCCAAAGGCTTACCATTAAGTTTCTTTGTGACCTATGTCAAGTTACTTAACCTATCAGTGCCTCAGTTTCCTCATTTACAAGGCAGAGAAAATAATAGTACTTACTTCAAAGGACTGTTCTTTGGATTAATCTGGTATTGATGTCAAGCACTTAGTTTTAGTTCCTGGTGCTTACTAGGCACTCAATAAAAGTTACTTCTTACTACTCTGTTGTCATGACTACATTTTCCCTTTGTCGTAGTTTTATCATCTTATAAGAATCAGCAGCCATTTTTCTTTGAGCATATGATTGTTGCATTTTCATCATAGCATCCCTTTTGTTTTTCTCCCTTTGGTGTCATGCACACACTCTCTCTTGTGTTTCTGCTTTCAGCTTCTAGGCAATTGCTCTCCTATAGAATTTTCTGTGATGATGAAAATGTTCTACATCAGTGCTCTTTAGTGGGGTAGCCACTAGCCATATATAGCAATTGAGATGTGTCTAATGGACTGGAGAACTCAATTTTTAATTTTATCTAATTTTAATTAATTTAAATTTAAAGAGCTTCATATGACTAATTGCTCTTGTAATGGATAGCACAGGTCAAGGATTTGCACCATGGTATATATCTTCTTGATAGTTTCCAAAGTTCTTTAATAAGCTTTATTTCATTTAAGTCTCCCAAGAGTTACATGACATAGAATAGGTGGGATTACTTGAATTTTTCCTCAACATTGGTTATTCAAGGTCTAGCACAGAGTCTAGCACACAGCAGGTCCTCAATAAATATTGATTAAATGAATGAATGATTGATTCTGAAATTCAGAAATGTTAAGTACCTTGCCCAAGGAAAATAATTTAAGAATTTCTCCACATTCTTAGTTTGATGATAAAGTGCAGGTTTTGCAGGTACAGCATATGCCACACAATGATGTTTCATCAATGATAGACTGCATATATGACAGTGGTCCCATGAGATTATAATGGAGCTGAAAAATTCCTATCACCTAGTGATGTCGTAGCTGTCATCGTAACCTTGTAGTGCTATGTGTTACTCACGTGTTTGTGGTGATGCTGGTGTAAAAAACCTACTGTGCTGCCTATTCTATAAAATTATGTATAGTACATAATACTTGATAATAAACAAATATGTTACCGGTTTATGTATTTACTATGCTATACTTCTTATGGTTATATTTTAGAGTGTACTCTTTCTACTTATAAAAAAAGAAGTGTACTGTAAAACAACGTGTGTGTTAATGCCAGCAGCAGCCTCATATATCTCATGTTTACTGCATCCCTTGATTGCATCATTTTCTCTTGTGCTTGATTTAATCTCATGTTGTTTGTTTATCATGGCTCCTAAGCATACAAAAACCCTCTCCTAATGTTGCCAGTAAGAGGCCATGTTAAGTGACTGAGCTGGAAACAAAATTAAAAATGATTAAGGACTACAAAGGTGGAAAATCAGTGATGATTGTTACTTGCCAATCAGGCATGTCCCATTCCACCATTGCTACCATCTTGAAGAAAAAGAGCAAAGCAATGGAAGCTGTTAAAGGATCTGCTTTATTGAAGGCGATGAGACTAACAAAAAGTTGAGAAGGGCCTATATAACGCATAGAGATACTTCTAATGACCTGGATTGAAGACAAGACACAGAAGTGTATTCTCAGCACCATGGCAATTGCAGCCAAAGCAAAAAGTTTGTTTGAGATGTTGAAAGAAAAGATTGGATCCAACCATGATGCTGAATTTACTGCTAGCTCTGGATTGTTTAAACAATTCAAGAATCATAGTCATTACATAATGTGAAAGTGAGTGGTGAGTCTGTGAGTGCTGATATGAAGGCAGTTGAAGAATTTTTGGAAACTTTGGATAAGCTGTTTGTGGAGGAAAATTACTTGCCTGAGCAAATATTCAATATGCATGAAACCTCGCTGTTCTGGAAAGAGATGCCTGAAAGGACTTTCATCCATACAGAGGCCACGTCAATGTCAGGTTCCAAGGCTTTTAAGGACAGGATAACAGTCTTGCTTGGGGGCAGTGTTGCAGGCTACAAGTTGAAACCCTTTGTGATCTGGCTCAGTGAGAACCCCAGGGCCTTCAAGCATATCAGTAAGCACACGCTGCCAGTGTGCTACAGGAGCAATAAGAAGTCATGCATGACCCAGCTCCTCTTCCAGGATGCCCTCCTTCCTTGCTATGCCAGCAAAATGGATTGAAGAATAACACATCTTGCAAGATTTTGCTTATTGTTGATAATGCTCCTAGACATTTCCTTTTATTAGTGATCTTCATCTCAATATCAAAGCAGTGTTTCTCCCTCCGAACACCACCTCTTTGATCCAACTAATGGATCAGGGACTTATAGCAGTTTTTAAGGCCTACTACCTGAGGAGGACCTCTGCCCACACTATTTCTGCGACTGCAGAAGACACTGATGGAATTATGGAAGGGTTATAGCATCAGAACTTTGCTTGGGCTTGGAGGGATGCCAGCAGGGAGTATATAAATAGCATATGGAAGAAGACACTCAAGAGGTTCGTCCATGACTTCAGAGGATTTGCCAAGGATGAAGCGGTTGCAAAAATCAACAAGGCTGTGGTTGAGATGGCAAACAACTTTAACCTGGGTGTGGATGAAGATGACATTGAGGAGCTCCTACAGGTGGTTCCTGAGGAATTGACTAATGAGGCGTTGTTGGAACTGGAACAGGAACGCAGAGCTCAAGAAGAGGCAAGAAAAGGAAACTACAGGAGAAGAGAAAGAACTCCCAAGAAAACTCACAGTGAAAGGTTTAGCAGAAGCTTTTGCAGACCTCAACAAGCTCCTTAAAAAGTTTGAAAACATAGACCCCCAACACCAAAACGTTTTCATTAATAGGGAGAAATATTTATGGTGCATTATCTGCTTACAAGCAAATCTGTGATGAAAAAAAGAAACAAACCAAGAAAACCACCCTGGACGTATTTCTGAAAAGAATGACACTTCCTCAGGAAGAGCCTCAGGCAGGTCCTCCAGTAGGTATTCTAGAAGAAGACATTGTTATCAGAGAAGATGACAGCTCCATGCATGTTATTGTCCCCAAAGACCTTCCCGTGGGACAAGATGTGAAGGTGGAAGACAGTGATATTGATGATCCTGACCCTGTAGGCCTAGGCTAATGTGTGTGTTTGTGTCTTAGTTTTTAACAAAAAAGTTACAGTAAGCTGAGGTTAATTTATTATTGAAGAAAGATAACTTTTTTTTATAAATTTAGTGTAGCCTATGTGTATGGTGTTTATAAAGTCTACAGTGGTGTACAGTAATGTCCTAGGTCTTCACATTCACTCACCACTCACTCACTGACTCACCCAGAGCAACTTCCAGTTCTGCAAGCTCCATTCATGGTAAGTGCCCTATACAGGGGTACCATTTTTTGTCTTTTATACTGTATTTTTTACTGTACTTTTTCTACGTTTAGATACACAAATACTTACCATTGTGTTACAGTTGCCTACAGTATTCAGTACAGTAACATGATGTACGGGATTGTAGCCTAGGATCAGTAGGCTATACCATATAGCCTAGGTGTGTAGTAGGCTATACCATCTAGGCTTGTGTAAGTACATTCTGTGATGTTCGCACAATGGCAAAGTCACCTAATGAGGCATTTATCCAAATCTATCCTCATCATTAAGTGATGCATAACTGTACTTTTAAAACTGAACAAAAGGAGCTTTCAACTGAAATTTGTCAGGAAGGTAAAAAATGAAATACTATGTTGGACAGTCAGTGTGACATATAAGAAAATTCACAGTGTGAAAGATGGTCTAAGATGGTCTAAAGATGCTGATGATCTAGGGGGACTTCATTGTATAGTCTGTCTGAGTATCAGAGGGTGGTAGTTGAATGGGACTCCGGAGTGGGAGGCACAGCACGGAAGAGACTGTGGTGTGCTCCAGATTTACCATGTAGAGCTTGCTTGCTTAGTCACTATGGTGTCTGTCACAGATTTCTGCCTCTTATTCTCAAGGCATTTTTTTTTCTTCTCTATGAACTTCCATAAAGATGCTCATGGGTCTCAAGTGGGAGATGCAAAGAGTGTACAGATGGATGATATGGATCTCTCTGCCTTCATAAATATTTGGCTGGAATTTGGGCCCTTTTGCCCCTTTGTAGATTTTTTTTTCATCATCATTGTTGCCAAATTTCTGTAAAGAACGTATCTTCTTTTGCTCACTCCTTGTTATCACTTAGTCTCTTATCCAGCTCCCCGTCAGCTTGGCCCTCATCCTTGGCATTTACATAAATAAATAGCTGCCCCCAGATTCTGAAAGACATTTAAAAATTTCAACAGATTTTTTTTTCTCAGAGCCCATTCTCTTGAACCTCTTCATGACGTTTGCTAGCATATTGTTTCTTTAAGTTTTCAATTCTCTTGGCTTCTGTCACACTTACTGTAGCCTCCTTATCCCTTCCAATCTCTGATCAGTTATTTTGGGTCTCTTTTCTCTTTGTATCATTTAGTGTTTCATTTTCCTTCATATTCAGTTTTATCCTACATAGTTTCAAAAGAGATGCTCTTTTTATGGCTTCCACTATCACTTTCATGAATATCCTCAAGTCTTTCTGGTATGGGTTTTGGAGCCTGACAGACCTGGGTTCAAATAGTAGCTCTGCTACTGATTAGCTGTGTAACCTTAGGCACTTTGGACAACTTCTCCACATACCATTACTTCTTCTATATAACGGAAATTCTGCTTACCTTGAGATGCTGTGCCCTATGTGAGATGGGCAGTCAACTCATAATCTCACTCATATCTTTCCTTTTTCGTTTCTCACCACTGACAAAACAATAGTTTATATCTTTTTCTCATATTTGTCTCAGGAAAGGCCGGTTAATACTAGATTACAAAGACCTTATTTTATAAGTTAAAAAAATAAATGAAACAAAAACCCCCAATGTACTCACAGAAGTGATATGTTGTGATGTGTTATTTTGGAAGATCTGTCTTCCATTCATGTGGAGTATAGAATAGAGGGGTGAGAGAATGGAGGCAGTTTGGAGTTGACTGGAGTAATCCAGGTGAGAGGTGATGAGAGCATCCAGTGAGGCTACTCCAATGTGAAAAAGGAGGAGGGGATGGGGTTGAGCGCATTTTAACAAGCAGAGCGAAACATTTTTACGGGGTCACTTTGATGTGAGGCTGTTTGTGATTGTTAT
Organism: Diceros bicornis minor; assembly: GCF_020826845.1. NCBI lineage: Eukaryota > Metazoa > Chordata > Mammalia > Perissodactyla > Rhinocerotidae > Diceros > Diceros bicornis. Next base: position 58,575,889 of record NC_080747.1, on the reverse strand, counting down.
AAACATTACATTTTTAACTTTTAAAATTTCAAAGAAACATGCACAACAGAATGCTTTATGCTATCCCTGACCCCTACCCGACCTCTGAGCATAGTATTCAGGGGGGCAAAGATAAGGTTCTCTGTTATATGTATTACTTGTTATTTTTTTAATATACAGAAAGCATAATTTTTAAAATTTGTTTTTAAGATCATGAAATAATTTCACGATTATTTTCATAGATATAAATATCCCAACACAAGTGAACTTCAACAGTGATGTCACATGTCCATCTTTTGGAAGTAAAAGGAGAGAACTTGGTGTCTGATTAGATGTAGGTTTGGGAGAGACATCTTGGATTTCTTTCTTAGCCTCCTTCCTTGATAACTTTTCCTCTTCCCATCCTTTTCATGCAGGTCTTCCTTAAGGTTCTGTTTTGTCCTCTTCTTTTCTTGTGTTTTGTACCATTGGTGATCTGTGGGGGAACTACACAGTGGTATGTCTTGCTCGCATTCCTCTCTTGAGTTCCAAGACTGTATATTCAACTACTTATTGGCTACCTGCACTTGGACATCCCACAAAGACCTGTAACTCAACATGGCCAACACTGAGCTTCTCTCTAACCATCCATCAGTTCCTAAACTAGTCCTTGCTTCTCCTTTCAGGGATCCCAGTCCTAGTGAATGGTACTGACATCCACCCAGGTAACCTTTCTGACTTTCACATCTCTTATCTAATACGTAAGTGGGACCCACAAATTATACACCCAGAAAGCTCTCAAGAGTGCCCCTTCAGTCTCCATTGTTTCCACTTTTGTTCAGAGCCTAATAATTTTTTGTTTCAAGTACTGCAACAGCCTCCTAACTATTCTCCTGCTTCTAGACCTGCCTCCCTCTAGTCGATTTTGAGATAGAATGTTACCAAACTTTGTTGATTGTGTACCCACACCATGTGTGTGTGTGTGTGTAGACACACACACAAATGTATTGCTATAGTTTATCCATTATAGAACATGCATAACGTGTATTATAGGACATTCACAGAGATAGAAATTATAAAGAATGTAATAAAGATAACTTTTGGTAGAAGTTCTATTTTTTTCCATATTCCAGCAACTATTTTTATATATCTTTGCAATATAAGTACCCTGGTACCCTGCTTTGGAGATTACAGTTTTTGATTGAAGATGTAGTGATCTTTGTGAAGTGTAATACTTACATTGTCACTGTTTAGTCTAAAATTCATTGTCATTCCTCATTTCTTGTTGGATAAAACATAGTTTTTTTTAGCATTGTCCTCTATGACTTAGAACCTCCTTATTTTATCTATCTTACTATTCATTAGTGACTCCCACTCCCCACTATACACTCTGTGGTTTGAACTCTGCTGAACTCTAAATTCCCTAAACACAGTTTTACCCACCTGGCCTTCTTGTGTGTTATAGGAACAAGATATGCTAGACTGCATATCTCTTCCTTTTGGAATGTTGGAATGTGTCCTTGTATCAGACTTTACCTGGCAAACACTAAACCATCTTTTTGAGAAGAGAATAAATGTCTGTCTTGGATTTTGTAGGATCTGAAAGGTGGGGATAATATTTGTCTCATATCTGAGACTAAATGAGATAATTCATTTCAACCCCTGGCACATGTGGTTTGCCTATTTTAATTCATATCCACCTATTTTTGTCTAACCTCATCTAATATTCTCTTCTGAGAATAAAAATGAAAATTTTATTTTCCTTCAAGTTTCTTGTTTATAATAATTTAAGGGAGGTTTACTTTTTCATAACAAACATTGTATATAATTGAAGAAGAGCCTACCATAAGACAGATAGGAGGGGAAAATTAGAAAATGTTTTAAGAAAATGCTCAATCTCTTAAGAAAGTCATTGTTCTACATAAATACTTTCCAAAAGGAGCTGGACAGAATTTTTCTTTTCTAATAAATTTGTACTCTGTAAAGTAGAGTTTCTTAGTCTGCAAGGGCATCAAGAGGTCAGCAAACTCCTTGAATTTAATTTTCTGTGTATATACATATTTGTGTTGTCCCTTCTCTCCCAGAGAGGTTCCATAGCTTGTAAAGGATTTTCAGTGGAGTCCATTATTTTAAAATTTTGTGAGGATAACTGTTTTAATATTCTTTGGGTAATTTGATTTGCTTTTCTAAGCCATATGTATAGATATATTGGGAAATAAATGGGTGAGAAATGGATCTTATTTATGTAATGATGTATGTTTCCTACCAACTACTGGACTTTGAATATCAGAAAATTAATTGAATAACATACCTATCCTTCATAAAAAAGCATATTTTTCATCTCTTCTTAAGAGTAAACTACTCTAATCCAATACTATCTACTAGCAAAACTTAAAAAATATGTTTTTTAAGTTTTAAAAATATGAGAGGGAAACGTCTCAATATGCTTTCTTTTCATTAATGCAGAAGATAAAGAAAAACATGACATTCATCCCAGCAAGTAGGACACTTTTGTGTTTGAGAGTTTAGGAAATGTATGCCACAGAAATGATAATACTCTGGGTGAAGAGATCTTCATTATCTCAGCCAACAGTGGTCTTCAGGAGCAATGACATCATTGTTGCTTCTTCCCTGACTTCAGAATTCTGGCAAGAGCCCGAAGCCTAGGAACTTAGGCAGCTTCTTTGTGAGACATAGTGCAGAAAAGAAGACACAAAGAGCCTCCCTTTGAGTCATGGCAGGCTTCGCGACTGCTTTCGTGGCCCTTTGTGAAAGCACATGACTGGACTTGTAGAAGATTAACCCCCTTAACATTCCTGTAAAAAATTAAACAGATGCAAAGCAGCTCCATCACCTTTTTTCCTCTCTGTTGTGAATTCAGTATTATGGTGGGCAGTGAATTATTTTGAATTCCCTCAGAGAGGCCAGGGCAGTCAATGGAGACTGTGAATGAGGGCCCTCTGAAGGGCTCAGTTGTGGGTTTTCTTGGGCTTTCACTGTTCTTTATAGCATTATTCCTCTGAAAGAGTTCCCTCTAAGAGTGGGGTCAGTCTGGAGACCTTTATAGTGCTTGAAGTAATCCACCCTTTAATCTGTTCCTTCCTGTGGGAAAATCAGTATGAAAAAAAAAAAGAGTGAGCTAGTATTTATGTCCAGATATAGACTATTTAGACTGTTTACTTTTAACTTAGTACTACTCTTTGCATGATAATACCTTGTTTTCAACTTCAGTTCTTTAATAAAAAAATTCCAGAAATTTAGTACATGGTTTATGCTGATAATTTTATCTAGTCGTATATGAAAACTGATGAGTTGATATTCTTAACTCTGTTTCCTGCCCTGGATTGTCATTTCATTAATCCAGTAAATATTAAATTTTCTTAAAATAAGTATATACTATTTTATTATTATGAGATAAATGACCTCCACATCGTTTTTGTTTCCCTGGTTCTGAGTTTATTTACATATTCTATATATGGAAAGGATTATGTATTTTATCATTATATGTCAAAATATTATGTTTGAGGGCAACAAGATTTAGCTCTTGACTTTTAATGACAAAATTGGTGACAGTGATAACACAAATAACAATGACTTCCTTTGGGAATGGGATGGTAATTGGAAGACGGGATGGTGAGAGAAGACTGCTTGTTTTCTATTGCTCAATTTTTAAAATGCAATCATGCATTCATGTATTACTTACATATTTGAAAAAAATTAAAACAGCAAAGAGGAAAATTTATCAGCCTGAGAGTAGTAGTGAGCATTTTAGTTCAGGTTTTCCTGCTTATTTTACTTCTAATTCTGTAAAGATCGTACTTACAGCAGGTTCCAGTTCCAATCTAGAAACTCCAGATCATTAGGAAGAAGGAAAGGAGATGGGGAATAATATTTCCATTGCAAAATATGTGAAGGATAGAAGTAGAATGTTTTTTAGACCCCATCTTTTGAAGACAAAGAGTGTGTCACAATTTCCTTTCTAGTTTCTGACTGTTAGAGATAAAGTTAGCTGCCTCCAGTTATCTTTGAAATAACATAGAATAAAATACAAAAAAAAAAAGGTGAATAAAGAGATAAATTGGGTTTAGGCAAAGAAGTCAATGAAAGAATTTGCATTCCTTTATTTACTTGACCTTTGCCTCTATCTTTTCCCCTTCTAGAACTGTTCTTGGAGAAAATTGGTGATGTGCCTTAAACCTAGTCAACAACTTACCCCTAGTCAACATGTGCCTAATTTAGAGGTATGCAGAGACAAAATTATAAGGGTAATTTGAGTATTCAGATAAAGTGAATTTTCAGTTTTAGTGTTATGATGGAGTCATATAGTTTTCCCATGATTTTGGATTTTTTTGAATTTTTTATATGTAGAAAGGTGAGAAGAAATTGATGGGGTAGGGTAATGATAGAAAGGGCTGTACTTGGGTAAAAGAGATTTAGAAACATAAGAGCCCCGAGCTCATGGAGCACAGAGGCCATCCCAGAAGGAGGGCTATGGGAGGGAGCAGTACCCTGATGAGTCACAAGCGCTTGCCACTTAACTCCTGTCCTGTTGCCCCTCCTCTTGTTCCTAGATGGCATACTGAGGCTAGGAGACCTAGCTATAGCTGCCTACCTCAGGTGAAGCTTTGGAAATCTGAGCAGCAGAGTACAGTGCAAAAGGCCTTGGTCTTTAGGAGTCAGGAAATATGAGTTCTGGTCCTCATTTGCCACTAGCAGTGAGATCTAAGGGACTCGCTTCTCTGTTGTCTTGTAGCCACCCTCCAGATGGACTTATTAGGTTTTAAGCTCCTTGAAGCTTCTTTATGCTCATGGTGCTTAGCAGGGGGCCTCGCACCTGGAACATACTCATAATACATTTTTTGACTGAAAATACATCCCTTTTCTGGCTGTAAAAATAGGGTGGGGTTGGGTGGTTAGAGGTTGTCATATTGCCTAAGGTTCCTTCAAGATCTTAAACCCAGATTTTGGGTCATCTAGTTAATTTTTTTTCCTACACAAGCATCTCATCTGTAATAGCCTTGACATGCCATTCGGCTTCTCTGCTTCAATAACAATATCCTCACTATCACTGTGTGGTGATTTCTAGTTTTTTACCTGCACTATTTAACAGTTTCTTTGTCTCCATTCCTGCTTCCTTTTAATGAGGTTGAGCCATAGGTAATTGCAATTTTTTTAAGTCCAAAACAGTTGAATATCGGATTGACAATTTCAAATGGTACAACTAAAGTTCATTATCCAAACTGTAGTCATAGAGATTTGGTTCCTGCTTTAAAGTTTCAGTGGCTTCTTATTATTCCCCTGCCCCCCTCTGCCCCCCATCCCTTCCAACCCCTTCTTGTCCTGACTCATGAGGGCTTTGATGATCTGACCCTCACTCTCCCAGCTGGCCTATTCTATTTCCAATCTCTTTCACTGTCTACACTCCAGCTGCACAGAAATTTCAGTTCCTGGACTGCTGAACTCTCTCTTCAGTGTGGGCCTTGGGAATGCCATTTCTTTTGCCAGAAAGGCTCTCCTCTTCCTTCCCTTCTCCACCCCTCAACCCTGTTGCCTAACTTGGCCAGCACCCGTTTTTGCAATGGAAGAGAGGTAATATACACATAATAAATCAACATAAATGATTTAGTATTTTAGAAGTGAAAAGCGTTATTGAGAGAAGGGTTTTCTTTCCTGTAACTACCTCTACCCTGCGTTTCTACTGTCTCGTTTAAATGATGGTACCCAAAACTGAACACAGTACCACAGATGTGGTCTGAGGAGCAGAGACGGCAGTGGGAAGGAAGACGAGTGCCCTTGTTTGGGGCACTATAATTCTATCAGTATGATTTTCTAAGGCAGTCAGTTATCCCTGTGAGCTTATAGGGATTTTCCATTGCCCTGGACATAAAAGGAGCTTAAAAAAAGTGTTTGGCCAGAATTTCTTGTTTCTAGGAGCCCAGGAAAAAGGGGTCATCGTTGGGAAGTTGAGAAGGCATGACAATTTTCAGGAACAGTTATTTTATTTTATTTTTTAAAAATAGCTTTCAGGTATTTATAGAACAGCTTAGGAAATGAAGCGCTTCCCTAGACAGGTGTTTTTGCTATGCTTTGGAATACTGGTATGGGAGAAATGCTACTGAAGCCTTCTTTTAAATCACAGGAGGAACATACCCTGTATAATAACGTTAGCTTTGCCAAAATTATGAGTAATCAGTATAGGAAATGTAGTTATTTTTGGTTTAATATTATGTTTTCATAAAGAATGAGATAATAGGAAATGAAGTGGGGGAAATAAGTAAAGTTAAAAATACAGGCTTTGAGTCTAGGCTGCCTGGGTGAGTCTGGGCTCTGCCTTAGACAGTTTACTTAAACTTTCTGTGCCTCAGTTTCTGCACATGTAAATTGGGGGGAAACAGTGTCTTCCTCATTGGGTTCTTTTGGGAATTAAATGAGATAAAGTGCTTAGAATATCGCCTGGCACATCATCAATGCCATCATCATAAAATAAATGTACTTATTATTTTAAATGTAAGTGGTCATGCAGAATCCCAGGGGCTTTAAAAGAGTTAGTTAATATTTTGTGATGTAATTCTTTTTTTTTTTTTTTAAAGATTTTATTTATTCATTTTTTTCCCCCCAAAGCCCCAGTAGATAGTTGTAACGTCATAGGTTCACATCCTTCTAGTTGCTGTACGTGGGACTCGGCCTCAGCTTGGTTGGAGAAGTGGTGCCTTGGGGCGTGCCCAGGATCCGAACCTGGGCCGCCAGCATCAGAGCGCGCGCACTTAACCGCTAAGCCACAGAGCCGGCCCGTGATGTAATTCTTATACGGACCTTCTCAAATTAATGCTATAGAGCTGTGATCACTCTGTAAATCTTCCAGTGCTTCCTACTTGTTTAAATATGGTTTTTATTTTATATTCTTTTTATGAGCTGAACTTTGTCAAACGTCTTGGAAAAGCATGACAAAAAAGTATTATTTGAAAATGTAGGACGTTTGCACCTCTGGTGCATTTTGAATTTGGAAATATCTAAATTAGTGGTAGAGACCAGAAATATAAACTCTCTCATTCGTATTTGTTCTTTTTCTCTCCAGTGCTGCTTCCCCTCTCCTCTTCCCATCTCTCTCTCTCTGTTTCTTTCTCTCTCTCTTATTCTTGCAGACATACACACATATACACACATACACGCATCTAGTTTTTCCTTTCTCTTTCTCTCTCCATTATTAGGAAAATACAAGTAAATAGTAAGCTAAATAACTATAGTACAGTGGAGTTGTAGATAATTTCATCTCCTGTTATTTTGTAGGTAATTTGTCTAGAATATGTAAAAAACTTTTGTGACTTTATTGTTATAATAGTGTGGGGGTGGCATTCTTGATCGACTGTTGACTATTTAAATATTAATCTAAACTCAGATTCTCTCTTTCATGGTACCCATTATCTTTATCATTCCAAAATTTTTTTCAGGAAATTTTTTAAAAAATTACTTAATTTGACATGCTCTTATGGACCTGACAACTTTTTCTCTTAACCTTGGGACATTTGGGTTGGTTCACAGCTGTTTCTCCACTGCATTGTTCTTTCTAGACGATATGCTCTGATGAGAGATGGTCTCCCTTTTGTATGATTTTAATTTTTTGGCTATTTTTTGCTTTCATCTTTTAAATGAAACATTTTAAAGTTATAAAAATGTACGCAAAATTACAGACACTTACATATGCATCATAAGTTTAAATAGCTATCAATATTTTCCCATATTTGCTTTGAATCTTTCTGTTTGTTTGTTTTAACAAAACATTATAGATACAGTTAAAGCCCCACTATTTATCCCTTTCTACTCCTTCATAACTTAGGGGTATTCATTCACAGATTTTGATGTAAATTATTCTTGTGAATGTTTTTATATTTTTACTAGATCCATATGTAATATTAGTTAGGGTACATGTGCAGAAAAGAGTTAACATAGCAGTCCTGAGACTACTATCCTTAGAAAGGCCTGCCTGCAAGGTTGGCCCTGGGTTGGCATCTGAGAACATGGATTTTAGGAGGTTCCCACCATTTCCAGAACTGATGTCACTGAGCCTAAACTGTATAAACAGTGTGGTTGATCCTGAACATTTGCTTTTTTTTCTGGAAATCTGGAATTTGGGTATGTGCCAGGCAGAGGTTGCCTATGCTACTAGCTCTAAATGAAAACTTTGGGTACTGAGTCTCTAATGAGTTCCCTCGGTAGACAACTTTTTATGTGTTCACAACTCACTGCTGGAGGGATTAGGCACATCCTGTGTAACTCCACTGGGAGGGGATTCTTGGAAGCTTGTGACAGGTTTCCACTGGACTTCACCCCACGTGCCTTGTCCTTTGCTGATTTTTCTTTGTATCCTTTCCCTGTAGTGAGTCTTAGCCATAAGCACAACTATATGCTGAGTCCTGTGAATCCTCCTATTGAATCATCAAACCTGTGGGTGGTCTTAGAGACCCCTGACAGAACGTAGCCTTTGTATTGGTTGGCATATAGGCTAAGATGCTGCAACAAGAGACTCTGGAATGCGGTGACTTGAACAAGAAAGAAATTTATATTTTTTCCTAATGTAACAGTTCAAAGATTGAAAGTTCTTTAGACTGGCAAAGGGAAATGGCCAGGCAGCACACACACAAGTTACTGGAGCCGTGCAGTTAGGGAAAACTTATGGGGAAAGCGGCGCTGGGGGCAGGGCATAGCCCCTCTGTTGCGCATCTCATTCTGGGGCAGCACAGATAACTCTAGCAGGTCTTGATGATAAGCTGTGGGAGAGAGATCTCAGTATTTGGGCTGTGGTGCTTTTACGCTGCATAACTAGGGAAGTACCAGTTCCTCTTCTGGCATGATTGTAGGCCAAAATACAATAGTAGTACGACTTGGCAGAATTTTGGCTCCAGGCTTGTAGTACTAGATGAGGGTTTAAGGATGTGGGAGTACCAGCCTTTAACCTGGCGTGATCAGTGGGCTGGGGTCCAAGCCTCGAAGTAGCAGTTACATCTGTGACATGGCTAGCTAGCAACAGGATTTGTCACATCAGCATACATGGTTGAGAAGAATCCCTGTCTTCTCCCTATGCTCATGGAAGGGTTTTGAATATTCTTGCATTTACAAATTGGTCAGTCTTTCAGTGATCCTGACTTTATCCAAGAGGCTCTGTGTCCCCGTCCTTCTCTCCTGTCCTCCTTTGGGTATTAAAGTCTGTGCCCCTATTTAACTGAGGTGGTTACTGTTGCCCCTCCCCCACCTCACACCCTCCCCAACTGCCTTAACATCCTTCCTCACCTGGCTGCTTAAGGTGGCCTACACCTCAAGGAAGGTTTTCGTTCTTTTTTATTTCTGGTACTGGTGACTTCTTCTTTATTGCAAGATCAGGTTTAATCTAAAAGAATGTTGATTATATGTCTTTCTTTCTTTTTTTTTTTTTGTGAGGAAGATCAGCCCTGAGCTAACATCCATGCTAATCCTCCTCTTTTTGCTGAGGAAGACCGGCTCTGAGCTAACATCTATTGCCAATCCTCCTCCTTTTTTTTTTGCCCCAAAGCCCCAGTAGATAGTTGTATGTCATAGTTGCACATCCTTCTAGCTGCTGTATGTGGGACGCGGCCTCAGCATGGCCGGAGAAGCGGTGCGTCGGTGCGCGCCTGGGATCCGAACCCGGGCCACCAGTAGCGGAGAGCAAGCACTTAACCGCTAAGCCACGGGGCCGGCCCTGATTATATTTCATATAGCATTTCTAAATATTTTTTTGCAGAAGTTTTTTTCTTTTTTAATTTCACAATATTCCTTTATTGTTTGATTACAACTAGTGCTTTTTTGGTAAAGATCCATACTGGAATGGCACTCAGGATTTTGTTGTTGTTTTTAAAAGCAAGATTGACCAATTAAATAATTGAATACTCAGCCCATTTGACCAATTTATAGGAAAAAATTGACTAATTGATCAGCTGATGAGTGGGCTGCCTCCATCTACTAGGTGTTTTCTTGGTAAGCTCCTTCCTTTGTCCTCCCTACCTCCCTCCCTTCCTTCTACCTCTTTTTCTCCCCCTCCCTCTCTTCCTACCCCTTTACTATGGTGATGCCTATTGGCCAGCCCCAGCATTCTGTTTTTGGCTTTCCTGTCCAAGGAGTTGAGAGTGAGTTGGTCATTGATGGACCATAAAACAAGTTTAGGAGAACTGTTTTTATAATTTATCCAAATATAAACACTGCAGATCTTTCTTTTTAATTTACCACTCCCAAAAACAGTTATAAATTCATGTGGAGGACGGCCACTATGGAAAATGTTGTTATTCTCCAGTAGAGAAGATGCTTTTAGAGAAGGGATATATTAAACAAAATGTCCTAGCTGCTTTTATTTAAGAATGAACACTATGCTTTCCTTTCCTCTCTCTCTCAGTCCCTCTGTCCCTCACTCCTTCCTTCTCCATCTTTATTCCTTTCATTTGACATGAAATTTGGAGTTGCTTAATGCCAGCTGCAAATAAGACCATCGGCCCTGATAAACAAATTGCTTAGAATCTCTTCTGTGAATGCCACTTGAGCTTCTGGCCTTGTCTAGATACCTTACACATTATTTTCATTTGTCCCAGAGAAATAAAAACACGATGAAAGTTTAGATAGAGTAAAATAAAAGTACATCTCAAAATGGTACGTATCTATTCAATGGTAAATGTTAATATTGTCTTTATAGATGGTGAACGGCTGATTTCTTCAATAATGAGTAATATGTTTTCATTTATTTTCTATCTCACTGACAAATGAGACAGATTGGCTGCTAGTAATTACTTAGTAATTACCTGGATTTATGCTTTCATACTTTGATGTTAGAAAATTACTTCTTTAGTGTCTGATGTTGCTAAATAACATTCTTTAGGAACTTGCAAAAAACTTACTTTCTTCATCTTTTGTTAATTATGTACTGTGGGACAACAACAACTAGCATTTCTGAGTCTGAGCCTTTTAATCAACTGGGAAGAGACTGACCCCTTTGTGTTTGGACCAGCACCACTTAGGCTGCCCTAGGCACCACATTCAATTAATGTCAGTGGGAAATTTTGATAGTACTGTATTCACTCTAGCAAGTTCACCCCAAAACTGCGGATGCTTCTTCTCGCTAATTAACCTTGTACACTGTAGCTAGAGTGAGATAAGACTCACCCAGGGCAACCACATATACACCTCCAAGCCTGACTCTCTTTCTTAAAGTGTCACCCTGTAGGTGCCTTGACACCCTACTTTTACTTAGGATATTTGAACACAAAAACTGACAGTTGAGTAGCAGCTGGTTTGTGATGCCATTATTTGTGGAAGGTATTTGCCATTTAAGAATTTTTATAATTATTTATGATAAATGTAAGAGAGAGCTAATATAGTCGACTGAGTATGGGGTTCAGATCACAAGCTTCAGAACAGCTGTAGTTCTGACAGTTGTCAGTCATGTGGCCTGGGAGCGCGGCTAAACTTCTGTGAACCTCTGTTTCATGGTCTATAAAATGAGTCTAATAATGGGAGGCCTGCCTCACATAATTGCTATGAGAATTAAATAAAATCTTCATATAAAAAGCATCTTGTAACCTATAAATATCTTATGAATTTTGGTTATCTAGTACTTTATATTAGCTAATAGATTTAGTTCTTTTAAAGGAATGTACTCAGAATTTAAAAAGAAATTCTAATTGGTAATTTCTATCTTGGTAATGTCTATAAACCTTGAGAAATTATATAACTTTCTTCTTCTAAAACTCCTTTAACAGCCAGAGATGAAGAATAGATTCTTGAGATTTTAGATAGCATTAGCTATTAATGAGGTTTTTTTCTAAATGAACTCTGATGTTTCAACTAGATATTGTATTTTTATCATTCATCTTATTTTTTAAGGAGGAGGGCCAGTGGGTAAGATTTCCTAAAAGACATGCTAGTTCACCGTACTGAGGATCTGCCTCACTAGGAACCCTTGAAAACATCACAGTGTTTTTTTTTTTTAGTTGATTTTTTTATTGCAGTAACATTGGTTTATGACATCACAGTGTTTTTAAGCCTTGATTGTTTTTGATGAAATGGTACAGTGGGTTAAAGGACAGGCTCTCAAGTCAGACTGCCTGGATTTGAATCCTAGCTTCACTCCTAATAGATATAGAGCATGGGAAAAGTTATCTACTATTTCATTTGTGACTTGCTGATGAAAATGTTGCGATGGTGCCTGGGCGTTTGTCCAGTTGCTCTTGTCTCTCTCTCTCCTTCCTTCCCTTCCTCCCTCCTTTACTTTATTTTAAAATTTGAAAACAGATTTGAAAAATAAATCAGATATTATGCCTCTCTTTTACCACACTGATCATATGGTTAATTAAAAAAATTTAGAGAACTAAAGGAGCACAGGATCCTTGCTTTCTGTTGCTTGCTTTGTCTTTGCAAAATGTTTTTTGTCAATACTCTTGGCTAGGCATTTTAACTTCAGTCTGGCTAGTGACACAGGTGGATAAAATGTACTTTTAAAAATAAGAATGTGTATGTATAAACATATGCCTACATATGTGCATCTGTATATGCAAACAAATTGGGATAGAAAGAAAGAACATGAAAGAAAAAAGAAACTCTATTTTGGTTACTGATTTTAGAAAATAATTTGGTTGGCAAATGATGCATTTTAGCGAAATTACCAAGAGTGGCATCTGAGTATGGAGACTTTTCAAGGAAATACCAATATAGAAATTAATTGGCCTTTTGGTATAACCTCATAGCAAGTGTGTACCCATATAGATGATGACTGGAAATCAGAAATGTTACACATAAAACAGGAGCACCAGGGGCCGGCCCGGTGGCGCAAGCGGTTAAGTGCACGCTCTCCACTGCGGCGGCCCGGGGTTCGCGGTTCGGATCCGGGCGCCCACCGACGCACCGCTTGTCAAGCCATGCTGTGGCAGCGTCCCGTATAAAGTGGAGGAAGATGGGCATGGACGTTAGCCCAGGGCCAGTCTTCCTCAGCAAAAGGGGAGGAGGATTGACAGATGTTAGCACAGGGCTGATCTCCTCACAAAAAAAAACAAAAACAAAACATGAGCACCGTGAAAGTAGAGACACTAATGCAGGGGCATTTTCTCATTTTCTTTAACTATTAGATTACAGAATACTTAAAAAACATGAACAAAATCCATGGACATCACATTACTGAATGAAGTTTGAGTGTAATTAAAACAATTTATTTTTATATCTTCCTGATAACATGTAAAAAAGTTTTATAATTAAATCTTTTTACAATTATGAAATTTCCAAATTTTACTGTTTTTCTTGAAATCTACTTTATCTGATATTAATATAGCCACTCAGCTATCATATACTTACTTTATCCATGCTGTCCCTTTTTCCATATTTTTACTTTCAACCTGTGTCTTAGCATATAGGCTGGTCTAGCTTTTTTCTAGTTATTTATCTTTATCCATTTTTGTAGTCTCTGCCTTTTATTTGGAACACTTTATTTAATGGAATTTTTGATATGCGTGGAGGTAGGTTTAATGGTTTACCATTTGTTTCTGTTGGTCTTACCTGCTCTTTGTCCCTGTGGACTTCCTTTCTTGCCTTCTCTTGGGTTAACTGAATATTTTATGTAATTCCATTTTAATTTATCTATTATCTTTTTAGCTATACTGCTTTATTTTTTTTTTTTTTTTTTTTTTTTTTTTTTTTTGTGAGGAGATCAGCCCTGAGCTAACATCCGCCAATCCTCCTCTTTTTTTTTTTTTTTTTGCTGAGGAAGACGGCCCTGGGCTAACAACGGTGCCTATCTTCCTCCACTTTATATGGGACGCCGCCACAGCATGGCTTACCAAGCAGTACTTCGGTGCGCGCCCGGGATCCGAACCAGCGAACCCCGGGCCGCCGCAGCGGAGCGCGCGCACTTAACCGCTTGCGCCACCGGGCCAACCCCTATACTGCTTTATTTTTTAATGGTTACTTAGAAACTATGATATATGCATCCTTAAGTTTTTGAGTCGGCTTAGAGTTAATACTGTACCAATTCATGTAAAATGGAAGAACCTTGCAAACATACACGCCCATTTACTCATCCTCTCTCTTTTATGCTATAGTTATAACAGATATCACCTACACTTTATGAACTCCACCATTTCTTATATTTTTGCTTCAAACTTATGTGTTTTAAAGAAATTAAGAATAAAAAGTAGTGTTTTATATTTACCCATGTATTTATCTTTCTGGTAAACATTATTCTTTCCTGAATATCTGAATATTATCTGGTATCATTTCCCTGAAACCCAAAGAACTTTCTTTAGTATTTCTTATAGTGAAGATCTGCTTTATACCTTAATTTTTAATTATCTGAAAATGTTTTTATGTTGCCTCCATTCTTGAAGGCTATTTTCAATAGAATTTGAATTCCAAGTTGACAGTATTTTTCTTTTAACATACTGTGATTTTATTCCATTGTTTTGGGCCCTCCGTTGTTTCCGATTAGAGGTCAGAAACAATTTCATATCAGTGTTCTCCTATACATGCTATGTTATTTTTCTCTTTCTGATTTCAAGACCTTCTATTATCTGTGGTTTTAGCAGTGTGACTATAAAATGCCTACATATGCTGTTATTTCTATTTGTCCTGTTTGGAATTTATTGAGATTCTTGAATTTTTAGATTTATATCTTCCACCAGATTTTGGAAATATTTGGTCCTAATTTCTTGAAATAATTTTTTGACCAGTTCTTTCTTGCTTTATCTTCTTTCTCATAGTCCAGTTATGTGTATGTTAGGCCTTTGGATATTGTTCCACAGATCACTAAGGCTCCGTTTTTTTTCCCCAAATCTTTTTCTCTTTGTTGTTTTTAGATATTTTTTGTTGGTCTATTTACAAGTTTACTGACTCCTTTTTCTGTCATCTCCAATCTATGTAAACCCTATCCCCTTGATTTAAAAAAAATAGTTATTGTATTTTTAGTACTTAGTATTATATTTTTCAGTTCTCTTTCATTTTCTGTTAAGCTTTTCTACTTGTTCATTCATTAAGAGCATATTATTTATATCATTGAGGAATTATATAATCTTGGTATTCTAATTCTAACATCTGGCTCATTTCAGATTTGGTCTCAATTAATTGCCTTTTCTATTGATTATAGATCAAGTTTTCCTATTTCTTTATATATCTAGCAATTCTGGATGTATCTTGGACATTTTGAAGGATACAGTGACAGACTCTGAATTCTGTTATATTCATCTAAATAGTGTTAATTGTTATTTTTTGTTTGTTTTAGGTAGAGAATTTGGCTGGATTCAAATTCTAAACTGTAATCTTTCTTCATTTCTTTTAGACTTAGCTGGCTGCTTAGTGTCTGCCCCAAATATACATAATTCAAAGGTCAGCCAGAAATTTGAGCAGAGTGCGTTTGCAGAATTTGGAGGTCCCCTTCTATGGCTTTCTAGTTTCTGGGATCAAACCCTCCGCCTCTCCTCCTCCCACTCTTTAGGTGCTGTGGTGCCCAAACTCAATACTTTGGTTTTTTGAGCTAGTAAAATTATAGATTATCATTCAAGTTTCAGCCATCCCTGTGGATCTAGCCTCAGAAAGAAAAGCTCTTAAATCAGAAAACTCACCCAGTGTGCTGTTCCATTTTTTCCAATGTCAGTTTCCCTCTAGTTTCTTCGTGCATTTGCTCACTCTCCAGTGACTTCAGGAAGCTCTTTAATCTATTTTGCCTAGTATTTATAGCTGTTATCTGTAAGAGAGTTGGTTGGATAGGAACTACTCAGCCATACCAGGAGTGGACTGCTATCATTTGTTTTGGAATGTGGAAGATGCACCAGCTGTAAATAAAAATGATGGGAAAAACATTTCTTCTTGAAACAGAAATTTCTGTTCACTGGATGTACTATAAGGCTGTAAACTTTGCTTCAGGGGAAGAATTATTTGTCCAGCAGGAGATCATTTAAATAAAAATTAAACTATACTAAATTCTACTGCAAACCCTAGGGGTATTTTAAAACAACTACCTAAAAAGAAATATATTCCTTGATGGTGATCTTCTTTGGAGGTTTCTTTATATTCAAACCTATAAATTATACAGCATTTCTATTTTTGGCATTTGCCAAACTAGGTGTTATAACTCTTTTAATCCTTACCTATTTGGAGTTGGCATTAATGGAGGTAGGAGGGGAGAGTAGGAATGTGCAAAAGTGTATACAAATTATGAAAATGCAAAGTCTTAAAATGTTCTTTATGTTTAGGTGACATCTGACAGGTTTAAAAGATCAGATCAGGAAAAGGTAAAAGACTGAAATGTACAGAGAAATACGCTATTATATGTGAAGGGGAAGGGAATAGGAGGTGAGACAGAGAGCTTATATGATCCACAGTCATTTATACCCATAACATAGTGATGTCAAGTTCTTGCAAGACTGGCTCATTAATGTAATTTCTTTACCTGGCTGAGAATATGTGTGTGTGGTATGTGAGAAAGAGAAAAAGCAAGAGACAGTGAGAACAAGAGAGCAAGATAGAATGTGTGCACATGTGTGTGAGGGGTAGAGTACATCAGTGAAATTAATGAGAATGGAATAATGTAAAGTGCTATATTAGTTTGACACATTTAAATTTTATATTACTCACTTTCTTTAATCCATGGAAGATCATTTCAGTGGTACTCAGAGTAATCTTTTTATCCTTATTTTCCCTTTTTGCTAGGTCTTTATAAAATTATTTGGCATGAACTTGAAGATTCTGTGCAAGTAATCTTCTAAAAAAAGAATATCATACTTGTAAAAATATTTTACAGCTAAAATTAAATTTTAAGAGGCTGTTATAGTCTACTGTCTTCTGGAATTTTAAAGTTTAAAAGTTATAATTTATAAATTGGTGATTGAAGATACAGGAAAGTATATTTGAATGTGATATTGAATATATTTGAATATGACATCAACCCAATTGTCTTATGGGTTCCAAATTTTAGTTTAAGAGTCTAATCATGTAGCTCTCAGTCCTTAATATGCAGCATACTAGTCCACGAGGTTTGTGAAAAATACGGACTCCTGAGTTCCACTCCTAGATATTCTGATTTAATAAGTTTGAGTGTTGCCTAAACATCTGTATGGTTAATACATTGTATGGGTGAATCTTGTTCCACAGCTAGGTTCAAGAATTACTGGTATATCTTTTAATCCCAGCTCAGATTTGGGGCTCCCCAGGATAATTGTGAATGGGAATTTTTGGAGGAGGAGAACTTCTGAGTGGTTTTACAAGTTAGATCTGTGATTTCCCAGGCATTTAATCTTAGGGTTATTTGCCTAAAAACAACAGAAAATGACTATACTAACTGAAGCAGAGGAAAAAAAGGAAATAGTTGAAAGGATCTTGCATAGTTCAAAGAATCCAAGAGGTGAACGATCAAGTGCTAGACTTACAAGAATGAGGCAACTTGGATATCTTCATCTGCAGAGAGTCATGGCGATGTTGTCTGAGTGCTGTTGTTCGATGACTCACTTCCAACGGCCCTCAGTTCCTTCTGGTCTCTTCTAAAGATTAAATTGCAACAGCAACTAGAAGGACGTGCAACTATGACATACAACTATCTACTGGGGCTTTGGAGGGGAAAAAAAAAGGAGGAGGATTGGCAATAGATGTTAGCTCAGAGCCGGTCTTCCTCAGCAAAAAGAGGAGGATTAGCATGGATGTTAGCTCAGGGCTGATCTCCCTCACAAAAAAAAAAAAAAATATTAAATTGCAAAAATGGAATCTGATTGGTTTAGTATGGGAAATTCAATCCTGTGTTTAGAAACAAAGGTCCTATGATTGGCAGTTTGCCAGAGTTGCTTTCAGAGACACTGAGCAGAAAATAATTAAGAGATCAGCAATAGATTCTGCCTTTTGGCTCCCAAGGACCCTCTCTCCAATATGTATACAATTCTGAAAATTCCCCTATCTAATATAAATGTAGAGTTCCCTGAATATATCTACAGGTGCCCTTATACCCCATTGGAGGACATCTTAAAATCATACCTGTCAAGGTGCCACTGTTCTTAAGGTCTAGATAACAACTATTTTTTTCCAGGTTTGTTAAATTATCATCTAAATATTCTGTAACCTGTAAACCAAATGGTAAATATAGACACCCTGTTACTCACCATATGTATCATAATAGAGAAAATGAAGGAAGTGAGAAAAAATTACAAAAGTTTGTCCATTCTATATTCTCCTTGCCTTCACCAAGCATCTTAGCCAATGAAGAGGTTAAAATGACTTGGGTGTACAGTTTCAGCTTTCCATACAGTGGAACTGTTATATTCTCTGCCAAAATATTCTTCCCTTTATTATTAAAAAATCCAAATCAGCAGTACTCAGAATCACAGCGTTAGGGGAAAAACCGGTATTTAGTTATTAGGTATAATTTTTAAAGACTCAAGTCCTTGTTTCATGGACCCTTCTATTTTGGCTCTTGTTGAAATAGTACCATATGTCAGTCACTGGTTCATAGCATAAAATATTGTGCAAGAGAGTAACTCAGTCTCACAAAGTTTTATTCCATAAATTGAACTTTCAAAAATGCATTCTTTTAGGTACACAGAAAAAAAGTATGAATCTTAAATGTTAGCCTATTACCTTATTTTTTTGCTTGAATTGAACTCGTTCATTGGAGGCATCATTATGCGAATCATTATGAGATACATAGTGGTTGCATAAAGAATATGGACGATAACGCTGGGACACTCATGTTAAGCAATAAAAGTAAATCTAAATCCCAAACATGTTTCTATTTTAGTGAGAACAATTGCTAAGTCTTCCACAATGAAATTAGATAGTGTGCTCAATCTGGCTGGCTCCCTCAATATGATGCTTTCTAACTGGTTTGCCACGGCACTTTCATGTACTATAAGTGGGTTATTGGTGTGTTGTTATAATGATCCCTTTAGCTTTGGCGCCGAGTATTCTTGTGTGTTTGCACTAGTGTGCCACACAAATTTTATCGTTAACTATGTGTGCTGTGATGAAATAGGTCAAGGTGTCACATCATAGTGGGGATGAATCTTGTACGTGGCAAGTTGGACCATCAGCAGTGGTGAGATCCAGACTAGACTTGTGGAGGTTAAGTTCATCTTGTTCATCTCCTGCACAGCCTCATCTACTGCCACCAGAGTGCTGAGCTGGTTGGGCAAAGAGAAGAACTGCAAATACAGAAGGAGTAATCCTGTCCATCTGATTAAGAACCTCTTCTGCAGGGAACTTCTAGTGAGCATTCATATGGGATACAAATATCCTCAGACTCTGATCCCATTCCAAAAATTCAATCCCAACTTTTCCTTTGAATTTCTTGGTCACCAAAATTCCAATTTCATTTCTTCCATGACTCTGATTACTTGACCAGACAACCCAGGAATTGGCATGTAGATCTTAACCTTGGGCTGTATCTTCCAGACAAAGTAGAAAATGATGCATAGTGCTTAAATTCAGCCTACTGTAGAGTATCATTCTTTGTTGTTTGTTTTTAGCTCCATCTCTGAATGGCCCTGTAACACTTTCACAGCGCACTTCAGCGTGGTCCCTGTATGTCTTGTAGAAGTATCAGTAGGACAGACTAGAGGTTTTTTGTCTCTAATTAATTAGTAAAGAGGAACTCTCTGGGAGGCTATAGATGTGAATTAAGGGAGAAGCAGAAAAGTGTTAGGAGCAGGCATATATACTGGATCACTGAGCAAAATGGTGAACAATTTGTGCCTTCAGCACCTGATCCCATATAGATCAATTTCATTGGATGATGGAGATGGACTGCTGTTGGGATCATAATAGCAAAGTTAATCAGGTAACACTCAATTCAGGAATGGAAGATCAAGTTACATGTTTATCTGGCATCCTATAATTCAGTTTCACCAGAGATCAGTAGGAACCTAGGGGCTATTTTCTTAAAAAAGAAAGTTTTTTGCTTATATGTACTTGGCCTTATTACTATACCATAAAACACACAAAGGCTCTGCTGTTATTCTCTTATTAAAACTTGACACAGTCTCCATATAGCGCCCCAATCTATACAGACACTTCACATACCGTTAGATTATCTGATCATAAAATAGAGCAACTTGCACTGTATCTTGGGCAAGTGAAAGAACCATTATTTATTTTACTTATTTATTTATTTTTTTGTCCTGGGCCCCTCAGAACTGACAACTTTTAAAAATAATGTGGAGAATGGGTCAGTGATAAATGTTACTTCCAAAGTTAGAGTGACTAACTAGATGTTCTTACTCCTTAGTGGTTGAATAAAAGATATAACACCTTGTCCTTCACCATGGAATAAACATACTGACATGCTCTACACCAGTAGATCCTTAAAAACTTTGCTGAGGTAGCAAGATCATGTATTTTTATTTCTCAATCTCTGCCACGGCTTTGTTTTATGAAATCATCTGGGATAACTGCTACTTTTTGCTCTCTAGAACCTGTCAGTAATATGAATTCATTATTGTGGACTAGACTAGTGTTCTGTGGGATTGTGTGAGAGAGATTTGTTGTATCTCTGAGGCAGAATGACAGTGGTATACTGGTGGCCCTGCCAGGTAAAAACAGTTTTGCTGGTGGTGTTCTTGTCTTAAAAGAACAGAGAAAAAAAGTAGTACATTTATCAAATGAAAGCTGCATGGTAGGTGAAGCAGGCTTTGCTAACTTGATAGAAAGCAAACAATATCTGGAACAGCAGCTGTAATTATAATCACCACTTTATGACTTTTATAAAAACCCTCTGTCATTCTTTAAAACCTGTCTATCTCCTGCACTAGCCCAAAGTGGAGAGTTAAATGGAGAAGTGATAGGAATCATCACTCGTGAATCCCGTATGTCTTTGAGCTTAGTAATTTTCTCCAAATAGCTCAATAGGAAGACAGTAATTTTTTAAAAATTTACTATCGTTTTTAAGGAGGCAGTGATTTAATGACTTCCATTAGTCTTTTCTATAATAATAGCTCTTCTACCACAATCAAGGAATTAGTTTGAGAGTTGGAACACTCTGACAACTTCTTAGGGCAGGGATTCTAACAACTTCTTAAGATTTCCGTTTCAATATATCCTTAAGAATATTGTAAATATCACTAGAATATGTTTGGGCTTCCCACTGGCCCTACAGTAAAACACATTCAGGTTAAAATTACATACATATTCTTTGGCTGATAGACCACAGAGGCATCCTATGTCCTCACCAATTATTTCTGTTCCATAGCAACGTGCTCTGTTGCTTGTGTTCACCCCTGCTGATACAAAATAATATATATGACATGTGAGAAGGGACAAGAAGGAAGAGGAGTTGGGGAGATAAAAACAATGGTTCTCCATTAAACAATCCAGGGGTGGTGGTGCTAATTATAATACTAATAATATAAATAATAATTACATGTGTATACCACTTTATACTTTGTTGTATGCATTATCTCATTTGATCTTTACAATAATATTATGAAGATTTTTATTATTGCTACAATTATTATCACCATTTTTATTGTGGAAACTGAAGTGAATAATGATACTATAGATTTCCCAGAATTTCAGAATAAATAATTGGTATTTGCAGAACTTGAATCTGATATTTGTAATTAAAAATTAAATGCTCTTTTCACTCTTTCATAAATTCTAGACTATAGGTTCTAT
This sequence comes from Diceros bicornis minor, assembly GCF_020826845.1. Lineage (NCBI taxonomy): Eukaryota > Metazoa > Chordata > Mammalia > Perissodactyla > Rhinocerotidae > Diceros > Diceros bicornis. The sequence continues at coordinate 58,554,304 of NC_080747.1, read as the reverse complement.
GATTGATTTGAACTTATTTCTTGTAAAATCATGGAATGTGAGTGAGGGAAGAAGTTTTGATGACTGGCTGATCTCTAAGTGATTTATTTGGTCCAGAGGTTTATTAAATATTTTTATTTACATGGATAACTACTTGTTCAAAGAGAAGTTATCTGCTGGGAAGTCCAGTAGGTGAAGGAGATGGAAGTGAGCTGTTGCATTTGACAGTCTCAGCCACTTGTTTCACCCATGGCCTCCAGGGAGGATGTTCATTCATGATCACTGGTGGTTCTGTGGAGCATAGTTTTCAGGATAGTTGGTGTGGTAAGCAGGATTCTAAGATGGCACCAGGATTTCCATCCCTTGGTGTACATGTCTTGTACAATCCCTTCCCCCTGAGATTGGGCAGAACCTGTGAATGTGATTGGATATCAAAAAGGAAATTATCCTGGGTGGGCTTGACCTCATTAGAGGTCCTAATTAGAAGAAAGTGAAGTATTAGAGAGATGTGCTCCCACTGGCTTGGAAGAAAGTAAGAAGCCATGTTATGAACTGCCGAGTGGGGGAGGGCGCCTCATGGCAAGAACCTGAGTGAAGCCTGTAGGAGCTGAAGCCTTGCATGACAGCTGGCCAGAAACCTGGGACCTCAGTCATACAACCACAAGGAAATAAAGTGTGCTAACAACCTGTGAATTTGGAAGAAGACTCCAAAGCTCAGATGAGAACCTCAACATAGCTGATATCTTGATTTCAGCTTTGTGCAGACCTATAAAAAACAAAACAAAATAGTTGAGCCCTGCCCAGACTCTGACCTACGAGATCAGTTCCACTCTGCCTAGACTCTGACCTACAAGACTGTGAATTAACAAATGAGTGTTGATTTAAGCTGCTAAATTTGTAGCATTTGTTACACAGCAGATAGAAAGCTAAGACAGTTGGAATACTGTTAGTCATTATAACTTCTGTGACTGCAAATAAAAATTCCAAGTCATGTTGATGGTGTTTTGGAAACATCATATACAGTTATATGAAAGGAAGTATTTATATTTTAGCAGTGTATAATTAAAGCCATGAAGAAGTAGTCAGCTTCTGGGAGTTTGCTGAAATCATGAAGAGGGCTCTGAACTCCCACAAGTCCCTTAGAGATGGGGAAGTAGGACTCAGTTGACATGTAGAAACATTCTTTTTAAGTTTACCATGTGCTAAGCACTATGATAAACACTTTACCTGTATAACTTTATTTTATTCTCCTGAGAATAAGTCCCATTTCTTTCTTGTTCTCTGTAAATTCCAATCACTTAGCATGTGACTGACATTTTAGGTGCTTTATAAGTATTTTCTTAAATTTATTTACCAAAAAAATAGAGAGAGAGGGAGTAACATCAGCATCATGGTGGAGTGAGCTTTCGGTGTAGACTCTCCCCTCTAAGATACAACAAAAAGGACATTCATATACCAACAGAGGACATTCACACAACACAAAAAACGTCTGAGAGACCCTCACAGCCATACCTCTGAAGGTGGAGGTGCTGGAATCCCCAGGATGAAGTGGAAGGAGGTAAGGAGAACTCCTCTCTTTCCCGAACAACGGCGACCCTGGGACCAGGTTCGCGAGACTCTCAGAGGGGGGGGAGGGGCAGCTCTCTGCTGGAAAAGCATCCCTCTCCAAGATCTCTCACAGCCTGTGGGAAAGTCCTATATGGAGGGGACTGAACTGTTATGGGGGTGCCTTCATCAAGCTAGCACCCCAGGAGAGCAGATAGCGAGGGAAGCATAGGAAGTGCCCAGGATTGGGCAGGCAACAGAAAGAGCCCCTCCCCTCTGAGACCACCTGGCTCTCAGAGAGAGAGCAGGGAGCGGCGGCCCACCACTGGAAAACTGGCTCTCCAAGCTCTTATACAGCCTGTGGGAAATTCCCATATGGAGAAGAATGAACTATTGTGGGGGTGCCTTCATCAGGCTAGCACCCCAGGAGAGCAGATAGTGAGGGAATCATGAGAAGCCCCCGGGATCGGGAAGGGGAAAGAAAGAACCCCTCCCCTCTGCCGGGCACCCCAGCACAACCGGTCATCCAGAATGCCTGTGGATCACAGTGGGCTCAGAATACACAGCTCTTGACCTCCACCTAGTGGCGGCAGGTGGGAGCTGTAACCAGGTATTTTCAGAATGAGGAAAAATAAGCCCATACCCTCAAGCAGTATGCAAAAATATATTAAATCTCCAGACCAGAAAGAAAATGAGAAGCACCCAGAAATAAATCCTGGAGGCACAGAAATTTATAACCTAAATGGCAGAGATTTCAAAATAGCTATCATAAAAAAGCTCAATGAATTACAAGAAAACACAGATAAACAATTCAATGAAATCAGGAACTTCTTCACAAAAGAGATTGAAACTATAAAGAAAAACCAACAAGAAATGTTGGAGATGGAAAACACAATGGAGGAGATAAAGAAAAATCTGGAATCTTTAAAGAACAGAGCTGACAATATAGAGGAAAGAATTAGCACTATTGAGGATACAAATGCAGAAATGCTCCAGATGGAGGAGGAGAGAGAAATAAGACTAAAAAGAAATGAAGAAATTCTCCAAGAAATATGGGACTCAATTAGGAAATGCAACGTAAGGATTATAGGTATTCCAGAGGGAGAAGACAGGGAAAAAGGAGCAGAGAGCCTGTTCAAAGAAATAATAGCTGAGCACTTCCCAAACCTGGGGAAGGAGCTGGAAATACAAGTGAATGAAGTCAATAGATCTCCTAAGTATATCAACATAAAAAGACCCTCTCCAAGGCATACAGTAGTAAAACTGGCAAAAATCAATGACAAAGAAAAGATATTAAGGGCAGTAAGACAAAAAAAAAAAAGAATAACATACAAAGGAATCCCAATCAGGCTCTCAGCTGATTTCTCGGGGGAAACTCTACAGGCTAGGAGAGAGTGGAATGATATATTCAAAATTCTGAAAGACAAATCTTTCAGCCAAGAATACTCTATCCAGTGAAAGTATCCTTCAGACTTGATGGAGAAATAACTATCCCAGATAAACAAAAGCTAAGGGTGTTCAGTGCCACAAGACCTCGACTACAAGAATTTCTCAAGAAGGCCCTCATGCTTGGAAAAAAAAAAAAAGAGAAAGAGGATACAAAGCTTTGAGCAAGGAGAAAAATAGGTAGACAAATATGGAAAAATTGCAGCTTTCTATCAGAATAGGTTAGCACACACTTAATTATAACATCAAAGAATAAGGGAAGGAAAACCCCCAAAATAAATATAACATCATCACTTAAGACACAAACTCACAACACAAGATGGAATAAATTGTGACAATAATAACTTAGAAGGGGAAGAGGAGAGGGATGGAGTCGACTTAGTCTAAGGAAATAAGAGGCCATCAGAAATGGACTATCTCATTTATGAGATCTTTTGTACAAACCTCATGGTAACCACTACACAAATAAACAGAACGGAGACACATATGATAAATAAAGAGAAAGCTAAGAAAACTGTCATGCAGAACTACCAAACTGAATTGGTAGCCCAAAACACAGGATGAAAAACGAAGCAAATGCAAAAGAACTGGAAAATGAGCGATACAATAGCAACATTAAGCACTCATATATCAATAGTCAATCTAAATTTAAATGGATTGACTTCTCCAATCAAAAGACACAGAGTGTCGGAATGGATTAAAAAGCAAGATCCAACAATATGCTGCCTCCAGGAAATACATCTCAGCTCTAAAGACAAACACAGGCTCAGAGTGAAAGGATGGAAGACAATACTCCAAGCTAATGGCAAACAAAAGAAAGCAGGCTTTGCCATACTTATATCAGACAAAGTAGACTGCAAGATAAAATAGGTAATGAAAGACAAAGAGGGGCAATATATAATAATAAAAGGGCCACTCCACCAAGAAGACATATCACTTATAAATATATATGCATCAAACACAGGAGCACCAAAGTACTTAAAGCAACTATTAACAAACCTAAAAGGAGTTATTAACAACACAATAATAGTAGGGGATCTTAACACCCCACTTACATCAATGCGTAGATCATCTAGACAGAAAGTCAATAAGGAAATGGTGGACTTAAACAAAAAAACTAGACGAGATGGACTTAATAGATATATACAGAGCACTCCATTCAAACATAGCAGATTACACATTCTTCTCAAGCAAGCATGGAACATTCTCAAGGATAGACCGTGTGTTGGGAAACAAGGCAAGCCTCTATAAATTTAAGAAGATTGAAATCATAACAAGCATCTTTTCCAACCATAATGCTGTGAAATGGGAAATCAACTACAAGAAAAAAACTGGGAAAGTGACAAAGATGTGGAGACTAAACAACATGCTACTGAAAAACCAATGGATCATTGAAGAAATTAAAGGAGAAGTCAAAAAATATCTGGAGACAAATGAAAATGAAAATACACCATACCAACTCATGGGATGCAGCTAAAGCAGTCCTGAGAGGGAAACTCATAGCAATACAGGCCCACCTTAACAAACAAGAAGAATCCCAAATAAGCAACCTTAAACTACATCTAACAGAATTAGAAAAAGAAGAACAAATAAAGCCCAAAGTCAGCAGAAGGAAGGAAATAACAAAAATTACAGCAGAAATAAATGAAATAGAAACCAAAAAACAGTAGAAAGGATCAATGAAACAAAGAGCTGGTTCTTTGAGAAGATAAACAAAATTGATAAACCCTTAGCCAGACTCACTAAAAAAAAGAGCGAGAAGGCTCAAATAAATAAAATTAGAAATGAAAGAGGAGAAATTACCATGGACACCACAGAAATACAAAGGATTATAAGAGAATACTATGAAAAACTATATGCCAACAAATTGGACAATCTAGATGAAATGGTTAAATTTTTAGACTCATACAACTTCCCAAAACTGAATCAAGAAGAAACAGAGAATCTGAACAGACCAATCACAAGTAAAGAGATTGAAACAGTAATCAAAAACCTCCCAAAAAATAAAAGTCCAGGAGCAGATGGCTTCTCTGGAGAATTTTACCAAAAATTCAAAGAAGACTTAATACCTGTCCTTCTCAAACTATTCCAAAAAATAGAGGAAGATGGAATACTTCCTAACACATTTTATGAGGCCACTATCACCCTGATAGCAAAGCCAGACAAGGACAATACAAGGAAGGAAAATTACAGGCCAATATTACTGATGAACATAGATGCAAAAATCCTCAACAGAATATTGGCAAACCAAATACAGCAATACATTGAAAAGATCATACACGATGATCAAGTGGGATTTATACCAGGGCTGCAGGAATGGTTCAACATCTGCCAATAAATCAATGTGATAAACCACATTAACAGAATGAGGAATAAAAACCACATGATCATCTCAATGGATGCAGAGAAGGCATTTGACAAGATAAAACATCCATTTATGATAAAAACTCTCAACAAAATGGGTATAGAAGGAAAGTACCTCAACATGATAAAGGCCATATATGACAAACCCACAGCCAGCATCATACTCAATGGGGAAAAAACGAAAGCCATCCCTCTGAGAACAGGAACAAGAGAAGAGTGCCCACTCTCACCACTCCTATTCAACATAGTACTTGAGGTTCTGGCCAGAGCAATTAGGCAAGAAAAAGGAATAAAAGGAATCCAAATAGGCAACAAAGAAGTGAAACTCTCGCCGTTTGCCGATGACATGATGTTATATCTAGAAAACCTGAAAGAATCCATTGGAAAACTATTAGAAATAATCAACTACTACAGCAAAGTTGCAGGGTACAAAATCAACTTGCAAAAATCAGTTGCATTTCTATACTCTAATAAAGAAATAACAGAAAGAGAACTCAAGAAGTAAATCCCATTTACAATCGCAACAAAAAGAATAAAATATCTAGAAATAAATTTAATCAAGGAAGTGAAAGACCTATACAATGAAAACTATAAGACATTATTGAAAGAAATTGATGATGACATAAGAAATGGAAAGACATCCCATGCACATGGATTGGAAGAATAAACATAGTTAAAATGTCCATACTACGTAGAGCAATCTACAGATTCAATGCAATCTCAATCAGAATCCCAATGATATTCATCATAGAAATAGAACAAAGAATCCTAAAATTCATATGGGGCAACGAAAGACCCCGAATAGCTATAGCAATCCTAAGAAAAAAGAACAAAGCTGGAGGCATCACAATCCCTGATGTCAAAATATCTTACAAAGCTATAATAATTAAAACAGTATGGTACTAGAACAAAAACAGACACACAGATCAATGGAACAGAATTGAAAGCCCAGAAATAAAACTGCACATCTACGGACAGCTAATCTTTGACAAGGGAGCTAAGAACATACAACGGAGAAAGGAAAATCTCTTCAATAAATGGTGCTGGGAAAACTGGACTGTCACATGCAAAAGAATGAAAGTAGACTATTTTCTTTCACCATACATCAAAATTAACTCAAAATGGATCAAAGACTTGAAGGTAAGATCTGAATCTATAACACTCCTGGAAGAAAACATAGGCAGTACACTCTTTGATATCAGTCTTAAAGGGATTTTTTTCAAATTCCCTATCTACTTGGACAAGGGAAACAAAAGAAAAAATAAACAAGTGGGACATCATCAGACTAAAGAGCTTCTACAAGGCAAATGAAACCAGGATCAAAATGAAAAGACACCCACAGCTGGGAGAAAATATTTGCAAAGCTACATCTGACAAGGGGTTAATCTCCATAATATATAAAGAACTCACACAACTGAACAACAGAAAAACAACCCGATCAAAAAATGAGCAGAGGGTATGAAGAGACATTTTTCCAAGGATGATATACAGATGGCCAATAGGCACATGAAAAGATGTTCAACATCGCTAATCATCAGGGAAATGCAAATCAAAACAACACTAAGATATCACCTTACACCTGTGAGAATGGCTATAATCACCAAGACAAAATATAACAAATGTTGGATAAGTTGTGGAGAAAAGGGAATCCTCATTCACTGCTGGCAGGAATGCAAACTGGTGTAGCCTCTATGGAAAACAGTATGGAGGTTCCTGAAAACATTAAAAATAGAAATACCTTATGATCCATCTATCCCACTACTGGGTATCTATCCAAAGAACCTGAAATCAACAATCCAGAGAGGCTTAATGCACGCCTATGTTCATTGCAGCATTATTCACTATAGCCAAGAAGTGGAAGCAACCTAAGTGTCCTTCAACTGATGAATGGATAAAGAAGATGTGGTGTGTATATATATACAATGGAATACTACTCAGCCATAAAAAAAAGACAAAATCGTCCCATTTGCAACAACGTGGATGGACCTGGTGGGTATTATGTTAAGTGAAATAAGCCAGACAGAGAAAGACAAACACTGCATGATTTCACTCATATGTGGAAGACAAGCTAACACACGGACAGAGAGAACAGTTTGGTGGTTACCAGGGGGAAGGGGGTTGGGGGGTGGGCACAAGAGGTGAAGGGATGCATTTATATGGTGACTGATAAACAATAATGTACAACTAAACGTTCACAATGTTATAAACTATTATGGCATCAATAAAAAATATGAGAGTATCTGTTATATACTAAGAAGTAACTTTATAATGATGGACCAACAGACTTGGTTCTTGTCCTCATAGATCTTACAGTTGAGTGAATTAATAAATAAATGAAGGAATAATATGTATGAAAGAGATTCTCTTATTATCCTGATTTTACTGAGATCTCTCAAGTTCGGTGAGATTAAATAACTTATTGACTCAGCCAGAAAGTGGGAAAAGCCAGCAATCTCTTTTGTCCAATTCCAATATATTGCCCTTGTTCAGTACTACATACTGCCTCCCATCAATTTAAGTGAGATTATTTTGGGTGTCCTTTTTCAACTCAAGAGCTTTTAATAAGAAGTCCTGGTCATAAAAACCTATAACTGCAAGTATACATCTTTCAGAAAAAACTGACATACTTCATTGTAATCAATTTTAAAAATACTTGGAGCTCTATTTAGAAAAGATAAATATTTGTGATTTCAGTAAATACAGCTGGTTCGAGGCTCAGTTCCATTTAGGTATATGCGCTTTGTGGAAATCTAAACTTCTTTCTAGATAGAAGTAGAAGCACAGCCGTATATTCACTCCTGCGCCTCCTCCTCGCCCAGATTATCCACCTGCTTCGTTGAATTGCTTCTTTTTTTTAAAAAAAGTGCTTTGTTTATTTGATTAGGTTGAAAAGCTTGCTAAGTCATCCTGAGAGCTTTCTCTGTCCCTGAAACGTTAGTATCTGCTCTTTCTCCCTTCACTTTACTCTGAAGAGCCTCAAAACACTGTGATTTTAAGAGCTGACGATGTACAACAAACACTGATTAAAAGACGTATACAGATGTTTGATACATGTGCCTTATTTTATGTTGTCCCACTTTTGTCCACTTGTTCCCTCCCCATCTGTCTCTCCCACACTAGATATGTCATATTTCTGAAATGCTATAGTCAGCATCTTATTATTTGAGTCTTTGACATTTAGGCAATGTTACTATCTTGGCAATGTATTTTTCTGCTTTCCATTGCATTCCATTCAATGAAACTTGTAAAGGTTTTAAAAGGTTAAAATAAGATTCTGTCAGTAAAATGATACTGTAGATTTCATGCAGTGCCCCCAAGAGCACAGCTAAATAGTGACCCACCCCTTTATACAGCTCAGACTGGGCAGCATTTCTTTACTCCATAACTTTCATTATATATAGCCTATTACTGTGTTTTATGGCTGTCCTCAAATTTTTTTTAAGTTTATTTGTATTTTTTTCAGTTAGTTTCCATATCTAAGAAGAGCATTTCTTTGTAATGTAATACTTAGCTGTGCCTTTTGCTCTGAACTAATTGATCAACCTTTAGAAGTAATTGTACCTCAAACACAGAGAATCCACGAGTGTTCCTACCACATTCTCAAATGAATACAAAAAGGAAAAAAGCCATTTTGACCTTTAACACTGAATTGAAAATATCCCATTGAAAGTGCATCATGATTTACTAAATGCTTCACTCACTGTGCCCAGGGTTTTGCAGTTGCAGTTAAGGTAGACGCAGGGAATGCTACCATTTTCTATGGAAAGCAGTGAAGGAACTTTAGTAAGAAACACCAGTCTTTTAATATGAGTGAGATTTTTCTAAGGTGAGATGGGATCATTCATTCATTATCCATTTCAATTCCATCTATGGAAGAGGATATTTCCAGAAAATATTTCCTGGAAAGGTGTTTTTCATGACTCTGACCTTGCCTTCTTCACCTGATCCTTACTCAGAATATTCAGAAAGACCCAGCTCAGTTTGAAGTAGTTTATTCAGGGATAAATATTTGAAGAAACCCGGAGTGCTCATACACTGTTACTCCCAGATTTTCCTAGATTTTCCATTTTTGGTTAGTGAATCCCAGTTTTTGCGCTAAGAAATTTCAGCTGAAATAATGGAGAAAATGTCCTTTCTCTGAGCACAAATAGAGACAACACTGACCCAGCTCCAAAGTAGGAATTCCTTATTTCTGTCCAATGCTTGGCAGCATTAAAGGCCACTCAGAGTATCAAAGCTGTAGACCTAAGCGACTCAGGGTGGCAGAGCTGCTGCCAATGGAACTATGTCACACCAGATGGCAACTTGGAAACTTCTAGCACCTGCAGAAGGAAAGTTTACATAGCTTTGGAAAAAACTGGAACAGAGAGGCAGATGTAGACCAGTCATGCTCTGTGACTACAGTGTCCTTTGTCCTTTAGCAATCCAGGTAGGCTTTTATAAATCAACTTTTCTGAACAATGCCCAAGTGGAGTTATTCTGCAATGACATATAATCCTAAATCCTTTTTCTCCTTTGATGTTTCTCCTTTCCCCATTCTCCTGGAACTTTTTATATGAATTCACATGGAATAAAGAAGCAAAGGAAGAATGAACTATGGTTGTAAGTCCAGGATTTGCACTGTAATGATTTGGAAAGATGTCTGCAAGGAGCTAGCAGCCATGCAGTCCTCTCTCCTTTCTAAGAGTGATATTCAAAGCATTTAAATACCACTGTGGCATGGGCACACACCAGTCAGAACAGACACTGGCGCAGGTGCTGAGGCAGGGTGGCAGCAGCCCCCTGCTGTGCCAGGCATTTCTCTTTTAGTTGCCTTTGTGGGCCTGCAATGCTTAGGGAGTGGCTTGCACAGCAGCTTTTTGCCAACTGGTATGGAAGGATTTCAATATTTTAACACCTGGTAAGACCATACTAACAGTACTGCCTACATAACTACCGAGTCCTCCTCTCTTTTTTCAATATTTGAATTCCTGTTTATCTATGCCACTTAAATGATTGCTACTTAGGAAGAATTTTTCAATATTTGATCATTATTCTCTCAGACTCACATAGTATCTTTTTTATTAACAAAATGTAGGCATTCAGTCATTCAAAGATACCATCCTTGGCAGTACAATATGAGAAAAATATGAAACAATTGATATCCTCAAATGACATACTGATTTTATTCAACATCTCGTGAGGTGGGCTTTGGCAACAGTAATATCCTCATTTTGCGGATGAGGAAACATACCCTCAGAGGAGAGGTTCTCAAAATGTGGTTCCCGATCAGAAACAACAGCCTCACCTAGAAAGTAGTTAGGGATGCACTTTTCAGGCCCCAACTAAGACCTGCTGAATCAGAAACTCTGGAGGTGGGGCCCAGCCATCTGTGTTTGACAAGCTCTCCAGGTGATTCTAATGCACTGTCATGTGTGAGACTCACTGTCACAGAGGTTCAGTGACTCGGACCTTCAGTGACGTTGGGTCAGGACTCAAGTTCAGGGCCCTTTCCACTTTATCTTTCTGCCTCCACCTTGACAGATATTTATCAAATGCCCACGCTGATTTGGAACAATTGTGGGGTTAATGCCGGATAGTACCTTGATAATATCTGCAAATCCCAGGAGCTGGCCAATTTAAATATAAAGCAAAGACAAGAGTGAGAGACAGAACTGCTGTATGCTTCTTTCATCTGTGTAAATGTCTTTTTCCCCCTGTATGTGACATTGTGAATGAAGTTGTTCTAATGTCAAATGTTTACTCTTTTGTATTTTACTTATATTTAACAGTTACAGCACTTATTATCTGTTACATATATTTGAGCATATATGTTTAAAACTTTCAAACTCTAATAGATATGGCCTAAATCCTCTTTTGATGTTCATCTTAAACTTGTCTCTCCTCTATGTCTGTTGCTGCCCATGTGTCTGGTGTGTGGCATTTTGCCCCCTTTCTTCTTCTCCATATAAATTGAGGTCTAGCTTTAAACTTTCTCCCATGTCATATGTATTTTCCTTTATAGAATTTTATGCCACATAATGTCCTGATCATAGTTCTGGGTCCTTTTTCAATTTCTTTCTTAGAGACACAGAGGGACTTGGCAAAATTCAAGATGAGTGATTATTTTTCTTCTTTGGAGTGAAACAGTGCTTGCACTGGAATACGTTTTAATTTAGTTCCTCCTGTCAAAATTTCAGAGTTTTTCCCCATCCTCTTATCTTTGTTAGTTATTTAATATTTTCCCAATAGAAGGGACCTCCTTTCTTGGACACAAATCCTTATCCAGCCATGCAAGTTCCTGCCTGGTTTGGCTCCTGCCTAATTATCATTTTTTAGATCTTGGCTGAATGTCACTACTGTGGAAGCCTTTCCTGACCCTGCAGACTGGGTTAGGCCAAGCATCGTCTGCCCCAGAGTACTAAGTACTTTCTCTTCCCAGCACTCATTACAGTCTGGAATCATATGTCTCTGCAGTTACTTGTTTATGCTATCTTTTCGATCAAAGCTCTTGAACGGCCAGGAACTGTTAGCAAACCAAGTAGGCTTGCCTGCTGGTGAGTTACATAAGACTTTACGCCAGTGGAAGTTGTCTCACAAAGTAAAGTGCATTTGCAGCAAATAGGAGGCCATGAGGAATCATTTCCAAAGTCATGGCATCCCAAACAAAGGGAAGCAGGAACTTTTATTTCCATTGGGGAATGAATATTCAAAAGGGAGAGGCGGGTATTCGCTTGCACAGGCTCTGTCGGAGAACATGCTTCCACATAATAAGGCCTAAGTTCCTCCTGGAGAAATCTTTGCATTAAAAATAAGGCAAAGGTCATGGGCATAGCTGTTGTGGTGAGGGTAGGTCAGTTTCAGGATGTTGGTGATTACATCTCCCTTGAGTTTCTCGCTTGGTCAGTTTCAGGATGATTGGTGGTTATATCTCCTTAACATACAAAAGGAAAAGAAACAATTTGGAAAAACAATTAATTGCTTCGAGACCCACCTTCGAGTTTCTCGAGGTGCCTAGTCTGTGACAGAACCTCTCTGTTTTACTCATCATTTTCTTTCTAGCACCTATCAGAGTGCTGGGCACATCGTAGGTATTCAGGAAATATTTGTGAAATGAAATGGACCAAACCCCCAGAAATGTCTTGGCTGCCTGGGGGCAGTTCCTTGTGGTAAAGTCAGGCTTGTTGGGCCTATTTGCTAACTCACAGGGATGAAATAAAATATTTACTCAGGATTGGGAGAGGCCAGTTTTTGAGTCATAGCTCTGGGGCAGGGAGACAGTGCCTAGCACGAAGTCTGAAGGGTGAGATAATGCTCGAAATGGAGCGAATGGTTATAAAATAGATAGCTGGGAAGGTCTAGATCAAGAAGAAATATAGTGGGAGGAAACATCTCAGGGCTCGCAGTTCAGAACTAAGATGATAAACAATGATCTCCTCTCATGTAGTAAGCTGTGAGTTTCAGGAGACATTTCTGAAGAGAACAGTGCAGAACCAAAACAATAAAGCTTTTGGAGTTTCTTAGAAATACCTATTTTCATTTAAAGCTAGTAATTGCTTGTATCAAGGGCAAGAGGTTAACTGATTATAGTCACTAGAATCAAAGGTGATATTAAGGGTATTTCTTTGCTGTTCATTTCTGTTGTCCTTTTTTGATGTCATAGTAACAGCTTCCAAATTTAAAAATAAATCCCTTTTGCAGCATTTTAAATCAAGTAACTATGCAAAAATATAATCAGTCACCTCATTCTCTTGAAATATATAACTGAAATAGCAATAAATAATCCACCAATGTGGACAGGATGAAAGAAACAGAAATGGAAGAAAATTGAGTGTAAGGAAAAAATATAAAAATCTCTTTATGGAAGTGTTTATTTTCATATTGCCTAGTTAATAATTAGTGACATCTTTTACTTTCTTCTATTTATAACTTTATTCTTCATTTTGCCACATAAAATTATCCAATTTTTAAATAATTTGTCCGTGTAATAATAATTCTAGTACAGTACTAAAGGACATAATCCCTTGTGACTGGTTTTCTTTGCTTCTGGGTTAGCCGCTTAATGCTAAAAACAACTCTTGGCTTGGAGGATTCAAAGCATAGGAAGAAAATAAAAATAGGAAATTCTATACCAGAAAAAAAAGAAGCTATTCCTAAACGTGCAGTAGATAGAATGAATAAGCTTCCACTCAGTTTTTTAATTTCAAATACATGTTTTTAATTCTGTCCCAATGAAAAAAACATTATAGAATGACTAATATAGTATGTGCTTTTTCTTTATGTTGCTAAAATAGCCAAAAGCTTTGAAAACTTTTGTGTTTTGGATTCTTTGTACCGCATTCTGTTTGGGGAAATGAAGATATAGGCAATGCTTATTCTAGCATATTCTTCATTAAGCTGTGGAGAGACTCATGTCTTTGCGTGAATGTTCCACCTCACTTTATAGTTTTCTAGAATGCCTGCTCCCAGATCAAGACCTAGAACATTGTCAGCACCCCAGACACTTCCCTTGCCACTATTTTGACTTAAAACACTGTGTTAGTTTTGCCTGATTTTGAACTTTAAATAAACAAAACCAAACAGTATGTAGTTTTTTGTGTCTAGCTTTTTTCACTCAAAGTTATTTTTGTGAAATTTATCCGTGTGTAGCCGTATTTTATTCATCCTTATTACTGTATAGTTTTCCGTTACATGGATATACCACAATTTCCATTTTATCCATTTTATCATTAATGGGCCATGTTGTTTCCATTTTTGGCTGTTATAAATACTATGAACATTCTTTTACATGTTTTTTGATGCATATACATACACATTTCTGGTGGGTATATACCTAGGAGTAAAATTTCTGTGTCATATATTCAGTTTTAGTAGATATTTCCAGTTTTCAGAGTGGCTTTACTGATATAGGCTATTACCAGAAAGAGTATGAGAAGTCTGGTTGTTCCACATCTTGTCAATACTTTGTACTATGGTCATTATTATTATTTTAATTTTAGCCATTCTGGAGGTATGTAGTGATATTTCATTGTGGTTTTTTATTAGTATTTCCTTGATGACTATTGAGGCATCTTATCATATGTTTATTGACCATTTGGATATCCACTTTGGTTAATTGCCCATTCTTTTATCCGTTTTTATATTGGAGTGTATGCTTTTGTTATTGATTTGTAGGATAGAAGTTCTTTATCCACATGAGTTCTTTTCAGATATATATATTATAAATATCTTTTCTCACACTGTGGCTTACTTTTCACTTTCTTAGGGTCTTTTGATGAACAGATTTTAAAATCGAATTTAACGAAATTTCCTATAGTTAAGACTTTTCATGGTCGCTTAAAAAATCTTTGCCTATCCCAAAGTCATGAAGATAGTCTGTTTTCATTTAAGCGCTCTCGTTTTTTCTTTCATATTTAGATCTACAAACCATCTGTTTTTGATTTTTGTGTTTGGTGTGAATTATGGCTTAAGATTCATTTTTTCCTTATATAGATATCCAGTTGACTCAGCCCATTTACTGAAAAGCCATTCTTTTCCCATTTCCTGATAGTGTTGCCTTGGATTTTAGGTGACCATATGTGTATGGGTCTGTTTTAGACTCTGTTTTCTTCCATTGGCCTCTTTGTCATTCTTTGCATCGATGTTGCACTGTTTTAACTACTTCAGCTTTCTAATATATTTTGATACATGATGGTGTAAGTTGTTCAAATCTGTGCTACTTTTTAAAGATTGTCATGGCTAGTTTTGGCCCTTTGTATTTCCATGTGATTTTTTAAAATTGCCCTTCTAGCTTCTACAAAAAATACTTATTGAGATTTTGATTGAGATCGTGCTAAATCTATAATCAATTTAGGGAGAATTGGCATCTTTATAATAATGAGTCTTTCAAACTATGAACACAGTTTCTTCTTCCATTTATTTAGGTCTTTCATATTTTCTCTCAATAATACTTTATACTTTTCAGTGTTCAAGTATTGCATATCTTTTATTGGATATATTTCTAGTTATCTGATGTTTTTTGATGCTATTGTGCATTCTATCTTCTAAAAAAATTGTGTGTTTCTGGCACATAGAAAAATAATTTTTATATTGACTTTATATCCATCTGTCTTGCTAAGTTTGGTTATTAATTGTCATAGTTTGCCTATAGAATCCTTCGAATTTCTGGATAGGTTTTCAGCTGCAAATTCAATTTCCTTAATAGCAATGAATTTGTTCATTTCTTATAAATTTTAAAATTTATTGGCATAAAGTGGTTCATGATATCCTCTTATTTTTAATTTTTTTTTTTTTTTTAGGATCTGTAATGATAGTCCCCTTTTCATTTCTTATACTGGTAATTTATATCTTGTCTCTCTCTGATTGATCTTTGTAGAGTTCTTCTAAAATTACATTGTTCTTTCCAGATTTAATTTTTGACTGTGTTGGTTTTTTTCTATTGTATATTATTTCTATTTTATTTCCACTCTTCTTTTTATTATTTCATCTAGCTTAATGACTTTTAATTTTTTTCCTTTCTCTAACTTCTTGAGATAAATATTTAGGAAGCTGATATTCACCCTTTCTTCTTTTCCCGATGCAGGCATTCAAGGCAATACATTTTCCCTCTAACTACAGCATTATTTGCATCCCACAAATTCTAATATGCTATTATTCAGTTCAAAATATTTTCTGATTTCCACAGTGATATCTTCTTCGACATATGGTTTGTGAGTGTGTTGCTTAATTTCCACATTGATTTTCTAATTGTCTTTTTGCTTTTGATTTCTTGCTCAATTTTGTTTTGGGAGAACACTGAATAATTTCAATTTTCTGAAATTTGTTCAAACTTGCTTTATGGCCCAGCATAAAAATGTTATGGTCCAGCAATAGACAAATGTTCCATGATCACTTAAAAAGAATGTGAATTCTGCCATTGTTGGATACAATGTTGTTTGTTACCAAGTCAAGTTTGTTAATTGTGTTGTTTATATCACCCAGAGAGGTACTATTTTTCTAAATCTGCTTGTTCTTTAGTTAATGTTAGTTGTGTTAAAACTACCTACTATGATTAAAGATGTTTTTTCCATGTTAGTTCTGTCAATTTTTGCTTTGTATATTATAGGGCTACAGAATTAGTGGCATATAATTTAAAATTGCTATGTCTTCCTAGTGTACTGAATTTTTTATAAATACCCTCTTTATTTTTAGTAATGTTTTTTGCTTTAAAGTCTAGATTATCTGATATTAGTGTAGCTATATCTGCTTTATTTTCTTTAATGTTTGCTTGGTGCACCTTTCTCTATCCTTTCGTTTTTAACCTTTCTGCATCTTAGTATTTAAGGTTTGTCTCTCGTAAGCAGTATATTGCTGGCTTTTTATTTTGTTTTCTCTTATGTAGCATGACAATCTTTGTTTTTTAATTCAAATGTATAATCAATTTCCATTTAATGTAATTGTATTATTTTCCTAGGGCTGCTGTAACAAAGTATCACAGACTGGGGGTCTAAAAACAACAGAAATTTATTCTCTTGCAGTCTGTAGGTTAGATGTCTGAAATCCAGGTGTCAGCAGGATTAGTGTTTTCTGGAGGTTTTGAGGGAGAATATGTTCCATTCGTCTCTCCTAGCTTCTGGTGGTTGCTGGCAGTCGTTAGCGATCCTTGGCTTGTAGACACACCACTCCAGTCTCTGCTTCCATCTTCACATGATGTCCTCCTTGTGTCTCTGTGCCCAAATTTCTGTCTTCTTATAAGGACACCAGTCATTGAATTATGGCCCACCCTAATTCAGTATGATCTCCTCTTAACTTTATTATATCTACAGTGATACTACTTCCAAATAAGGTTATGTTCATAGGTACCGGAGCTTAGGACTTAAATATACCTTTTTGGGGAACACAATTCAACCCATAACAATAATTAATGATAATTTGGGGATTATATCTACCATCTTACTCTTTTCCTATTTGTCTTGTTTTTGTTTTTTTTTTTTAATTTTTTTGTGAGGAAGATCAGCCCTGAGCTAACATCCGATGCCAATCCTCCTCTTTTTGCTGAGGAAGATTAGCCCTGGTCTAACATCCATGCCCATTTTCGTCTCCTTTATACGGGACACCGCCACAGCATGGCTTGACAAGCAGTGCATCTGGTGCGAGCCCGGGATCCAAATCTGTGAACCCTGGGCTGCCAAAGTGGAGCACGTGTACTTAACTGCTACACCACCGGGCCAGGCCCCTATTTATCTTGTTTTTATCTTCCTCTTTCTCCACTTTCTTGCTTTCTTTTGAATTATTCAAGTATTTTTTTATTATTCCATTTCCACCTTTGTTTAGCTGTTTATATAAACATTCCTTTTTGTTCTTTTAATGTTTTACCCCAAAATTACAGCATTCGTATTTTACTTATTATGATCTAATATAATTTTTTGACACTTCTTAGGAAAATACTAGAATCTTAGACCAATTTAATTTTATTTACCATTCTCTACCAACATTTGCATTATTATTAAGCTCTGTTTTAATTCTACATGTATTTTTCAATCCCCCAAAACAGTCAAGATTCAGTTTTATTTAGTCACTTTTTTCCATGCTTTTCATTCATTTCTGTAAAAGTTTTCATCAGGTATTACTTTCCTTTTTTTTGAAGAATTACTTTTAATATATCTTTTCCTGTGAGTTTGCTGACAACAGTTTTGATTGTTTCTTTCTTTCTTTCTTTTAGTTCTGCTTATCTGAGAATATCTTTATTTTGCCTTAATTTTGAAGGTTATTTTAGTAGAATATTTTCTTTCAGCATTTTAAAATTACAATTCCAATACCTTTTGACTTTCATCATTTCTATTGAGAAGGCAAATTGCTAATCATATTGTTGTTTTCTTGCAAGTAATTTTTATTTTTCTCTATGACTGATTCTACAATTTTCCCTTTGTCTTTGGATTTCAATACCTAGGTATGGTTTTCTTTCTATTTATCCTCCTTGGGTTTTGTAGCACTTCCTAAATCTGTGGCTTGATGCCATTCATCACTTTTGGAAATTCTGACCTATTTCTGTTTTTCCCTACTCAGATTCACAATGTATATATGTTATACATTTTCATAGTGTCCCATATGTTTTTTATGCTCTTTTTTAGTATTTTCCTCCCTTTTTGTTCTCTGTGCTTTCACCTGGATATTTTCTAGTGACCTTTTTCAAGTTCTTTAACTTCCTCTTCTGTTGGGTCTAATTGGCAATTAAACCTACTAATTGTGCCCTTAATTTTAAGTGTTGCATGTTTTATTTCTAGAATTTCCATTAAAATCTTTTTGATAGTTTTAGTTTTGTGATGAAATTTTCCATCTTGTCTACTGTATTCTGAAATATATCACTAATTGGATCGGCAATTGTTCTCTTCTATTGTCTATTTTCTTTTTGGTCTTTTTATTTGTATTTTTTTTGGTTAACCTGGTAATTTTTATGTAATGATAGACACTGTATAAGAAAACTGGAGAGGTACAGGATAATGTGATATTCAATATTAAAACACAAAGAGGCAGATCATCTTAATCCAATCAAGGACTCAGCTGACCTGAGATTAGTTTGTAATTTTTGTAACTCTCTGACCATTTCTGGACTGTCCTTGCTTCTTCAGTATGGTATCCCAGGGACCACAGAGGTCCTTCCCACTTGGCTGGTTCTGAACTTCAGTGTTTGTCTATTCAGTACTATATGGAGGCCAAAAATTGTTCTGCATTTAACAACTTTTTACTTAGGTCTTAAAAACTTATCTTACTTTAAAAAAAAGTCAAATTTCTTAAGGATAAAACTACAGAATTCAGGCTCTCTTCTCACCAGAACTTTAGCCCCTTAAGTCTTCACTTCCTCAGAACCCGTGAACTTAAATTTTTGTCTCTCCACCCCTGTGAGATTTCCAGAAACTTGAATGGTTTCTCTGACTCTTAGCAATGGCCCCATTCATATGTTATTGACCTCTATCCTTGACCCTCACAAGAATCAGCATATACTCCAACGAGAAAACCCGGCTTCAAGAATGTCAGTTCAGCTCCATATAATTTCTTTTTTTCCTGTCATGTCTTGGTTACTTCAGTAGCTCTCCAATACTTTCAAACTTTTTTTTTGAATTTTGTCTATTTTTTTTAAATAGATGTTATTATAGGAGCATTGCTCTGCTTTAAATTATTCCACCATAACTGACAATAGGTGTCTTCTACAAAGTTTTGACAAAGCCGTGTGTAGTAAGTGGAAAGAACACAGATGGGCTTTAATCTCAGCTTAGCTACTTACTAGTTGAAGAGTGGTCTTGGGTAAAGGGCTTAATTTCTCTTATCCTCATTTATAAGGATATGATACTAATTCCTGCCTTCATAGGGTTTTTATGAACACTAAATGATGTACAAAGTAAAAGCACTTAGCATAGTGTTTCTATTACATGCATAAGATAATTGTACTGATCTTTTTTTTTAACTGTGTTTCACCCCATTTTTTATATTCTCCATATTTTGTAACAATTATATCTTGTCCACTTGTGTGGAAAACAGAATATATTCAATAAATACTAGTTCCATTAAAGCAATGCTCTTTATTCAGAGTCAATATAATGTAGTGGAAACAACATGGATTTTGGATTCAGACAAATTCAATCAAGTTATTCCTTATCTTTATCTTTTTAGTCTGCAAAATGGGAGTAATAATGTTTTTGTCATAGTGAAGTTCTAAGGTTGACATGATGACTGTATATAATGTCTGATCCATTTCAGAATTCAGCAAATATTAGGCTCTTCCTTACTGGATGATATTTTGGAAGCTAGAGAGTAAGGAGTAAAACATGGATTTTTAGTCTTGTTCTGAGGCTGTTTTCCTGCCAATCACTCTTGTCATTTAAGCATTTTAGTTGCTTTCATTTGTCTTGCTAGAACCTCTCTAATTAGCCCCATTTCAGAACCATCATATTCAGCTTATTTCTTCAGTCTAGCATGTCTCTATTCTTCAAAATATTTTTTTTCAAAGTGTCTCAACATTTAGAGGAATTGGGAAGCTGTGTTTAGACTTTGGAAAGGCATATACTTGTGATCAAATCTTGACTTCATCAATTAGTATATATTTAATCTTGGAACTATTAATTGCTTCCTTGTTAAAAAAATTGTTTAATCTGTTATTCCTTTTACCCTCAGATATTCATTATTTAACCTCCAGTAACTCTTTATTCCAAAATGTATTTCCAAAAGATAAATTATTATAAACGGGCACTGGTTTTGCACTAACACTGAAATGCCCATGGTTTTAGGTCCCTCTGTGCCTGAGTTGAAACCACAGACTTCAAAATCTAATGACTTTGATAATATCTTTTAATTCAAAATAATTTAAGAAGCCATAAGTCTAAATTTTCTGATTTATTAGAGTTTAAGTGTAGGTATAAATTTATTTTAATAAAATTTCTGAGGTTTATTTAAATACTTAATAATACATGTAAACGTGGCTATGTAATATACACAAATGTGAGAACATATGTTTTTAGTATGCATTTGGACATTTGGCAATATTTTTTATATTAAACATATAGGTGCACAGGGCCATCCCGGTGGCACAGCAGTTAGGTGCGGGCGCTCTGCTTCCGTGGCCCAGGGTTCACAGGTTCGGATCCCAGGCGTGCACCGACGTGCCGCTTGTTAAGCCATGCTGTGGTGGCGTCCCATATAAAGTAGAGGAAGATGGGCACGGATGTTAGCCCAGGGCCAATCTTCCTCAGCAAAAAAGAGGAGGATTGGCATCGGATGTTAGCTGAGGGCTGATCTTCCTCACAAAAAGAAAAAAAAATACAGGTGCATCTATATTTTCGTTTTAAAATATATTAGTGTTACTAAATATATCACAATGTGTATAAAGATTTCTATGTATTCACATACGTTATACACATAATATCCAAAGAGTTAAAAACACATCAGTAGCAACATGTTTTGGTGGACTAAAAGGAAGTGCTCAAACATATGGAAATATCAGAAACTTAAAGCTAGCTAATCAGATTGTGCAAACTCTAAAATAATTTGTGGAAATTCTAGTCTAAAATACATATTTGTTCTAAAATAGACTAGAGAAATTCTAAAATAAACATTTTCAAAACTTAGAATACTTTTAAAATCAAACCATCAACCCTTCCCATTAAAAGAATAATTTCTTACTACTTTTTTAAGGTAGTAAGGAAGACCTAATTCCACACAAATCATTATCAGAAAGATGAAAGAGAGAGAACAAACCACATACTCTGAGTCGATATGAACTCTGCTGTAAACTTTTCCTGTTCCCCCAAGGCTTTCAATTATGATGTTAATCAACTGTTTATAAGAGTCATCTGGCTGAAAAAAAGAGCTTGGAGTATTAAAATACCCTTTAAAACTTTCCTCCTGAGCATGCAATTATCTAGAAAATTTTGGCTAGCCATATTCTTTTCTTTTTGGATGCATTAATGTCCCTGAGAGGACTAATGTCCCCACTAAGACAATTGTAGTGCAGGCTTGCCTTTCTTTATGCAATAGAATGATAGAATGGAAGTCCCTTTATGTATAGCATGTAAATAGATTTTTTTGTAAATTACAGCATATGTTAATGCAAAGGAGGTTTACTTAAAAAGATCCCTAAAGAGCATAGTTTGGGAAATCTGGTTCTGCCTCTTCATTCAAAACAGGGCCCACCTGAAGACTGGATTAAACTACGTTATACCTCTGGCAATTTGGGATTAGATTTTAAAACTTCATATCACCCAGGTTAGTATCTTCAACCCTAACCTACCAATGAATATCAAAATGGTGAAAAGCTATCGTCTTGCTAAGGCAGAAGTTTGGTGACATGAATCTGCCTAAAGAATGCTAATAATCAGCATAGTATTTTGTACCAAGCAAATACTCAGAAAAATACTGGTTAAATGAAAGAGTAGAGAGCCAAGAAATACAGGCTATTTTGTTGTGTTTTTGTTTTGTTAATACTTTTGTCCTATTTACATGTCTCTTGGATACAGTGCCCTTGAAGACTTGAAAATGAAAACGTGTTTAAACTTAAATTGGAGTGTTTGTCATGCTTTGTGACATTAAAGCTTATAATAAACACCATCAGAAACAGAGCAAATTCCTGGACTCAATGTCCCATGTTGGTAGCTTTAGTATTAGGGTGTAATGAATGATAGAGCTTTCAATATTCACTTTACAGAGAATTTGCCATACATGTCCTCAGACTTTAAAATTCATAAATATTTATTGCCAAAAGAGCTTCAATTTTATCACATTTTCATCTATATTATCTGTCACATTGAATTCATTTTTTTCCCCCACATGTCAACTTGAAAGATAAAACCAATATTCAGTACATTAATTTTTTGTGCGTTCTTTATTGATTCCATTCTTTATATATTTATATAAGTATTTAAATATTTATATAAGTATTTTTGAGTACCTTCCATGTTCCAAGAACTTTGCATATTAGAAAATAAAGGTCTCTCTCTTCAAGATACTTTACTGTCATACACCAGATAATTGATGTTATAAATATAGCAATCTATGATATTCATGATGTTTACAGCATCTCTTTAGATGTGGTACCCTTGTCCAGTGCACAGCCTGCAAGACTGTATGCAGTGGTCCTGATGTATAATGCGTATTCCTTACCTTCAGGGAGCCCTCAATGCAGCCAAAGAAAATAGTCACAAATAATACTATAATGCAGCTCTATTATATATATAATAAAAGTATGCATAAAGAATTGTGGAAAACATGAATGACATTGTGGTGTGGAGGTGTGGGAAAGGTTTCCAAGAAGAGATTGTCATGTATGGGTAAAATATTTACCAGAAACACAAGGAGGCAGAATTCAATGTGAGTAGTTTTCCAGTTGTGCTGGAGATGTCTGCTCATTTCTCCAGCTGATAACCTACTCTCAGGACCACACAGCTGTGCGTCTCTTTATGTGATTATAAAGTCATATCTGGTAGATATTAGCCTCTGAAATAATTTTGTTCATAGGTGGTAGAAGATAATATTGCTCTTAGTTTCTTTGCTCCTACAAATATGAAATGCCTCAACCATCATTTATTGAATGCCTCCTTATATGCCAGGCCTTGTATTGTGTAGGTACTGTGGATGCAAACAGGAATGAATTATGATCAATTCCTCAACAACTTTACAGAACTGGTAGGGGAGGCAAAACAAATAGAAACTTAAAATACAATATAGAAAGTGCAAGATAGATGTACTTGTAAAGTGCTGTTGTATTAAAAAAAAAAAGCTTCCTGGAGGTGGTGAATATTCTTTTACACATTAAGTAGGCATTCTTGAGAAATTGCACGTAAATCTGCTTTTTGCCCATTTGTTTTCTTTTGAATAGCATTTATTGATTTTTTCCTACTTATAATAGTACTCAGATTTTTGGGAAAAATAAAAAAAAACATAAAGAGGAAATCCTTTTAGTATATATCCTTTTAATTTCCTTTTCTCTATGTGTGTGTGTATGCATGTATGGGTCTGTGCTTTGGATTTGGACTTTTTCATGTCTACTGGTTTCCTTGTATTCATTCATTCATGACTATGGACTGGATGACTGCTAAGTTCCTTGACTTTTCATGTTTGTGCTTATATTTTATTGTGATGGGCAAACTCTTCTTATGTAAAGTAATAGTTTTTGAAAATTAAAAGTGTAGCTATCAATTTAATGTAATATGTTGCAGATTTTTTGAGAAGTTTGTTTTACACCCTTTATGTGGTTGTTTTTAACCTGCAGAAGTTCAAACTTCATATTTTTCAGAAAAGTAGGATAACAGTGGTTAAGAGGAAGGACTCTGGAGGCAGACTTTCTGAGTTCACACAACAGCTCTGCTGCTTAGTTGCATGACTCTCGGCATGTCACTGTCTCTGGCTCATTTTACTCATCTGTAAAAAGGAGACAATGATATTACCTAACTCATAGGGTTCCTGTGAGGACTAAGGTAATATTTGAAAGTTCTTAAAATAATGCCTAGAAGAGATTAATTTTGTTGTTAATGACATGTATATTAAATAAGGAAAAATAAAATGAGAGAATTTAAAAAACTTTTAACGCAGTGAATATAGAATATGCTTGTTTCATACCAAAGAGTCAAAATAGAGATATTTATTAGTATTTATAGTTAAAGTATATTTTGAAAGAATAAGTTCAATTGGCAAATTTTTATTATGCAATCTTAAATATTCATATTAAAAATGACAGAAGAAAATATCTTATGTATGAAGGTCTATGTGGTGACAATAAGCAAAATATTTTGCAGTTTCTTTTAATCTGGTGTGTGTGTGTATGTGTATGTGTTTGTGTGTATGTATTTCCATAATACGGAAAACCATCAGCAGTCTTCTCTTAGGTAATGTATGTTCATTTGTGTAAAATTGTAAATTTCAACAAATAGTATTTATTACTCAGTCTCTCACTGAAGATATCTTTACTTACATGAAGAGATGCAAATAAGTGTATTTGTACAACTAATTTGCTATGTCAAGCAGTCAAAAATTAGGAAAACAAAAGTCACTGAAAAGAAATTTTCGTTTGACATTTGTTGACCTCTGTAGAATCTTATGAGAACATGAACTTTAAGGTCAAGGGTCTATATCCTTTTCAGCATGCTGCATCATTGCTTGATTTAAGCTTTGTCATGATTATACTATTGGTCCCTGTCAGGGAGTAGGAAATTCAAGAGAAAAAAATCTATTTGTAATATGAAAGGCATTGTCCTAGGATTGTGACACGCAAATGAACTACACAGGGAGAAAAAAAGCAAATGCCATCAAGGCAGTCAGAGTGATTCCATAACTACATAGCTCTCCCACAGAGCAATAAGGATTGGAAAAATTAGGACTACTATCATCCAACATTAGTAACCTGGTGAGATCAGCAAGCCACAATTGCCTTTTTCACATCCGGAGTTGGGATAATGATTTGCTCCATTTTTCTGTCCTCCTCCATTTAGAATAATCCTCCCTACTTTTCTGTAATAAAAAGTGTGCATTAATTATATACAAATTAATCCTAATGATGATTATACTTACTCTTCTAGTGTAGTTTACTAATGTTACCAACTTGTTAAAAATAAAAGACTATTTTATTTTTACCCATGATGATGTTTCATTAAGTTTGTTATATTAAAGTGGTGATGTGCATTCAGAATGACATAATTACTAATAATTAGTGTGTATTCATCCAATTAGCGTTTTAAGTGCTTGGTATGTAGTATGTGTTTCATCAGCATTGCTGTCATATCCTCAAAAATGTTATTATTAAACCAAACAAGGTCTTAGTATTTTTATCACCTTCAAATTCAAATGATGTTCAGTATCTGGGGGAGAAAGTAAATGTGTCCTGTCACTAAAAGATTTAGCAATTACATATTTTTTTTTCACATGGCCTTTTCTCTGTAATACATTTCCACTACAGCATTTGCTTAATTTTTTGTGCTAATGATATTGAATGTTATTAAAATGTTAACTCATATAGTTTAATTAATTAGTATAAACCAAAAGCATACTAGTCTGGATTACTATATACTATGTCTTGAGAAACTCAAAACAGTTCATTAATCTTAATTTATTACTTACATGATACTTCGAGGTCCAGAATAAGTCCCTTGGGTGGCATCTCCATTTTATATTGGCTCAGAAGCAAAAAAATCAAGGCATTTCCTAAGGCTCATAATATGAGCAACAATACTAATCTGGTTGACTGTTTTGGGTTTTCTGTTTTGTTTTTTGTTTTAGTTGCCTAGGAAATTGTTTTGCCAGTAGTAAAAATTAATTTTGTTGAATGTTGTGTCTTCTACTTTCTACCATGTTCTCTGCATGGGTTCTTAGGAGATCTTGCTCTCTCACTTAAAACAGCCAGAATGTTCTGATTTTCATCTAGTCACTATCCAATTTTAAATTACAGATTATTTGTTTCTCTCTAATCTCTTCAGCTTTGTCTCAGATTTTTCTTTATTTTGTTCCTATTTTTTTTCTTTTTGTTTGTTTCTTTTGGAATGCCTCACATCTCTGCCTTTCATTCAGCCTTGGTAAGTTCACTTCATAATCTCTCTCCTACTTTATTAATACACATTGGCCTTTGAAATTGTTGAATTTAATTAACCCTGAATTTATATGTTAACAGACTTAGATGGCTCTGGTCTAAGTCTGAGGTACCTTTCTTATTAATAAAAAATTAATAGTTTACCTGGTGAGAAATCATTTTGTGTACTTAATACCTCTTTATTATGGAATGGCATTATTTCAGTTACTTTCCTTCTTGGATTATTTGATGGGTTAATGTTGTTACACTGATGTGACTGAGAAAAATGAAATCTAAATAGCAGATAAAAGATTTATAATGCTTTTGAAAGTTAAGAACATATACAGTCTATTGTTTGTTGTCTTAGGTTCTATCATAAGCTAATTAAAATCACATAGACAAAAGCCATTACTTTTTAAAAATAAGCAGATCAACTCTAAATAAATAGTTCATACTATACTATAGGGCATACCATAAATGCACAACCCAAACCACCTGATTCAGGATCTCCTGGCATGCTTCTTAAAATGCAGATTCTGGGGTCCTGTTGCAGACTTAATGCAATGTCTTTGCAGACTTCGTGAAAAATGTCTGGATAGAGACCCTAAGAATTAGGTGATTCTTATACACACAAGAGTGTTATAGAGAAACCATATTTATTTTTTTTCTTATGGTTAGCTAGAATGACAGCTGGTTTTATTTAAAGACCTATAAAGTATAATAAGGGAGTGTCCAGCATACATAAATACCAAAGTAGTTTATATCCTGTCAGGAGTATGGAAGGGAGGCCTTTTGAAGAATGATCTCATAGGCATTCTTTGGCAAAAATCTGGCAAATGTCCTGTGTACTCTAGATAGGCTTACATTAACCAGACATTCCACCCCCTAGGAAGTAAATTTTGTGGATTGATTTAAAGTGTTTTTGTTATCAAGTTACTTTTTTGGGAGGAGAGAAGGCAGTCTTGGTGGGAGGCCTTTGGCCACTCTTGCGTAAATTATTTTGCATCAATTTAGATTGCTACATTACATCTTTCGGGGATTTTTATGATGTTCTCCAAAGTTTCATGGTTTTGTGCTCATGTGTCAAACAAGGCATTGACATATGATAGATTAGATTTATATTTAAATCTTTCTGTGTTTTTTTGTAATTTTTTTCTTGATCTATAATATACATACAATAAAGTTCACAAGTATTAAATTTTCAGCTTAGTGAATTTTTACAAATATAGCCATCATGCATGTCAAGTTATAGAATTTTTCCAGCATCTCCAAAGCTTACCTTGTACCATCTCATAGTCGGTACCCTACCAAAGGGGTAATAGTGATTACTATTCTGAATTCTATCAACATAGAGTAGTTTGGCCTTTTCATAAAATTAAAATATATGATATAAATTGAATTATACACTCTTTTTTTTCTGGTTTCTTTTACCTAAAATTATATCTGTGAGGTTCATCCATGTTGCTGTGTGCAGTAGCAATTTGTTCTTTTCTATTACTTTATACTATTCCATTGTATGAATTTACCATAATTCATTCCCCCTAATCTATCTTCCAGTTTTAGCTGTTATAAATAGCTACAAATATACTTACACATGTATTATGGTGGGTGTACATATGCACTCATTTCTGCTTGGTTTTTATATAGGAGTAGAATTGCTGTGTCATAGAATATGCATATATTCAACCTTCGTAGGTAGAACTAAATGGTTTACAAAAAGTGGTATATCATATACATTCCCATCTACAGTGTATGAGAGTTCTAGTTGATCCAGATTCAATCCAATGCTTGGTTTTGTCAATTTTTGTTTTCCAATGTTAGCCATTGTAGTAGATATGTTTTATCTGACTTTAATTTGTTTTTCCTGATGTCTAACAATGTTGAGAACCTTTATACATAGTTATTGGTTATCAGACTCTTATTTTTGGGAATTGTATTTTTAAGGACATTTAAAAAAACTGGATATCTGTCTTTTCTTATTGTTTTGTAGGTGTACTTATATATTCTGGATATGCATACTTAGATATATATTGCAAATATTTTCTCCAACTCACCGGCTCAATGTCTTAAGTAATGTTTAGTTTTCAGTATAGAGTTCTAGCACATATTTGTTAGATTTTTCCTAAGAATTTGATTTTTTTTATAATCTTTTAAATGGTATCTTTTTTATTGTTTGTTGATAAATTTCATTTCTCATTGCTGTTAATATATAAAGTACAAGTGATTTTCTGTATTGGTTTTGTATTCAGTGACTGACTTAATTCACTAATTCTAATAGTTGATCTATAGATTATTTTAGATTTTCTATAAAAACAATCTTGTCCTCTGGAAATAGTGACAGATTTATTTCTCTCTTATAAACCAGAATTCTTTTTATTTTATTTCCTTGCCATATTGACTTTTTTTTTTGCCACTCTGTGCGTATCTATAGAAGATTGGGAAAACACTGCAAGTGTTGATTTGGGGGTTACAAATAAATTTTAGTGAGTAGGCAAATATATAAATACAGAATCCACAAATAGTGAAGATTGGCTGCATTTGATATATATTTTCATATGTATATGAACTATAATATAATATCATAATACTATAATGTATAGCTCTTGTATATTATGATAAGAAATAATGTATTTAAATGTACCCGCGCTCTTGGATGTATAACTTGTCTCCGGATTTTCTTTGATATTATCACTTCCAATACTATTATAAACTTCACTATATGTTTTCCTTTCCTATTCTTTCCCTCTTTGCACATTGACACATTATGATCCATTTATATCCCCATTTTCTCTAAACTCAAACCATTTACCTGCTGATTTGTTCACTTGTTTAACAAACATTTATTGATCTTTTAATGTGTTTCAGGTTCATTGGACTACTTTTTAGCACATTTTCCCATTTTTAAAAATGGACTCAATCGTTAATTATCAGATTATTTTTTAATCACAAAAGTATTCTGCAGTCAAGAACATTTATGTCCCTTTGTCTGTAGTACCATGGAATCAACATGATGAAGAGCTCCAAAGCATATAGGATAAAGGTACACTAGCTCTCACATATTGTAGGCTTTGTATTTTAGTACAACTGTATTATAACAAATATTTTGTAGTACATACCTCACTTTCAGCCTTATTCTTATATGAAGTCATGTACTGTGGGGTGAGTTTTATTATCTATGACTATTCTTTGTTCTACTAAGAGCTTACTCTGATGTCCACTGAACAAGAGAAAAAAATATAACACATGAATTTACGCTTGAATACTTTTTGAAGTTTTGGCTTTACGAACTTTAGTAGAAAGTCCTCTGGGAATGCTGAATGTATTGATTAGAGTCAGATGAGGTGATCCTTGGGTCGGAGAAGACTTTGAACAGTTCTTTGAGATATATTGTTTTGTTCAGGTAGACAACATTCTAGACTGATGAAATAAGTAAAATGGCAAAAATGAGAAATAGCAAGAATTATTAGAATTTGGCAATGGCCTGATGAAGCTAGCAAAGTAAAAATGACTTCAGGATTTTGATTTCCAGGAAAGAAAGTACAGCAAGATTGTTGAAGGAGATATTATGTTGAGTTAAGTTAATGCTTTGAGGATAACAATAATGAGAAGACATTGTAGAAATGTTCTGTAACTCAGGATATGCAACTTAAGGGTTAAAATGTATTAAAACCCTATGACTGAATGATTTGTCCAAAGGAATATGTGCAAAAAGCAAAGGGCCTTGGGTGATCTTAGCCAATTGGTGAGGGGTGCAGGATCCACAAAGGACCACCTAAGGAGACATGGAAAACTAAGAGTGGAGAGGAATGAAATGTGGAGTTGAAAGGCTGGATCAGTGAGGAGAGTGTGTGGTGCTTCGCTCTGCCGAAGAAAGCAAAGTAGGCTGGACGTGGAGACAGTGGTCTAGAGAGAAGGGAAAAGAAATCCTGATTTGACTCAGGTCAGTTTCTGTCAAGAAGCAGCTGTACTGACTGCAGCCCAGAATGGAGAGGTGTAGGGAGGTTCTACAGGTTGGGGAGTCAAAGTTATTTTTAATTACAAACAAAGATAAAATGTTCTTCCGGGAATGTTTTGTCTAAACAAATGCTTGGACTTGGTCAAGGAGTTTATCAAATATTAATTAAGAGCACCTGGCACATCATAGGTGCTCAATAAATGTTTGTTAAATGAACGAATGATCTCTCATCTCTGCCTTGTACACATCCTATGGCTTTTGGTGCATTTTCTGAATAATGAAAGTATATAAATAATGATCTTAGTGAAACAATTATATGGAAATATAAGCAAAAAGCCAAAAGTTCCTGAGGAATGCAGGAGAGAAAAATAGAGGTATTAGGCAAACTCCACAAAAGTATGGAATCACAGAAGCAGAATTCTAGAAGTAGGAGGGATCTTACAGGTCATTGAAGAGCCCAGCCCTCTTATTACACGGCTGTGGATTTGAGACCTAGTTTTGTTAAATAACTTACCATGTATTTGTCAAGGTTCACTTTCAGTAAATTGAAACCACGCTAGCTATTTTAAGCATGAAAGAATTTAATATAAAGAATTAAGTGCACATTAAACTGTTGGAAGAATTGGAAGAGTAGCCTCTAGGCTTGGGCTCCAGGACTAGTTCCCAGGACAATATAGCAGAGTGGCCCACCTGGGCAGCTGTAACTGCTGCTCAACTCAGGGACAGGAGAATGAGCGAGGTGCTGCTGGACCTGTTCACTCCAAGAACTTGCCACTGAAGATGTTCTTTGGGGATAACAAACTACCACCACTGCTACCACACTTTGCTCTCAGCATCCACACAGCTAGTGACCAGACCTAGGACGCTGCTATAGAAAACCCCAGTTCCCATGGTGTCTCCCCAACCACATTTGCCACGTCTGAATTCAAATCTCACATGAGTGCGTCTAATCAGCTTAACCAAGTTCTCATCTGGAATCCTAGCTGCAAGCACACTGGGGAACGTAGGTCCAGCTTTTGCAGAAGTACACACCACAAGGAGGTTGGAATGGATAGCAACTGCCAAATAACCATATTCACCACTCCGGTTTCCACAACTAGGAAAGAACATCCCTGCAACAAGAACATGGAAGCCCTGTTATTGCAATGTCTGTTATCATTGAACACAAGTGCGCAAAAAAGAATTATATAGATTCAGCCCTGCCTTCTAGAAATCACATTCTGAGACTGAAAGACCTATAAGTAGGATGACCACTTAATTTATTGTTCACACTAGGACACATTTGAGAGTGAAAGAAAACATTACTAATATTTATGCCAGGATAACAGGCACGATATAGAACTGCCCCAGGAAAGCCGTCCCTAAGCCTGTCTATAAAATATGTAAGATTATTCATGATCTTGCTTCAACCTCCCTTAGCGATCACATCTCTCAACACAAATCTTCACTTACTTTTTGCTCCATCCTCTTTGAAGTTCTATTCCCCCCAATATATCAGTACTTTTCAGGTCGTCTCCACATGGTTGTATCCATTGCCTGGATGCATTTGTCCACCTGTGTATCTTCTGTGAATCTTTTAACAGCTAGCTCAGATGCCACCTCCTCTGTTGAAACATTCTCAGATTCTTCCAGGTAGAGTAAATTGGTTCTTCTTCAGTTGCATGCTTACCGTCTGTTGATACATCTTTCTTTCCTATTCAGCTGTCACCTCCTCAGTGACAGGAACTGGGCTTATTCACCTTTTATTCAAAGGTACCTCAGATTCTATGCTGAAAAAGTAGTCAAGAAATGTTTGAAAATGGATGGATGAAAGGAAGTAAGGAGGAGAGGAAGGAAAAGAAGGAAAGAGGGAGTGAGGGGAACCAGGAATAGAAGGAGAGAGGGAGGAAAGGAAGGAACAAGGGAGCAAAGGAATGTTGTGAGGGGGGAGGGTGGCAGGAGGAAAGGAGGAAATGAGCCTTTTCTAGTAACTCTAACATTTTCATGTGTGAGGATTCTCCTTGTATTCCCAATCTGTTAGATCTTTAAAACTACTGAATGAGTTGAGATGAAATCAATTCACACTCACGTAGAAAAGTAAACTTGCTACCTGTAGTCTGGATTTCCCATCTGATATTTGAAGAAAAATATCAGTATTTATTGACTTTGAGGACAGTCGGTGGTTAAACGTTTTCACTACATCTATGTTAACCTATCAAATATGTCATTCCTCAATTTGAGTTGAAAATATAAATGTTTAGGTTTCTTGCACTAAAAATGCGACAAGATTTTTAAAATCTAGAAAGATAAATTTAGATATACTAAGATTTAGTGCACACGAATCACCATTATTTTCCTTTCCTTCACTCATCACAAGATGACTTCTTTTCTGAGTGAACGGTTTCATCCTGCTTGTAGTGGCCCTTGTTGATTTTAGGGGATGACCCACAAGAGCCCTGATTTATAGAATTTATTCCTTGCCTTTAACTCTGTAACATGACTTCCTGAAATTCACCCCCAATTTTCCATCATCTAAATATGATTTTTTAAAATCTAGTTTGTAATTTTCTTAAAAACTCAGTGCAAAACATTTTCA
Source organism: Diceros bicornis minor (assembly GCF_020826845.1). Lineage (NCBI taxonomy): Eukaryota > Metazoa > Chordata > Mammalia > Perissodactyla > Rhinocerotidae > Diceros > Diceros bicornis. Next base: position 58,521,439 of record NC_080747.1, on the reverse strand, counting down.
GCGGACATTTCAAGCATTGTGTTCTTTGGACTGTAAGGAGATACCTATGTTTGCTAAGGTTTTAATTTTTTGAACTCTCTCCATGTTTGTGTGAAGTAAAAGCAGGTTTTTTTGGGGCTACTCTTGGAAGACAGTTTCTTTCTGTAAACACATTTAGAGTACCTTTTGGCTTAGCCAGCTTTTATTTAATGAACAAAGAAGTTCACATTGTTTTGTGAGAAAGGTGAATAGAACTTGTTTTTCTGAGATTTACTAAATGCTGCTCAACCTTACATTTCTCTCCCTTCCATATGATACCCTGTGTTGCAAAGACATATTCAAGTAGATTTAATCTCTCATAAAAGTATGATTTTTTTTTAATTAAAAGAGAATTGTCAGGGTTTTTACACTGAACATTTCACTACTACCCCACTTCCATGAATCCAAGTAAATGTGTAGAGAATGTCATTTAGGGAAAGCTAAATGGTTATAGAAAACTCCAAGTCGTGTTACAGAGTAACATGCCTGTAAATCCAAGCTTCTAAACCACCATGTGTTCTTAGCAAAACCAAATTAAGTGAACTTCTGCTTCTGGCCAAGATGGACAGTACAGAGATTGAGTTTGCTTTTCTGCTTTAAATGACCAGAAATGTACAAAATATATGGAACAATAATTTTCAAGACACTGGATATCTAGAAATGAAAGACAGTGATTCCTAAGAGATGAGAAACAAATGAGGTAATCCTCAGCATTATCCCAGTTTACCGTCTGGAGGGTTTCCAGGCTGAATCTCAGAGAAGGAGAACCCAGGCTGAGCCTGACAGACACTCAGAGTTGAGAAGCCAGAGCTGAGAGTCTGGGAGAGGAAGGTCACCAGAGTTCACAGGACTGAGTGTGGGAGAAGAGAGAGCTACACAGAAGTGGAACTCTGATGATCTGTTGAGGTTCCCTTCTAGTGTTTAGCCGAGTCATGATCAGCACATACACGTGAGGGAACTGTGCAAAGCGTGGAAAAAAACCACCTGAGAGGATTAGCAGTAGCAATGCCCGCACTTCCATGGGGCTGGGAATAGTGCTTGTTCCTGCTAGGCACGCTGGAATATCGCATGATTCACTCAGCATCGGACAGAGCACGCAGAGGGGTCTTGCCTCAGTAGTGGTGAATAATTAGCTCTAGAGGAATGCTTGCTCTGATCCTACTTAATATATCTTAAAAGCAAGACCTGAAAGGACCAAACTGTTTTCAAGTAGTTTAACTACATCCAAGAAAAAAGCTCAAGAATATTTATAGAAATAATAATACATCCAGTAGCCAACCAGGTGAAATTCACTATCTCAGACATCTGATCAAAATTACCTGGTATGCAAAGAAGCAAGAAAATGCAACCCATAATGACGAGAAAAATCAGTCAGTCAATTGACAGAAATGTTAGAATTAGAAGAGAAAACATCAAAACAGGTATTAAAACTGTATTCCATATGTTAAAAAAAAATAGAAGATATAAAAATACTCCCAAATTTTTTGCTTCCGTATGATCAGTACTATCTGGAAGAATGGATTATAGACATATATTTATATGGGTAAAATGTAAATATAACAATGTTTCTTTCCTCTGTCATATTTATTCCTTAGACTAAGAATTGTTTTATTTTAACAAATAAGTATCTTTAGTGGAAATTCACTTTAGGAATGGCTCAACAATTTGATTTGAATGCAAAAAATGCTATGTTAAATTTAACTTTGATAATGTCATTTGTGGGTTAGGAGTTACACTATTCCATTCATAGTATTTGATAGCAAATATTATCTGTCATAAATTGTCTTCAGTTTGCAATAATTACTATGGCTTAAATATATTGACGATATATGATATAATTATAAAAGCTGACCTTTCATCTGAACATAAATCAAAACTGTTTGATCAGTATTATCAAAATAAGCTTAGCACTTTAGATTAAAAATAAAATGTAGAATGACCACTTCTTCAATATTTTAACGTTATGATAATATGTATTATTATTATTTTTGTGTGTGTGTGATCAGCCCTGTGCTAACATCTGCCAATCCTCCTCTTTTTTTGCTGAGGAAGACTGGCCCTGGGCTAACATCTGTGCCCATCTTCCTCTACTTTATATGGGACGCCGCCACAGCATGGCTTACCAAGCAGTGCGTCAGTGCGCACCCGGGATCCGAACTGGCTAACCTTGGGCCACCGCAGCGGAGCGCAAGCACTTAACTGCTTGCGCCACCCGGCCGGCCCTGATAATATGTATTTTTAACTCCATGTTTTTATAACTCTATTTTAGTAAAAATTTATTATAGGTAGCATAGTGAAATTTTATTGTATCACAACAAAAAGGCATAAAGTGAATTTTTAATCACTTAGGTTAAAATTATGGTCTATGTCGTGGATATGTAAATTCTTAAGTAATCTAAATGCCACCTTTATGTAACCTCTTATAGGTTGTCTACAAGGTCTGGAAACATAAATAACATTTTATTTTTCAGAGAAGGGACTGAAGATATCCTTGAAAATATTATGTATATTTGTCTATGCCTTCAGACTTTATGGACATTTGTGCTCTTCTTTAAGTGAACAAGAAGATTATATCTTACTGATATATCTTACCGATATCATAGTAGACTTCTACATTGCCATTAAGTACTTTATATCATAATGTAGGTTCTCTTAAAGTGTAGCACATTTTTCCCTTGTAAAAATATGTTTTAATTGTGAATTGTATCCTTGACCAAGGATTTAGCAACAAATAAATTACAAATAATATGATTAATCATTTATGATCAAAAAGCCATAACAACAATAAGCATCTTTAATAATTTAAAATAGTGAAATTATGGCCCAATTATTAAATATGGAAAATTTATCGAGGAAGAAGATTTTAGTGATCCTCTAGCACAGCCTGTTTATTTTACAGATAAGAAAACTGAGGTTCAGATAAGTTTGGCATCTTTCCCAAAATCATACAGATAGGTTATAGCAGAGATGGGCCTAGAGCTCTATTCTTTTGTATTATTTTTCTATTGCTGCATAGCAAATCATCAAGAACTTAGTTTAAGTCACTTAGTGGCTTAAAACAGCACTCATTTATTAACTCGCAGTTCTGTAGATCAGGATCCAAGATGACTGGGCTGGGTTCTGTGCTCAGGATATCACAAGACCAAAACCAAGGTGCTAGCCAGGTTAAACTGGAGGCTCTGGGAAAGAGTCCACTTCCACGTTCATTCAGGTTGTTGGCAGAATTCAGGTCCTTGTTATTGTAGCACTGAGGTCCCCATTTCCTTACTGGCTGTTGGCTGGGGTTCACTGTCAACAACTTGAGGCCTCTCCCTGGTACTTGCACAGGTTCCCTCCATCTTCATTTTAATTTTTTTTATTTTTTTATTTCTTTTTGTGAGGAAGATCAGCCCTGAGCTAACATCCGTGCTAATCCTCCTCTTTTTGTTGAGAAAGACCAGCTCTGAGCTAACATCTATTGCCAATCCTCCACCTTTTTCTCCCCAAAGCCCCTGTGGATAGTTGTACGTCATAGCTGCACATCCTTCTAGTTGCTGTATGTGGGACGCGGCCTCAGCATGGCCAGAGAAGCGGTGCATCGGTGCGCGCCCGGGATCCGAACCCGGGGCCACCAGTAGCGGAGCGCGCGCACTTAACCGCTAAGCCATGGGGCCAGCCCCTCCCTCCATCTTCAAAGCCAGCAATGGCACATTACAGCCTTCTCGTAGTTCACATTTCTGACCTTCCCTTCTGCAACCAACCAGAGAAATCTCTGCTTTCAATGGCTCATAAGATTAGATCAGGCCTACCTGGATAATGCCTCTATCCTTTAGTCAACTGTGCCATATAACATAATCATGGGAGTGATATCTCATCATGTTCACAGGTTCTGGGGATCTTAGTGGGGCCATTTTAGAAAGTCTGCCTACTATACTCCTGAATCTATTCTGATTTTCTTTGTATTATACATCATTTTGAAAGATCTGTAATATAAATATGAATAAAAAGCGGACATATATCTCACACAAATATAACTTTGATATTCCTGTGGCTCACTTCATCACTTTACAAGATCTCTGTCCATTTTCTGCCTTCTTTTGAACATCTTATCTAAAATTGTGCCTACCTCACCTTGTCCCTCATACTCCTGTCATTCTTTTTATTCTTCTTACCCTGCTTATCACTGGAATGCATGTTCTATGTGCTCCATGTCTTCCTTGTCCACTGCTGTACTCCCAGTGCTTAGAACAGTGCCAGGTCAAGTGGCCCTGTTCTTTAAATATTTATTGGAAAGAATAAATGGCAAGTGTTAATATTCATCGTTTGTTTAAATTTTTATTAAATCATTTCATATGCCTTTGGAGAAAAATTTAGCAAGCTCAAGTAGAGTTTCTGGGGAAGTTTGAGGTGAAGAAACCTTTCACCCTTAATAAAGTAGCATATATGAGGCAACTGATGGAAATCACTTGAGCTTTGAAATTGACAGCTGTAAATGGAATCCTATCTCTACTTTATACAGTTGAGTCTACTTAGAAAACTTTAACTTCTAGCAGTGTCAGATTACTAGAATATAATCTAGTAAATTGGATGTGGACTTCTACTCTTCGATTTAATAGAGCTCAACTACAAAAGCCATAAATAAGAAAGAATATAATTTAGTCAAGAGGACGAGAAATGTTAATTAAATGCTATTAAATGTGTAGAGTAGTAAAATTTGAAAATTAAAAACTGCACTATCTTCCAAAATTAACTTTATGATTTTGGCTAAATGAGAGCAACAGAAGAAGCAAATCTCTAGGAAACAGATCTCTAGTAAGCCCTTCATTTAAAATGAAATAAAGAGAATAAACTAATTAATTTGGGAGATTAAACATAATATATCATCCTTTTCAAAGGACTGTATAGCCTAAGAATAGTTTATTAAAGAAGAGTGGGAAGGAAAATGAGGACAATTGGTGACTGTAGCAGGAAGGGCATAGGTTTATTAATCAGGATTCTTTTAGTTTCAAGTGTTAAGAACTAACATCAAACTGTCTTAAGCAAGACTTTTTTAAAAAGCAGTAAGAAAAGAAAATGAGGTGGCAATAAGTTTATTAACTCACAAAACTGAAAAGACCAAGATTTCAGGAATGGTTGAATTCAGAGGCTCAAAGTCATCATTGGAGCATTAACTATTCTCTTCATAAGTAGTCTTCATTTTCCTCTTCTTGCATTAAACTTAGATCAACAACTATGCTGGCCCTAAGCAGCTTCAGTGTTATATTCTGCCAGTTTCAAGCTTAGTAGCAAGAACTTCTCTTTCTTAGGAGCTCCAAAGAAAACAGCACTAGGTCATAGTTTCATTGGCATGATTTAGGCCATTTGCCATCCATTAACCAATTACTAGAGTCAAGGAAATGGAATATAGTGCTTGGCCATGCCTGGGTCAGTGCCCATTGCCAGAGCTGGGTAGGGGGTGGGGTGGGGTGGGAAGAGAGGCCAGGAGGCTATAAATCCCTGTAACTATATTGACTGCCTGGAGAAAGATAGTTCCCTCACAACTAGAGTTACCTGATTGGCAAATAAAAATAAAAGATTCTCATTTAAATTTGAATTTCAGATAAACATTGAATAAGATTTTAGTATTAGATAGATCCCGTGCAATATTTGTGACATGCTTATACTAAAAAAAAAAAAAAAAAGTTGTTTATCTAAAATTTGAATTTATCAGAGAATACTGTATTTTGTCTGAGAAGCAAACATTGGTTTGTTTGCTCACACCCAAACATTTCAGTGATTTATTTAAGAAATGGTTGGAATGGGGCTGAGTAGGCAACAATGATGAGAGTCCACTACTATGGGAATGAAGGCCTGTACCTTTCAAAAGGCTTTACGAGGCCAAAAGACTGCAGAAGTGATCTTTAGGCAAACAGATTACAATAAGAGAAATTAAACACAAAATGTGTGAATGCAAACCAAGACAGAATAAAAGAGACCGGTGTAAGACTGTTAACTAGGGAATGCGGGAAGAGGAGGATCTGAAAAGGAAGATTCAGGAACATGGGTTGCCTGTACAATATTCATTTCCCCTCCTCTTTTATTTCAAGGCCTTCCTCCTTCTTTTTTAATAGGACCTCAGTATTATTCACTAACCCACACTTTTCCTAAACATGTTCTTCAGAGGAAGCTGGCCTCAGTCATAGGAGTCGATTTCTGGTTGAACTAAGACATACATGGGATTCTGTTCTTATTTTTACATGGGCATGTGATTCAATTCTGGCCACTGAAACATGTAGTTAAATGTACCTGACGGCTTCTAGGAAAGATTTTTGCCTACTCCTAAGGAAGATGTGCATGAAGATACAATTTGTTGTACCTGGCTATGCTGGAATTGGTGCCGCCATTTTGAAATAATCAAGGAAACTAATCTGAAGGCAAAATTTGTACACCAGGAATGGCAGGATGTGGAAGATGGAAAGAACTGGGTACTTGATGATCTACTGATGAACTGATTAACCCAAGAATCAACCTACCTCTGGACCTCTTGTAATGCAAACTAATATGTTTCCTGGTTGCTTAAAATACTTTGTTTTCTATATTTGCAGCTACAAACATTCTAACTGACATGTAAGAGATTCTTATTAAAAGTCAGGATTTTCTATATATTGGACAATGAGGTGAATTTCTATTTGTTTGTTTCCTAATAATCAAAAACTCAAGGGGCCGGCCCGGTGGCGCAAGCGGTTAAGTGCGCGCGCTCCGCTGCGGCGGCCCGGGGTTCGCTGGTTCGGATCCCGGGCGCGCACCGACGCACTGCTTGGTAAGCCATGCTGTGGCGGCGTCCCATATAAAGTGGAGGAAGATAGGCACCGATGTTAGCCCAGGGCCGTCTTCCTCAGCAAAAAAAGAGGAGGATTGGCGGATGTTAGCTCAGGGCTGATCTCCTCACAAAAAAAAAAAAAAAAAAAAAAAAAAAAAAAACTCAAAGCATGAAAACATTACTTTTTTCACTTAGAAGGTAAGTTTTCCATTAAAAAAAAAAGCTACATGCTATCCCTTAAAGTAGTCAGTGAAAACAAAAGCAAATGTGTATTTTAGAATTAGAGCTTTTGGAGAAAAGAAATCACGAAAAGTAATATTCATTCAATGGTAATGCTTTTTTTAAAAAAAAAAAAGCAACAGTTACTTAATGAAACTTCAGAATTGACATCATAAATTGGCCTGAATATAGTTCTTTGAACTATCATTATGGAATTTCCTAGTTGGTGAAGGATTCAGCTGCTTTTCACGGAAACATTTTATATCTTGGTAGAATGGAGCCCCCATATATATGGAGATGCTGTTACTGTATCTTTTTAGGAATTATAACAACAGAAATTTTTAAAAAAGGTTTCAATGGAAAAGTCACTAGCAGATGATACAAACAGGTCAACAAAATTATTTAACTCCTTTCTGCTTCTGAGGTTAACAGATGACATTTGTTGGATTTTATGCCTATTTTTAGCTCTGATCTTAGGATCTCCACGTACTATTGGAAAATCCATTTTGTGGCATTTCATTCACTTCATTTTTGCAATAGTATTCTGTTCATGAAGAATGCCAAATTTCTACATATGGACTCATTCCGTATTTGTTGTTACTGCAAAGTAGTATGCTTCTTCCTCATTTTCTGCAGTAGACGCACTACAAAGAAAGCTGCAGTGGGACTTTTTGGTAAAGTGAGTCTTACTTTATCATTCACCTATGGACATGAATATTAGTTTTAATTCCCAAAGGGAGTAGGAGTGTACAGGGAACTAGACAACAAAATGAAATATTGTCAGTGTCATATCTATTAGGACTAGATTCAGTGACATATAAAAGAAAACCCAAATATGGCCTAAACATGATGGAAATGTTATCCCTCATGTGTAGCAACATCTGGTGCTGGGAAATCTGGGGCTGGAATGCCAGCTCCACAGCCATTGTGGGGTCAGATCTCTTCTTCATAGCTACCCTACCATACTCAGCACATGCCTTGATTTCAACATCACCTCAAAGAACTCCTGACATCATTTTCATGTTCTAGGCAGCAAGAAGAAATACTGAGTGAAGGGCTAAAGGAGCGCACCTACCAGGATGAATCACCTTCCTTTGAGGAGCCTTTGTGGAAGCCCTCCATACAAGCCAATTTAAGCCACTGAGGTATAAGCAATACTTCTGCTCATCTCTGTGGCTTATCTTTAGTCACATGCAGTCCTTCGTCACCAGGCAGACTAGGAATGACTTATAGCTGGGTTTATTTCCACCTCAAATAAAATTGATATTCTGCTCCTTAGGAAAGAGAGAAAATAGGTATAGGGTAGATGATTCTATCACAGTCTATATCACAGTGTGCTTAAGATTGCATTCCAACTCCAAATGTATTTGTATCAGATTCAGAACTTGGTCAGAACCAATTTTACCTTTGTCTCCTGTACTTTTCCAGATCACAGGAATTTCTTCTGGGGTGGGGAGTGATTTCACCGATCCTACACTTAGATTTCCTGTAAATATGATTAGTCATGAAAACATGCCATATTCCATCCTGAAAGTGTCGTAAGCCCAAGTGTTCATAATCAGCAAAACAAGTTATATTGTACTTTATCTGTTCGGTAAGTTCAAAATTCTGATTTAACACTAACAATCCTAATATTTAATGCTAAAAATAACTAGATTTATTGTGACTTGATTGGTCACCTATATGCCCCAAAATATTTCATTTCAGTGAAAATGGGCTTTAGAGTAAAAGTATTCTTTTCTGAAAGCTCCTATACAGCAATTGGGAAGCAAGGGGGTTCAAAAAATGATACAATCAAAATGTTTCTTAAATACTAATTAGTTCTTATCAGTAACTCCTAAGATAAGTTTCAAAAAGTTTTAAATTTTCCAAGAAGTTTGAAAAAAGAAAACTTACTCTAAGTACTAAGAGGTATTGCCTTTGATCCTTTGATATTTCTGAGAAGCTTGAAAAGTACTCTGAGCGTGACTTTTCTGGTATGAAGCATGAGGAACGGTAGCACACTCTACCTATTGCAAGACCTTCCAGATTTTTTTTCTCATCTCTATTTTAAAATAATTATAGCTGTTTGATTTGCGAGATATAAAATAAAATGTAGAGAACCTTAAAAAAATGAAGGCTTCTCTTAATGAGAAATCATCACCACCATCATCGTAGTAGTAGCAGTAAATACCATTTGTTGAGCACTTATATCTAAGCACTGTGCACAGCGTTTTTACTATCATTAATCATATTACAGCAACTCTGCAAAGCAGGTATTATTATCCCCTTTGACTGATGGGGCTCTGAGAGGTTAGACATCTTAAGTAAAATCACACTGCCAGGACTTGAAGCCAATTATGTCTGATTACAGTAGCCCGCGTGACTAAGTGCTTGACCGTTGTAGGCACACTGGGAAAAATTCATTATAAATGAAGATATTTCATCACCTCAGAAATGTCTGTAATTAATAGTGATGTGTATAGATAAAAAGGGCCAGAAGTTATTCTGCTGTCTTTCTTTGAAATGTTTGACGTAGTCCACTTTAGAAATCATAGAAAAGAACATCGTACAACACAGGGGGACGTAAGCGACACAAGTATTCTTGACTGAATAAAGGCAATGGTTGAAAGAAAAAGGCTTCTTTCTTCCTTCCCGGGTTCCTCATGCAATGAAAAAAAGAGATTCTCTTCTTTTTCCAAAAAACCACCTATTTAAGGAGGAATGCAAAGGCCAAACCAAAGGTGTGTTAGAGCAGAATGAACTGTCTTTCTGAAATAAGTATTCAGCCTTCTTCATTCCTGCATCAGACTTAATGATATGATGACCTTGTTAGTATATTTCCATTGGACACTGTCACTGACAGTTCTGCCAGAAAGCCATTTTTAGAACTGGGAGCTCATGTATGAATTTCCTATTTGTATGCTATCACAACCTTTCACATTCTCAAGTGTGTGAAAAGACTTGAGGGTGAATAGTAAAGCTGTTTGCAGGTGTAGTCTCTTGCCCTCAATGTGGTTTACAGCTCTTAAAAACAACTTTTGAGGAAAGCTCTCTGTTTGATGTGGATAGTGGTGAGAGTTATTTATGTATTGTGGAGCCAATGTGATTTCCTGATGAGGAGAAAATTCCCAGCTAATGATCTAGCAGTTGGGCTTGGGTCAAAGTGAATTACAGTATGGCTTTCAAACCTGAGTGGTCGTAATCAGAGCTTATGCCCATACTTGTAGGGGAGGGTGCGTGCTGGTGTGTCTATATATTTTTTAAAAGTGGAAAGGGTGTGAGGGGGATCTGTCCTTCTATTACTTCTAATCCTGTGTGGCTAGGGCTTGGTCATCAATCTTCCTGGCCAAGAGACACCCTTCCTCCCACACCCCCAGCTTTACTAAAACCACAAAGGTGGAGAGGAAAATGACATTCATTAATGTCAGACACTGATTGAAATGGCTTATGGGCCCCAGTACAGCATTAAATAAACCTTCATATAAAGCATGAGTCAGAATTGGTTCTGTCAAACTTGTTTTTAGGTATGTGGTTGTTTTAGACATCAAGGCAGTTAGTAAAATGAAATTCTTTCCAGGTTTTGTATATTTGAAATGGAAATGAATATACTTTCAGCATTATACCAGCAGTTTTGAATAATATCTTTTATTTTAGTATCCAAAAGGTAGATTTTATTTTTTTCGATTCACCGAAATATTTTCTTCACTAAAAATATAGTACGTAATCTGAAGGCAGATAATCTAGATAATTGGAACCTGAGAATGCCTCTCTCACTCTTTCTCTCCATATACGTAGATAGGTAGATATGGATATGGATGTATATGGATATATGTATGTATGTCTCTCTGTGTGTATATATGTATATGTATATCTGTATGTGTGTGTGTGTATGAAATGCCCAGTTGGAAAGTAAAAAAATTAAATTCCTTCAGTACATAAAATAAAAAATTGTTTACCCTTTTATTTTTCTTTAAATATGGGTAATTTTATGACTGACTTCTTACTTGGGTATCTCACAGATTCAGATATATAGCAACTGAAATGACCCACTGTCCAGACAGTGGCCAGTACCAATGTGGAGACCTTGTGTATCCACTTCTTCCCAGCAGCATTCACTAGAAAACCATACTCATAAGAAATAAAGTAATGTATGGTGACTAATAATTGTACCTCTAGATGCTGTTGTGTTGATGTGCTGTAACTTGATTTTTAAGTTAAGGCTACTGGAAAAAAGGAGCGATTTTAATTTATGTGATACAAATTCTATACTCCATGGTTATAGTAACTTAAGTTAACCACTGTAAACTTATCAACACAGGATTTTTAATTTATAATCTCAATTAATTTAATAACTACTTAGTCAGCATGTGTTCTGTTCCCCCACTGTTTTTTCCCTGCATTGGGGATACAACCAGAGGAGGACTAAACTACTCTTATCCTCACGGAGCATTCAGCCTGGCATGGTGGCACTGCTTTCTGTACAATGATATTATTTGACCCTCAGTGTTGCTGTTCTGTGTTGAATTTATAGGAGGTCTGTCTGATTATATGCATGTGCACATTACTTAAGAAATAAACTGAAAAGCAGCATCTCAGTGATCATGGATTATAATGGTAGCCCCTCTAGAAGATTCTTTTTTGTGAGAAGTTATTAGAAGGCCCACTGGGGAATCTGAAATGCCTGAGTTCCTTTTGTTTCTTGATAGGGTCGGATCTGGAAGGCCTTGATGATCTAGGTACTGTTTACAGCAACGTTGATCAGCAGCTGAATGAAACAATGAGGCGCCGCAGACACGCGGGAGAAAATGATTACAACATCGAGGTGCTGCTGGGAGTGGATGACTCTGTGGTCCGTTTCCATGGCAAAGAGCACGTCCAAAACTACCTCCTCACCCTGATGAACATTGTGAGTAGTGACTCCTTTTTGCAGCTTTTGATCTTTTAATTCACTTCTCCTGCTTTGTTAGTGTCTTTTGGAAACCTATGTGAGGACTTCCATGACTGCGGCCCACATGGCAAATGTATACATAATTGCGTTGAAGTCAAATACTGACCTGCATATTTAACATAGAAGAAAGCAGAAATAAAGGAAGCAGGAAGCAAAATATTCTTTTGGGTGGTCAACTAGTTTTCCATTGTCATAAAGGGGGGAAAGCATAAATTTAAAAAGTCATAATGGGATGAAACTATAACATGAATTATCATTTTCATTTTGTTCTGAGTTTAATCAGAACTCTCAGAACATTGTCCACCTTCCTTGATGTGGACCATGAAGGATGAAATAGTTCTTTCCAGCATCGTTTTGTGTCCCAAGATGACAAAGAATGACTTTGGCCTGATAACTCTGTATGGATGCTTGTTGTTAGAGCTTTTGAATGAGTGATATTTTTCAACATTATATGATTGATGGTAATGTATGTACAAAGCACAGTCAACTCTTGGCACAGGGCTGCACTGCAATCATAAAGTGCTCTTTAAATTTGTCCTTTATTTCTCCTTTATGAGCCTTAATCATATCCAGAAGAAATTTGGACAACATCCTCAAACTGGTATTCTTTTTTCCCTTGTGAATTGGCAGAGAGCAATTAAGGAGAAATAATATACAAAGCACCTACTTCTAAAAGAATTGACATAGTAATGCACTCTATTTTATATATTTTACCTCACAGAATTATAAAATACATATTATATTGATCTAGAAAATTCATTACCTGAGCCTATTCTCTCTCTCTTTTGATTTTTAATTTAATTTCATTGGGCATTTATGTTGCTTACCTTCTTTTTTCCATGCTTAAGGTTAGATTTCACACAATTATATTGGAGAAGAAAAATTATTAATTTTATTAATCATGATCTTATTTATAATAATATTTAAGCCTATGTATTAAATATGTTTTGTTTGTTGTGATGTCAATTTATAAAAGTATACATATACCATGTCTCTGTGAAGTGGAAAATGAGTATAGAAATTCAAACACATTTTTATTTGTTCATTGACACTAGCTTCTATTGTGAAGACCAAACATTGTGCAGAAGACAAATTACTGGCCTTGACAATACATGTGTATAGAGGATCATCATTGTGAATTATATGAATGCCTTTAACTATTGATATGCTTTTTGTATGACTTGCTAGTTGTGTAACTTTGCACATGCTGCTTAGTCTCTCTGTGCCTGCTTCAGTCTCTCCATCTGTATAATGAGAAAAATAATTAGACTTACCTTACTAGGGATGTTGAGAGGATTAAATGAGTAAATACCAGTCATGTGCATTGTATAGTGCTATGTAAACATGCATAAGTATATAATCATGTCTTAGTTTTCCACATGAAATTTACTTCCAAAATTACCTAAAACTTAGAAATTCCTGTGGAGATGCTATTCCCACTTTCATCATTCGTTGTGTCCGTGGGCTGCTTTCTTCTACCACGATGGAGTCAGTCAATTGATATAGACTTCTTAGGTGCTCAGAAGTCTAGAAAGCTCTTGGAGTAATGCAGCAGAGATTTGAGATGGTCCTTGTCCTTACTGAACTTCTAATTTAGTCCAGGAGAAAAAAATAAATGTGAGAAAATTAAAAAGCTGAGCGATAAAAGGCATGCTATTATTAAGACATACTGTAGGCACTATATTATAAATGCTGTTAAGACTTAGAGAAGAGGATTATGACAACAATCATCCAAGTTGTGAAGTGATGAGAGTTTTAAATCAGGACTTAGGAGGCAGATGCCTTAGTTCTAGCTCTGTTACTGGTTGGCTCTGTGACCTTGGACAAATCATGTCCCTTCCTGGGATTTAGTTTCTGTGTTTATAAAATTCAAAGGCTCAACAAGATGTTCATTAATGCTGTAATTCATCAGGAAGCTGGGAGTTAAGCTAGGTCTTTAGGGATTTGTTTTTCTGCTGTTGTTTATTTATTTTGCTTTGTTTGTTTGCTTTTGTATTTTGAAGGGCACATGCAAATATAAATTATTTCTACGTAGAATATACAGACAAGAAAGTAGAAATGGTTATAGCATATTGACTAGACAGTAAATCTAGTTTGAAGGATGTCTAAGAATAAGTAAAGTGCTACATTTTAGGTTAAATAACAGTCAAAAGAATTGTTTTGTTTTTAATTCTATTAAAAAGTTTAGATAATAGGCTGAGCCTCTGTCTCAAATACCAGGGATTATTCTAAAGTTAATAGAGTATCAGAGAGTGGACCTGTAGAAGAGAAAATCATTTTTAAAACTTATTAAGTTCATTGCATCTGAAGTAATTAATGTAGGTAGGGCTTTGGGGGAGACAATAATAACACTCCTCCCCTTCCCTTCCCCAGGTCATAACCAACTGAAAGACAGACACAGTGATCAGACAGATGGAGAATAAATAGTTCTACTATTGATGAGCTGAATTGCACATGACTTAAGTGTGTAGCCATGGAAATTTTCCTTATTCTAAATTAGTGATTCTCAATTGAGGGCAGTTTGTCCCAGCTCCTGCCTCCTGGGGATGTTGGGCAATATTTGGAGACATTTTTGGGAGTCACAACTGGGAGGGGGTGTGACTGCCACGAGTGGGAGAGGCCAGGTATGCTTCTAAATATCCTACAACACAAGGACAGCCCCACACAACAAAGAATTATGAATTATCATCCCAAAATGTCAGTAGTGCTGAGGTTTAGAACCTTGTTCTAAATTAGACAATCTTATTCACAACCACCATCCCTTTCCAGCTGGAAAATTTCAAGTTTCCCCTATAGGGGCAGGCAGACAGCTATAAGCATGGCAGACAGCAGACTGAATCCCTTCCTCGCCTCCCCCCCGCCCCACCCCCCGCCCTATTGCCCTGTTTAGACTGTTAGATCCAAAACTCTGAGATGAGTGTGCTTTAATATTAGCTTGTCTCAGAATTATCAATTAGATAAGAGTTGGAGGCAAGCAAAAAACCAATAATGATATTCTAATGAAACTGCTTCATAGGGATTAGGGGCCAAGAAAATTGAGTTTTTCTCTTAACAATGTTCAAATAATCATCTTCTATGTACGCCGTGCTTTATGA
This sequence comes from Diceros bicornis minor, assembly GCF_020826845.1. Lineage (NCBI taxonomy): Eukaryota > Metazoa > Chordata > Mammalia > Perissodactyla > Rhinocerotidae > Diceros > Diceros bicornis. Next base: position 58,506,399 of record NC_080747.1, on the reverse strand, counting down.
CTCCCCGCAGTTACGTAAAATCATGGCTCACCAAATTCGAGCCCTACACAGACATAGAGTCTTTCTTTGCATGTCAGATAGGTTCAGACAGAAACTGTAGGAGAAAATTGACAGCAAATTTCCTTGCACTGATTTGGGGAGAAACATGTTTCTATGGTAGAGAAAAGAGATGGTTTCCTTTAATCTCATCTGACACCTTTGCTTTAGTTGAGTAGTCAGCAAATATGTTCTTCCTGTAGTTTACCTGGTATTTAATTTAGTTTCCATACCCAAACCCAGATGACATTCACTACAAAGTTTCTGAACTATTGGAGTACTTTTAAGTCCATGTAAATTGCTTCATGGTTGTTCCTTTAATTTAAACTGGACTCCTTTTTAAAGGAAGGCTTGTATTTATTTCCTACTTTCTTATCTTGAAAAGGGTTCTTAAATTATTAAATGTCAAACGTCTGTTTAATGAAAGAATGGATAAATGAACAAATGAGTATAAACAATGTAGAGGAAGATTATGAATAATCTTGGGAGGCAGAAAATTTGGACTCGAAACAAAGGACATAGATGACAAATGAAGGCTTTTCATCAGCTCAATGATATAATGAAAGCAGTGTTTAAAAAGTAATTTAACATTTATTGGGTATTGTGTATTTTTTCAAGTATATTTCAAGATGGGAATTATTATTATCATTTTTCTAGAGGAAACAGAGGCTTTAAAATGTTGATAAAATGGAAGTAAGTTTTTAAAATTATTTGAAGTTTGTAAAAACAGTCTCAAATAATGATAATGTGGTGATGGTAATCATTAAAAGACGACAGGGTGGAGCTTCCCAGTTGGTGAACACATCAGTGTGCTGGGAGAGTGGTGCACCCAGAAAGAGCATGGATGCTCCACACACCACCCCCCACGTACGTTGCCCTACGTGTCTTTTCCATTTGGCTGTTCCTTAGTTGTATCATTTATAAAAAACTGGTAAACATGAAGGAGGCAGCAGCCTATAGTGGAAAGGCAAGACAACCTTGGGTTCAAACCTGCCTGCAGTGCCTACAAGGTGAGAGGCCTTATACCAAGAGCAACTCCTCAGCACCTCCCTTTCCTCGCCAGTTTAAATGGGGATGGCCATCTTGTGCTCACATGAGAGTGCTAAAGAGGGAAGGAGACTGTGAACACAACATGCCTGCACCTGAGAAAGTGCTAAGCAGATGGGCAGTTTACATTTGCTCTCAAAGAACTCAAAGCTCTTCCCACAATATGCTCTTTCTCCCAAGTCAGCTAACTAGAAAGGGAAATGGGGCTGATAATGTGATGTGAAGGCAGATACGTGTTTCCAAGTATCTACCATGAATCAGACACAGGCAGAGGGCTTTCCCAAAATAAAACAGCAAATCTGTGGGAGATCTAAACAAGGAGCCTGGCCTCCCATCCCGAGCTCAAGCCACTTGATTTTCCAAGAATCTCAGAGCAGAAGACACCAAAGGATTTGCTCAGGGTGATATCTAGAGACTGGGATGGAGCCTGATCCCACCCTCAGTCTCATGAACCCTGTTGCCTTCTGCCATTGGTGAGCCTGGAGCAAAATCAGGAGAGAAAGGGGTACAGACCTCTCTGAACTGGTTTCATTGTCCAGAATAACTGGGATTAGGGGCAGGCAGAAAGCTCTGCTGTCTTCCTTGGACCATTTTCTCCTACAAAACAAAAGCCCTACGCTGCTGGGGGAGGGGCAGCAAAGCCCGTTGCCTCCAGGGTACAGACAAAGACCAGTTGCATCTGGGGGAAGGGTAGGAGAAAAAAACTCTACCCCAGAATTTAGGGCTGAAGGAGGAAAGCAGCTGCCATGCTGTGAGAACACTCAAGAAACCCTGTGGAGAGGCTCATGTGAAGAAAAATTGAGGTCCCCAACTAACAGCCAGCATCACCTTGCCAGCTGTGTAAGTAAGCCACCTTAGAAGTGGACTCCTTGTGTCTTTCTTCCCCAGTCAAGCCTTTAGTTGAATAAGTGACATCTAATTTCAACTGCATGAGAAACACCAAGCTAGAACCACCCAGCCAAGTTGCTCCCAAATTCCCAAACCACAGAAACTATGAGAGAGAATAAATTATTACTGCTGCTTTAACAAAGAAAAGAAGAAGAAGGAGAAGGAGGAGGGGAGGGGAGAAGGAGAAGAAGAAGAAGAAGATACTACTGCAGAAAATTGGCTCACTTGCCTGATGCCCATAAACAAGCCAATCAATTATGGCATCAGCCTTTGGGAAAAGAGATCAGCTTTATTCTGTGAGATGGATCTACAAGGAGAACAGGGGATGTGTGCCCTCAGATCTGTCTCCCTGATTCGGGATTTGGGGTGAAATTTAAAAAGTTAGGGAGAACAGGATGGCACACAGAAATGCTGGTGGGACAGGTTTTGATTGGTGGGCTTCAAGCATTTATGGTAATGTTTTAAACATTTATGATGAGGTTTTAAACTTTTATGATAGGGTTCTAAACACTTTTGATGAGGTGGGGAAGGAATTTCAACACCAAATGTTCCTGAATGAGGGACCCCTCACTTCTGATAAGAGTGCAACTTTCATGCTCCCATCGTGTCCCAGCCCTTGGGGTCTGTGGGAAGGAAGATCTTTGGTTCTGCGGTCATGATTTCTTCTTTTGTTCATGCCCTGGCTACGTGATTGTAGATTTTCTGAAAGGCAGTTCTTAATCACTCTGTTGATAAAAGATGGGGTCAGTTGAACTGGTCCTGGAGGGCCTGCAGTTACAGTTATTGGGAGGAGAAACTTGTTTAGAAAATTCGAGTTATATTTAATTTAAACTCATTAATCATAGTTTAAGTGTAATCAAGACAAACACTTAAACACAATATATTATATGTCAAGAGTAATGATAAATAGTTTTGGCTTATCTGCTGTTTTAAATTAGCCATGCTAATGGCCCCTTTCTGACACAAATACATTTAATCTATTTTAGGGCCATATTACCTAATGATAGTGTTGACTGTGCATATGAATGTGGTAAAGTTCTGTAGGTGATTTGCCATGTGACTCTGGGAGTTGGGACACAAGAAAGGCAGCTCACTAAGTTAGCACTTTTCTCTGGGAGTCCAAGGGTCAAGTGAACAAGTTTGAACAAGCCTCTAGATGACTTTGATGGGCCTCCCTAAGAGGGGAGGGACACCATCTACCCATCTCCCTGGCTCCTTCATGTGTCATTGAAGGAGAGAATAAATCAGTTGCCTTCCATCTCCTTTCATTTTTAACCCTTTCTTTTTTATAGATCTTGAAATTTCTCCAAGCCTCATCTATAAAGAAGAAATAAACAGATATGAATGTATTCTAAAACAGCATGACTATTGCCCCTTCTTAGATTCTTGACAAGCTTTTTATGTTTCAAAGAAGAGATATGTGATATATGTTAAGCCTTTGTTGGGATCTCAAATCTGTTAATAAATAAGAATTCAGCCAAGTAAATTTGAAGATCTAATTGGCTTTATTAAGTGATTCATGAATTGGGCAGCATCTCATCTAGTAAGCAGAGAGATACTACAAGGAGTTGTAGAAAATGGAAGGTTTTTATAGGCAGAAAGAGGGTGGGGCAAGGAAGTTATTAACAGAAGAAAAGAAAGGATTGTTTCAGGCCAGGTCATCTTCTTTTGGATGAAGAGAAGGGCAGGGGTCTTATCATGCAAGTGACCTCACTAGTGCTAATCAGGAAATTCCAGATTGACTGTTTAAAGGTCACGTTTCTGGGGATAGGTTGAAACTACAATAAAGTCTTGGTTTGCTGTCGTTGGGGCAAATGAGTCCATTTGGGGCCTGTTATTTCTTTTTTTAATGTATCATGTTTTGTTAAAGTAAGAAATGTGTAATTTTACTATTTTGTAACATGGATGACTTGCTGGGAAAGTGGTTCTCAGCTATGGGGCATATCTCATCCTACAAATCTTGATCCATTGCCTACATGGGCAAGGCCTATTTTAGGCATAGGGAATATCCCAATGAACACAATAAAAAATTCTCTGTCCTCTTGGAGAAGAGACAGGTAATAGTCAAAAGAAGAAATAAATATGTAATTTTAGGAAGTGATAACTGCCAAGAAGTAAAATAGATAAGAGTAAAGGCATATTGTCAAGGAGAGAGGAGGGCCTGTTTTGGATAGGAGTTCAGGAAGAGCATCTCTGAGATATTACGTGGGCAGAGATATAGAAATTCTCTCAGGAAGAGAGCCAGGCAAAGAACTGAGAAAAGAGTGACCCAGTCTGACGGATCGTAAACTGCAAAGGTTCTGAGTCTAGAAAGAGCTACTGAATCAGGAGTGTGGGACACAGGCCTGACTTACTGTTTTTTAAGCATAATGGGTAATTTCACTGAACACCCCTAGTTAAAAATCACTATTAGAACAATAAAGGACAAGAACTGAGAGCAGAGAATGAGGGGAAATTTTTGAAAATAAAGAAATAGAAATGAAATTTCTTAAAGTGAAAAATGTAGGTAGTTGGACTATCCTGGAACTTTCCCCAATAGTTTTTCTTTGTATCTTGATATTCAAATCCTGTTGGCAGAAATTTGGTATCCTGTGAGCTACCAGGAAGCTCTGCTGACTGAGCTCTGAGCGTGCTAGGCAGGTGACAACTCTTTCTTGATCTAATATAGTTTTGTTTTGTTTTGTCTTTTTAAGTCTTTTGACTTGTTAATTACTACCTCAGGGACTTGAGTACTGTTACAACTGTTTCTTTTCTTTGGCGTCTGTCTAAGCCGCTGCAGGGGAAAATATGGGCCTTGCTGAGAGGACCAATGAAATGAAAAGAATAGGTACAACAAGGTCTTATTCTCTCAGGACATATGATAGAAAAGAATGGTTCCTGGCAATATGCTGAAGGTAAAAGGAGGAAATGATAAAAGGCAAGGTAGAAGGTCACTTAATGATCAAACACAAAAGAAAGTAGAATTTCAAAAGATGATTCCATCACCTGAAATTTTCTTTGAAGTCTGATGTCCTATAAGGCAAGTGGATTCATGAAGCTCCTTCTCAACAAGCCGGTTTAGTGTGATTTATTACAATAGAAGTCTTGTTTTCTAAGATATTTGTCTTTTCAGCCATTTACTCTCTTTGCCAGAGGTCATTCAGGTAAAATTACCATTTATTTGTCCTAATATAGAATCACACCTTAGGATTTAAGGAGGGACAATAGAAGTGGTCCTCTCTAACATTCTCCTTTTTGTAGCCAGGGAGATTAAGGACTAGTGTTGGATTACTTATCTAGTGTCAAGTGCCTAGTTAATACGGGGCTAGACTGGTTTTGTCTCTGATCCCCATTTTAATTCCACTTTAAAATCATGTTAATAGTCATTAGTACACAATTTTCAAAAATATATCTGAAGGAGACTTTATGATGTGAACTGAAGATGTACGTACTCATTAATGCTTTGGATTGGCTGCTCAAAAAAAGTAAGCCATAACGGAACTAATTTGCAGCATCGTAGTAACTTGCAGGAATGAGGACTATACTGCTGACCTTTATTCTTTTTAAAATTTTCTGACCTGGTCCGTAATTATCAACTCAAATCTGAAAACTCTAATTGGTCAAAATAATATTTAGGAGTCAAAATGTATGTATAGTAGATAAGAACAATGGTTTTAATCTTTTTAGAGTCATGAATTTATTTATGAATTTGAGGAAAACCATGAAAAATGTATTCATGTACAAAATAGCACATACCATTCAGAAATTCAAACCCACTTGAAACTCATTCAAGTTAAGAAGTCTGATGTGGAGCCCACTTAAAATAGCTCCTAATAGCCAAATCTGAGGTAATATCAGCAAAAAAAAAGATAGTAATGGATTATAATTTATACAATAAAAGAAATACTTGAGTTCATACTGATATAAATAAATAATTGACTATGTAAGTAAATGGGAGACAATTCTTCCTTATACTAGAATTCCAGTCAATAAATGTAGCAGGAATGACAGAAGTAGAAAATTGCTAACTGGAAAATACTACAGCAATAGTTGTTGCAGACCAGTATTGTCAATGAGTGACAAAATTAGTGGAGAGTGTAATGAAAAACAGGATATGTACATAGTCTCAAAATATCTCCCCACAAAGGACTTATTAACCACAAAGGGAAAATTTATAACTTTACATTGGAGAAACCTAGCAGACAGCACCTTAACCATGGGGTCAAAGTTAATCTTACCCCTAATACGTCATATTAACATCCTGTGCCTCCTGATACAGTGCTACACTTCTGTGATCTTATTGCTAAAAATGCATAACCTGAATTTAATTATGAGATGCCATAAGAATAACCCACTGAGGGGCATTCTACAAAATAACTGGCCAGTGCTCTTCAACAGTATCAAGGTCTTGAAAGAAAAAGAGAAATTGAAGAACTGTCCCAGATTAAAGGAGACTAAGAAGATATGACAACTGAATGCAATGGATTGGCTTATGGACCAATAAAAGGATATTAGTGGGACAATTGACAACATTTTAATCAGGTCTTTAGTTAATAGTATCATATTAATATTAATTTTCTAGTTTTGTATTGTATACTCTGGTCATGAAAAATGTTAACATTTAGAGAAGGTGGGTGAAGGAAATTCTTTGTACTATATTTGCACTCTTTTTTGTCAGTCTAAAATTATTTCAAAATGAAGTTAAAAATAAAAATAAATGCATTAAAAGAAGCCCTGATTCAATGCTTTCCCTTGTTTCATTTATTGTGTTTTTAACCTTTAAAGATTAGAATATAAAATGATCTTTTTTGAAGACTTCAGTTATGCAGAGTGATACGTAGAGAGAGTGATTTATGTATTTTTGCTAACCACAACATTAGAAAATAGGCAATGAAAATATGACTTAATGGTAAATAAAATTAATATTGAAAATTATAAACCATTACTCTTCAACATCAAGTTTTATTAAAGTGTAACTTACAAACAATAAAATATACATTTTAAGTGTACAGTTTTGATGAGGTTTTATTAAAAATTGCATTTTTGTTTGAGATAGTTCTTTTTTCAGATTCCTTCCGAGTTTACAGCAAATAAATTTAGTCTTGCCTATCTATCCTTCCTTTTCTCAGTAAATGGCTCTTTATGCACCCAGTTATTCAAGCCAGAAACCTTCTTTTATGATAGAGATGTTTTTCCCTCTTGGAGATGCACTTTACTAGCAAAAATTAGGTTATGAATAAATATGTGTAATGCAATCTAGAAAATGCTAATTGACTGAAAGGGAGTATAGATTGAGTGCTGTGGGGGAAGAGTATTAGAGATGTCCCTGAAGTAGGAGAATGAGGAAGGATATGAGAAAGAAGTATGCTTGAATTTGGCCTTGAGTGTTAGTTAGAAGTTAGATCTTTGGAGATGGATGCTAAGGAATTCCGGGCAGAGAAGATAGTTGAACATTCAAAGCTCCAAACAGATGCTCAGTATATATATATATCTGAATTTGGCTCTATGTAGGTTGCATGAAAGAAATTAATGCAAAATAAGAAAATGAAAATAGACAGCAATTATACAACTCCCCAGAGAGGGTTTTTCTTCTTTTATTCTGTTTTAAAAAACAGTCATTGAGCCAACAATAGATGGGTATTTATTATATTTAAGACATTGGGAGGATATAGAGAAGTTCTTGTCAGGTTAAGGGCAGGAAGCAGAGTTTGGTCAAGGTGACGAAATGAAAACAACTCTTCTAAATGTTAGTTTGATCTGAAAGAAGTACAAGCGTGTGCTTTAGGATCTTGCCTTTTTTTATTGGAACTGGTTCAATTTTTACCAAATTACTAAGTGAAACAATTAAAGGGACATAAAAGATATGTGTTCTATCTACTCTAATCCTAGAATTTCTCTCAGTCTCTACAACACCTAACTAGTATTTACCAGCATTCATCTTGACTCAGAATCATTGGCACTTTTTTTGTTGTTGCATATTCAGTTTTATACATTTTGGTTATGATGTTTGAAGGCATCATTATCTTATTATCCTTTCTTTGTCTCTTCCAATGCTTTTCTGTTTAATATCTCTATTTTTGATAGGAGAAAGGAAAAGTTAAGGAAGTATTAATATTCTAAGATTGACTAAAATAAACCCACCTAACTTGCTTCCTAGTCTACCAATCCATAAAGTAGATCCTGTGTTGGTTTTCACAATCGTTAATAAATTGGGATCAGAGTTTGAAATCCACACATATTAGTACTACTAGGCAAAATATCAGACTAATATTATTTGTGTAAAAGTAAATCAATTTATTTGTTAAACATTTATTGAACCATCAGTACAGTGATCCTTGCCCTCAAGATGCTTACGATATAAAAGAAAGACCAATAATCATAGGATTTTCCATTTGGAAGGACAATAAGAAGCATATTAATGTAATCCCTTCACTTTATAGTTGAGGAAATAACAGCACACATATTTTTTACTATTTTGGTTAGAAAGTCTGTTGTTGGTCAGAAGAAATATGATACATTGGCTCCATAAATAACCTCTTTCCCATTGTTCCTTCCTCCCTCTGCCTCCTCATTTCTGTCTTTTCTGGTAATATTTCATTTATCAAGATCAGGATCGACTATCAGCTCCTGTGAACCTTTCACAAATTACTCCCTCTTGAGTATAAAATTTGTGATTCCTTGGCAGCAGTTCTCTAATAAGTTGTTTGTTTCTTGAGTGCAGTTTATATATTTTATTAAGCTTCATATTTACAATATCAAAAACAGTGTCTGCTGAGGCCGGCCTGGTAGCATAGCGGTTAAGTGCGTGCGCTCTGCTGTGGTGGCCTGGGGTTCGCAGATTTGGATCCCTAGCGCGGACCAACGCACCACTTGTCAAACCATGCTGTGGCAGCGTCCCATATAAAGTAGAGGAAGGTGGGCACGAATGTTAGCCCAGGGCCAATCTTCCTCAGCAAAAAGAGGAGGATTGGCAGCAGATGTTAGCTCAGGGCTAATCTTCCTCACAAAGAAAAAAAAAATGTCTGCCACATAGTACACATGCAATAAAATTTTAATTGATTCAGTCTTGTAACAAATATTTTAATGCTGTCTATCAAGTATATAGTGGTAAATACTATAGACTTATTTCCTGTCCATACTGAGATTACAGACTGGTGGACAAATCAAATAAACGCATCATAGGTTATGGTAAGAGCTATGCAGGAAACCAAAAATTTGCTTGGCAAGGGGAATAACAGGGCAAATGGGTGATAGGGATTATACATAGATATACTGGTCAAGAAAGCCTTCTCCCAAGAAGTGATGATAAAATTGAGACTTAAAGTAAAAGAAAGAGCCAGTCATTGTACAAGGTCATGTGTTTTAGTTACTAAAAGAAAGCCATTGTGGCTTGAGTCTAGCATGCAAGGAGTCAGGTGTGGCTTGGAGAAGGTGGCAAGCACCTTTCAGGTCAAAGAAGGAGTTTGAATTCAATTTTAAGTGAATTAATGGAAAGACATTGAAGGCTTCTTTCTGTGTTGCGAAGAATAGATTGGAGAAGTTTAGGAACAATGAAGACAGACCAATTGGAAACCAATTGTAGATGTCTAGGCAAGGGATGATGGTTTATTGGACAAGGGTGATTGCAATAACAAGAGAGTATTTATGGTAGAATCAATAGAATTTGCCAGTGGATCAGATGGGGGGACGGTGCTGAGGGAAAAAAGGGAAAGGGAGGAATCCACTGTGATCAAACTTTTCTATCTTGACCACTGCTGAATGATGGTACCATTTATGTAGATGGAGTGGTCTATAAAAAAAAAAAACAGATTGTGTGGAATCAAGGTTAGTTATGAAACTTTAAAGTCTTTGAAATCATCTAATTGCAGGTCTATGTTCAAAAGAATGATTTAATGTTGTTAAGGATGAAGGCTTATACTATACCAACTAACATTTAGCTTTTGCCTTGTGCCTGGTTCTTTGCTAAATACTTTACATGAATTATATAATATTCCTCAACCCTGAAATATATTCATTTTTAGTCCCACTTTATAAATGAGGAGATTGAGATTTAGAGAAGTTAGGCAACTTTTCTAGAGTCACACAGCTAATAGGTGGAACGGCCAGGACTTGAACTCAGATAGATCTCTCTGCCTTCACAGCCCAGTGCTCTTCCTCCCTAAGCTTTACTGACTCTTGTTACAAAATGGAGGCATTTTGTATATCCATTGCCAAATAAAATTCTAATGTCTTTCCTTTACCTGTTTCTGGTCTTCTTAGAACACCATTCAGTCATTGAAATGAAAATTCAGTTACTTCCCTGGTTGAATCAAATCAGCTAGCAGTCTAGTTTAAGATTCTCTCTAAGAGGGTGATGGAGCAGGTTAAGAGGGTGGGTTGTTTTCTTTCAATGTGCCATATGTTCCACGTCATCAACACTTTGCTGTCTGTGGCCGGTATCCTTGTCTTTTGCTAAGATCTATGAAGTGATCTGGGTCTACCGTGCCAAAATTTTCAGTGCCTTGCAGAAAATTGAGTCTATGCCTTAATCTCAGGATTTACCAAGTAAAAAGAAAACAATTCATCTAAAAGGGTGCCTCCTAGTATGAAAAACAATCTTGTAATTCCAAGTAATCATTAATAATTGAGAGAATTCATTAATTCTTTTGTATACTGAAGTTGGCTTCTTATGATGGACAATGAACTAATAACTGCACAGATGTGTTATCTGGACGTGGCAGGCTTCCCTACCTAATATTTTTGAAAGAAAATATACTCCACGAAAGTACTCTGGTCCTAACAAAGCATTAATGGACTTATTCAAGGGTTAGCCAATATGTGTGGTTACTGGTTACTTGATGATTAAAGCTCTACGCTGCTTTTGACTTCTTAACTAATGTTCCTAAAAATGCTGAATATAAGTGCAAGGCAGATTTATCTGGGGAGTATACTTCTTCAGGCAACCTAAGCAAATCATGTAGCAGTTTTCTATCTTGGGTCATTATCTTTAATCTATTTCTTACATGCAAATTCACATCAATATTCTAGGCATTTATTCACCTAGCATACATACCCTCCCATAGGCCAAGTCCTATTAGATTTTAGGGAGGCAAAAATTAATAAAATTTAACTCCTGTCCACAAGGAATTAATTCTAGCAGGTGAAATAAACAAATCAACAAATAATGCTAATAGCAAACTGTGATAGTTTCTTCAAAAGCTACAAAGTACTATGTAAACATTAGTTGAAAAGAGGGGATATGTTTTGGCAAATAATGCTAGTGGCAGATGAAGTCTTAATAGAGGATATGTCATTTGAGTTGGACTTTAAAGAATAAATTGGTATTTCCCTGCTAGAAAAAGAGAAGATGGGTCTTGGAAGATGGGGAGCAGAAAGATACCAAAAGTCGTAGCTCGTGGTGTCTTTGGAGCCACTGGAGGTTTCTCTGTGGGTAAAATTGAGGAGTATTTAGGGGAAACGGCAGAAGATGAGACTGGATAGAGAAGCTGGGGCCACCTTTAGAAAAACATATGTGCCGTCTTAAGAAGTTTGGGTTCCACCTTGCTAATGAAGAGTCATAAAGGGTTTTAAAGAAGATTAGTAACTCGATCAACCTGTGTTTTAGAAAGAGAATTCCGGGTACATTAGAAAGATTTGGAAGAAGAGACTCTGTTAGACACTGTGTTGTGAACATGGACACATTGTATCTAAGTGCCAGAATTAGGGGACAAACTACAGGACACCTCCCTGCCTCAGCAAACTGTCAATCTCCGCAATGTGGATTGAACATACCAGGTCACAGAGACAGATTGGAGTAAGCACAAGTCAATTCAGCCACCACTTATATAAACTTGTGCACCTTCCCTGGAATATCCTAGACCTGTCATTCTAGAAGAGAGTCCCCAGTTCACAGGTTGAATTAACATAACACAACATCCACACAGTATTGCTACCTCAGAGGTCTCCTTGATTTTTACTGAAAAATCAGTAAAAATCTTTTTTCCCAGAGTTTATTTTCCCCAGGGTCCTAAAACACAGAAAAGCTTTTTAGCTTTCTCATTCTTGGAGAAAGGGGATCAATTCTACCTGAGCTTTTGGTATGCTTCCACTGATCCAAAGGCCAGAAGAGGTTGTAATACTTTGTAGTCAAATTGCCTAATCTTGGTTCACCCACAGACCATTTGATGCTTAAAGGAGGTAAAAGCCTAATTAACATAAAAGGACAGACTCATGCTTATTGAAAACAACTATCTGACCCTTATAATCTGCCCTTCTGGAGAAGTACTGAAATGGACCCAAATTACCCAAGTGCAAAAGTTTTAAGAGGTGATTGCAGCATTCCGACTGGGTAGGATGCATACTGAGCTGCTGGATGTGGAGGTGGACAGGAAGGGATAAGTTTGAGAGATGTCCAAAGGACTTGGTAATACTTGAAGGATGATTTAGTCTCTAACTGTGGTAGAATATTCAGAAGAGAAGAACAGCTTTCAGGAAGAAGATGAGTAAACTTGGAGGTGTATAGGTATACTTGCAAATAGACAGATCTGTTTCTAGAGTTGAACTGATCACTCTGGAGCGTAAGAACGGTGAATCAGTGTTAGATACATAAACATTAGGAAATCATCAACCTATAGGTATTGGTTAAAGAAACAGCGGTAGATGAAATATCACAGGGAAAGTATGTGAGACGAGAAGAGGATGGAAAATAAAACTTAAGAGACACACTGACCTTTGTGAGCTAGGCAGAGAAAAAGGAGCTAATATTGCTAAAGAGTCAGAATAGTGTCATTGAAGAACATAGTGATAAACAGTACTAAATGCTGCAAAATATTGTAGATGGGTTATTTTTTCATGATGAAGGAAAATTGAGAATTTTAGTAAAAGAAGAAAAAGAACTCCAAGAAGGGGAGAGATTGAATACAGGAAATGGAGTTGATTTTTGTATCAAATGTCTCTAAGGAAGTGGGAAAGAGCCTTAGAAGAAGATAGAGACTTAGCACTGCTACCAAGACAGAAAGAAAAAGACAGGCAAGGTATTGTGAAAAGAGAACAGGCGTTGGCATCTCATGGACTTAATTTGAGTTTTATCTGTGCTAATCATTTCGGGAAAAACTCATATAACTTCTCTGGATCTCAGTCTGTTTCTAAAGTAGTGACAAGGACCTCTCCTTTGTAGGGTTCTGAGCTTCCAGGAGAATGTAGGTTGAGCCTTGGCACCTGCTCTTCTCTTTGCCTGGGTTGCTCATTCCCCAGATAAGAGCAGGACCGCATCTTTCTTGTCCAGGGGCTCCCTGCTCTGATGACCCAGTCTCAAGCACCTTCTTCCTCTCCCTCTTATCCTCCATCTCCTCACTCAGATTTATTTTCTTCCAAGTGCCTATTCCCATCTGAAATGACCTTGTCTGCATGTATTTTGTATTTATTTATTCTCCCATGCTTGTAGCCTATTTTACCTATTAGAATATGTTCATTATAACAACAGAGACTCAAACTCATTTTCTATTCAGTTCCCCGCCCCTGGGACCATTGGGCACATGGCAACTGTTCAGTAACTATTTGACAAGAGTATTCACAAAAAGTAGTTATTATTAGTCTGAGATTGGAGGTGAGGGAAGAGAGTTGGCAGGTGGGAGACAAGTACCTATTCTGAGTAAAAGGAATATAGAGTCTGGGGCTGAGAATCCAAGTAGGTAAGTGTTTGGAACTTTTAGGTCTACAAGAGATAGTGATGGATAGAGTAATTTTTTTCCCAGTCCATTTCAGAATTCTTTTAGAATTCTTTTAGAATTCAGAATTGCTTAGGCTATCTTGTCATTACTTGTTTCCCTTCAGTTAACCAAAATTCTTTTTATAAAAAAATCATATACACGTACCATTTATTTGCTTCCATATGGATAATAGTACAAATGATGGCTAACCATTTTTGTTTTTATATTTGCAAAGGCCAGGCACCATTAGGCACTGTACATTTATGAGCTCATTTATTCCTCTCAACAATCCTATAAGGACAGTACTGTCATTATCCCACTTTACAGATGAGAAAACTGAGGTACAGAGAGGAGTAGCATGCCCAAGGTCACATGTCTTAGATCAAACTCAAGCAGTCTAGCTGCAGAGCCCAGGCTCTTAACCACTAAGCTATACTGCCTCCCAAGACCTAGTCCACTCATCTGAGAGAAAAATGAGTGTTGCTTTGTTGAAGCCAGACAAAGCTGTTCATCAGCTAGTCAGACAAAGCAGGTCAGATTGTCCTGCCAGGGAAATGTCCTGGGAGAAATTGTCCTGTCCGGGAACAAACCTGGAAGGAATTTTCCTTTCAAGGAAAGGAATACTTGATTTGATTTTACCTATTTTTCCCCCCTCGCATCATTGGCAACCCCTTCCATTTTAAGGTCATCTGAAAATTGAGTTAATGTTCTGTTTACCCCTTCTCTCAGGTAATTTAATAAAGACTCTGGGTGCAACCCTGAACACCTCACAGAAAATCTACCCATGCTCCAATAGATTGGCTCACATGGTGAAAGAATATTCAGTTTTGTATAGACTAACTTTGATTTGCATTATGTAGTGTCAAATACGTGACTTCTTAGAATGTTTATGCTTAATTCTTTTCTTACAACCCAAAACACTGGTTATATTTCAGCCTCATCTTTTCTTATTCAGTTTTTCCAGTGATCTGCTGGAAAGCTGCTCTTTATTTTTTTCCCAATATTTTTTTAGAATACCATTATATTGATCATCAAGAAATTCTTATTTGTAGTGAATTCAGAGTCCAATTCCTCATTTCCTTAAAATTTACGTGAAGAAAGATTATGAAAAGGAAGTGAAATTTTTAAGTTCTCTTTCTCACTACGCTTCCACACCAGTTTTTTAAACTCAGAGGTAGCAAATCACTATTGATTATTCTAAAACCAGATCTGTTGTGCGTAGTGGCAGTGCCGTGCTCTGCCGGTCTGTGGAGGTGTAGCAATATGGTGAAAACCACTGGCCCTGGAGTCAGACTGCCTAAGTGTTCATCCTTTACTCTGTCTACCAACTGTGTGATCTTGGGCAATGTAACTTCTCTGGGCCTCAATTTCTTTAGCTGTAAATGGAGATGATAATATCTCTAAAGTTGTTGCAAGGATTACTTGAATTAATAAAAGTAAAGTATTTAGAACAGTGTCTGGAGCCTGGAAAGCTCTATGTAATATTAGATGTTGTTTTTGTTTGTTGTTGATGTCGCTGTTACTTCGGAAAAAGTTGCTTATCTTGTTGCTAAGAGTTGTAAAAATGCTTTCTTAACAAATATTACTTTGGTTCGTCTTGACAGATTCAAATAGTTCATTCAGTATGATATAATTGTAGTTCTTTCTGTATCTCATTTATTGATTGTTAAAATTTGTGATTAATTTATAGCCAGATCATGGGAGTTTCTTTATATAATGTTTTAATCAGGTGACACTGAAAAACACTCTAAATAAAAATGTCTTCAATATTTTTCTTTGCTTTTAAGAGTATGTTTTCCTCAGGTTAGAATATTTTTAAATTCTTATTTAATTTTAAGGAAGTTATTTTATTTATGTGTAAATATAGGAAAAGGCAGACATACCCACTGGTATGTAAGGACATTCAGGTGTATTAAGCAGCCTGTCCCCTCTAAAATGTGCATACTGCCATCTGCTGGAGAGAGCTTTTGTGTAACATTTAGACAGTATTTTTGAAAAAATTAGTCAAATGATTTTTCCCATAGTTTTTTTGATAATTTAAACTACATCTTTCATTCAATTGAGATTAAACAAATTTCAAGTGCAAGAGTCTTGAAGTCCCTTTCAGTGAAAACTAAGACGGGGGCAGTTTTTTTTTTTTTTTTTTGCTCTTTTCAGGTAGATTATGAAAATACATTCACAAATCTTTAAAACTTTTTGCAGGGAGAGGTGGAAGGGTGCCAAAGTGCTTTGTGTTTTGCTGGGGGCAGTTGTGTGGCATTTTGCTTCATTTTAGCAACAATCCTGTGAAGCGGGCAGAGCAACTCCAATTATAATTTGCCAATGAGAAAACAGAGGCTCAGAGAGGTTAAGTGACCGACTAAGGTCACTCAGTTTATCAGTGGCGTAGTTGGGACCAGAAACCAGGTCTCTGAATATTTAATCTTGTGGTGCTGATTATTTCTTCAACTCTTATCATACACTATAGGTCTCAGAATATAAAAATATTGCATCTTATTATTAATAAAGCCTGGCAAGATGAAAAGCAGCCAAATTATTAAGTACATTTTAAAAGTGGATAATATACAGGAAGCAACTTTTTTAAACCTTGAAAAGCAAAATAATAAGTGATATCCAATGCTTTGCATAATACATACACCTAAAATTTGCCACATTGAAAGAAAACTTTCTGCTGCGTATAAATATTATTCCCTTATATTTGATTATTTCCACCCATAATAATTTATGTATACCCTGTGACAGTTTCACAAATGTGTGCTGACTCAGAACATTCCATAACTGATTTTGGTTTTTACTAGAGCACCCTGTTATCTAATTAGCCTGGCATAATAGTGACTTTTGTTAAATAATACTTTTCTTTTGGTGAATTGTAAATTTGATTTTTTAAAAAAGGATCCTTTTTGGGCCGCCTGGTGGAGCAGTGGTTGAGTGGGCGTGCTCCACTGCGGTGGCCTGGGGTTTGGATCCCGGGCGTGCACCAATGCACCACTTGTAGAGCCATGCTGTGGCAGTGTCCCATATAAAGTAGAGGAAGGTGGTCACGGATGTTAGCCCAGGGCCAGTCTTCCTCAGCAAAAAGAGGAGGATTGGCATGGATGTTAGCTCAGGGCTGATCTTCCTCACAAATAAATAAATAAATAAATAAAATAAAAAAGGATCCTTTTATTCCCTCATTTTATATTGTAATATTGACATTGAGAACAGGAATTTTGTCCATTATACTTTCTCAGCACTGTACTGATTTTAAAACTTCACTGAGTACAAATGAATTTACTAATTTAAGGTGATCATATGTACGTTATACTAACTCGAATATCACAAGCTATTTGTTATTATTACTACCTTTCATTCATTTTATGATTCTAAGATTTTCTGATGTAGATGTTTCCTATACCATTTAGAAGTATAGTTGTCACTGCTACTCTGCAGTGGCTGTTAAGTGTCTCCCTCTCCTCGAGCACCTCTCCTCCAGAAGGTAATTCACTTTTTAAAAAATCTAACTACTTTTCTTTAGTTTTAAATTTCATTGTTCCCCTATTTTGTGCATTTACTAACATCGCTTTCAACCTTTTTTTTTTTTTTACCTTGAATGCATTTACATTTCAATTGCATGAAGCTAAGTACGTGTTATAACTTTGTGAGTGAGGCCATGTTGCTAATTCAAAACAGCTGCCTTACAAGAAGGCTCTTGGGATATCCATGAGTCTCTGGGTGAACGTGTTAGTGACAGATTGGGCTTGCAATGTTTTACTTGTATTGGAACCACCGTGTTAGGAATTTCTTATCAGATAATTAATCCAGAAGAGAAGGGGGGATTCAGGCTTCAATTAGTCAGTATGAAGTGTGGAACAAGTTAAGAGAATGTGCCCATGACCAAAAAAGTCATAAGAAACCACACCTATTTGTCCAGTATTCAATTTTTCCTTATAATGACCTGAAATCTACCCCTTTAATAGTGTGAACCCATGGTTTTTAGTTTTATTTTCTATAGATATACAGAATAAAGTGAACCCCTTTTCCATATGGTGGCTATTAAGTCTTCTTTCTAGATTTTTCTTTTCTATTTCTCACACTCTTAATGTACTTTAATGTCCCTCCCTCCCTCTCACTCATAAAATTTTTGAGTAGTTTGTTTTCATGAATTAAATCTTTTAATTCTTACCCCAACCCTATGAGGTCATGTTCTTATTATGTCCATTTGACTGATGCTCAGAAAGACGAAGACCTCATGAGCAATGACGAATTGAACCAAGACGTCAACCGAGACTATTAGGATGTGATGTCAGGCTCTGAGCCACTGCATCTCGCCAACCATTCTTTATGTGACACATTTTCTAAGCTCCTTGCTTTCCTCTGGATACATTCATGTTTGTCAACCATCTCTCTCATAGGATAGAACAGTCAAAATTAACTGAGTACTTCAGGGGTACTCTGGCCTTTAGTGGGACAACTTGGGCATGAGCTACCTGCCTGCATACTTGTGCAATGCAGAAGTGCATTACAGATTTTTTTTTCACTCCTCGGCTTATCTTGAACAGTTATTAAATTGGATCTTACCATTCTCTGTGTGCGCGTGCATTTGCAAATATATGTGTACGTGCATTTTTACATTTAAAAGATTTCTACATCTTTTCTTGTTAAGCTACACTTTGTCACTTATACACTTTAGTATATATGTACTAGCTTAATCAGCTCTTTTACCTCCGTCTTAGCTGTTTTTCCTTTTTTTATTCCATCTACAAATTCAATAAGTATGCCTTTAGTCTGCAATTAAGGCCTTGATTTTTTTAAGGTGTTATGTGCAGTTCCATTAGATTCTTGAAACATTTCATCTGAGATTTCTTGGTTGTTTCTTCATCAGTGTGGCAATTCACAATTTTATAATTCATAAATTTTTTTTAGAGCATTCTATCATTTTTGAATTATATTTCTTTTTAAAGCTTCTCTCTATGAGAGTATGCCTTTTTTTTTCTGTAGGTTTTAAATTTGCCGTGCCTATTTTCCAAACCTCCTGGATCTCAAGTTGAATTGCAGTTGGTTTTCCATCCCTCTTTTCGTTATTTTGACAAATACTGAGTCCCTGTTCATGGGAACATCTAAGAACTTTGTAATCTAGCCATCTAACTCCACCTTTCCCATTCCTGCTAGCATTTGCCAACTTACTAAGCAATCTTTATTCACACTGATTTTGCACTAGCTTAATCAGAAGATACAATCATAGTCCACCTTAGATTCATATCTGCCAATAATTTACTATGTGTTTTTGCATGTCAGTTAATCTCTAAGTCTTCATCTTCCTTATTTATATAAATCTATGTTGGACTATGACCTCTGAAGTTGCTTACATTCTAATATCTATGATTTCAAAGTATACCAAATCACCTCAGATATTGCTATTCTGAGCTATATCCAGGGCTTATATTCATCTGATATGCGCTCATACAGTCACCTTAATAATTCAAATATTGAAGGACTTCCATATTGTAGGACTTCTAAATCATCATTGCCTCAGCTGCCCCACTCCTGGGGAGTGGAAAGGGCTGGGAGGGCCACCCACTTACTAGCCCGCAGACAGACCACCACAACTCCTGCACATTGGCTCCATTTCCGGGGGTTCCCCTAACCAAATGTAACACCCCTAGTGGTGACACGGGACCCTGGCGGGCAAATGCCTGCTGTCTGTCTTCCTCCACATGGTTGCAACACTCACAGCTAGCAGACACTTCACCAGGGTCACTCTCTTGTGGTTGCTTTTGGTGAATGTTATATGTGGATTATAGCACACATGGACTCTTTATAACACTACAGTAGTTTATGAAGCCCTTTTAAAGCATATTGTCTATGTTCATGGTACTGTGGTGTTTACAAAATCAGTGATTCACATATCCAAGAATTATTCCAAAGCTGAAGGTAAATGATTTTATTTCAAGGTTCAGCTTAAACTAAATTAAAAAAAGAAAGTGATTAGACTCCAGGACTTAGGATTACATGGTTGATCCCTTAAATTTGGCACATCTCATGAAATCTTTTGTGTGGCTTTTCTTTTAGTAATTATCTGCTTTGTTTCCAGGTGAATGAAATTTACCATGATGAGTCCCTTGGAGTGCATATAAATGTGGTCCTGGTGCGCATGATAATGCTGGGTTATGCAAAGGTAAATTGTCTTAAAACAGGTGAACTATGAACATTAAGGACTGGGTTAGCAAACAGAAGATTAAATTGCTGCAGCTGTAGCTAACGTGGCATAGATATGTCTCACGTAGATCCCAGTGCTCTGAACTGAGGGAGAGAAACTGCCACAATGAGTGGAGAGCTCTAAATTTGAGCAGATAATGAGTGATTTTTGTGCTAGTACCATTTGCTTTGTTTATTGCTGTCTAATGGAGTTGTAGACAGTTATCTTGACTTTAGGCCTGACTATATGAATGAAAACAAATGAATACCATTGTGAGGAAAGAGAATTTCCTTAGTCTGTCATTATCATCAAATTTGTGATTCATTTATTCATTCAGAACATCTATATTGAGTGCCTACTATGCATCAGATGCTTTCTAGGTGCTTCGAATATATCACCGAATAAAAATAACAAAGATCCTTGCTCTCTCATGATTTGTTAAAAATAATATTTTTACAAGCATATCTTTCTACTTAAGAAATTGAAGCACACAGTGAATATTTTTCATTTAAAAGAGTTTTAATCCTTTTGAAAACAAAAAGTTGGATTAAAATGCACACAGTAGGCATTTCGTGTAATGTAACTAACTTTAGCTGGCTTTAAAATGGCACTAGATGTGTCCCTGTCCTTGGAAATAATGAAGTGAATGAAATGGTTTCTCCCTTTGAGGAGAAAACATAGGGAAAATGACAAACTTGGCAATTTTTTTGGTGTTTAAATAATTACATAATTACCCCCTCCCATAATTAATTCTACTGATTATGAAATACTAACGAAATTATACACTTAGCAAACAGGAAAAATCCGTGTGTTTGCGTTTCATTATGTATGTAACATGCACTTATCATTTTCTGATGAGAAGGTATCATTGGTCTTTGGGTTGTCCCATAAACCTGACATACTTTGTGTCGCTAACACTGAATACAACCCTAGCTGGAGATGTTAACAGCCTTCAATTGGTTGTTAAATTATTTGCTTTGAGAAGTATGTGATCAGCATATAACAAACCAAGCTAATTTTATTAAGAATGTAAACACTGATAATAACATTTGCTGAAATGTAACAAAACTCTCAGTCTGTCAGCCAAGTAGGGACTAATTTGGGGTTCCAAGTTCAATTTCTCATTCCATCAGAACTACTCTGGGAAGTGTGGCTTCTGAGTTCTTGAAAGATGGGCCTTTCCCTCTGAACTTTTAACTTCTGACCATGATGTGATAGTAGCAATGTTCCCAGGAACTTCAATCCATCTATTAGAACTGCAAGATAAGAGTTCACCCTCTTCATTACCGTGAGATTAAAGAAAAGGGTAGTTGTTTTTTTCAGAGTGAGGTTTATACAATTTGACCGCTTCCCATAAACAAAGATTTGACCAGCTTTGCCAGCTCATTGAAGAACTTATATTCTTCCCAGTTGTTAATTAATTCTGGACCAAAAAAAAAAAAATTGTAACTAAAGATCTTTCACTTTAACATCTCTTGGAAAAAAGTCTCATGCCCAAATCTTTTCCTCTGCTTTTAATATCTTTGAAACTAAAAATCTAAGCTAAATCAGGAAATGTTTAGACTACTAGAATTCTTACCCAAATGACTAATATTGAGTTGCCTCACAGTAGCAAATCTCAGCATCACATACTACCGTAAATGGTGTCAGTCACCTTTCACACAGATAATATCGATCATTGTAAGATATCCTTCGTGGGCATTTAGAATTCCTAAACGAAAGTAGATATCTAAATAAGCCCCAAATAATATTATTGTACATTATTTAATTACTGTAATCCCAAATGTTGACCTCAGAGAAAATTATTAAAGGAAGCCTTTGGGAAAATGCTGTGTATGTCTTTAACATATTGTTTCCTCTTAGTCCATCAGCCTCATAGAAAGGGGAAACCCATCCAGGAGCTTAGAGAATGTGTGTCGCTGGGCTTGCCAACAACAAAAATCTGATCCCAACCACTCTGAACACCATGATCATGCAATTTTCTTAACCAGGCAAGACTTTGGACCTGCTGGAATGCAAGGTATTTCCATTAATATGTAGAAGCAAAACTTAAGATCGTGACTTTTCAAAAGTAATCCTAAATCAGGGAGTCTGTTCAAACGTTCAGATCTCCACCACCACTTTCCACCATGCGTCAGGCAAGCATCCATTTTCTTTGTATTGCTTCCATTGACTTCTGTGGAATTCACAATGTTAAATGCCACTTAAATACTAAAATAAATTATACTTGCCTTTAAAATAATGATTGTGCATTTGGGGGATAGGGGGGATGCTGTAAAATGCAGTGTGATTTCCAATAGCTGTTTGGAATGGGAAAGGAGATGCCATGAGAAATGACTGCTGCCAACGAGCTTTCTTCCAAAGTCAGCTTACATTTATCTAATAAATTCTGATGTAGACTTTGGAAAAAAATCGACTGATGATTTTCTTTTCAACGTTGATGGAATTTCTGGCTCCCTTTATCAGCACTATGATATGAAGGACCATTCACTACCCCAGAAAGACAGCTTAGTTGGTGGGCAGGACGGAGTGGTAACCCCAGGCAGTTCCTTCCCTTCAGAAAGGAGAAAATACAGACTCAAAGAATCTTTTTAGAGCCCATTACCTGTGGCTTTCCCAAGAGAATATGGCACAACATTAACAGCGAAATAATACTGCCTCTGTTTCCTGAAAAGCTTTTTTTTTTCTAGGCAAAGGTCCAGTAGTAATTCTTAATGGGTTTTCTCATAAAATGAAAATAAAAGTAATTGTTATTCTCTACAGGATATGCTCCAGTCACAGGCATGTGTCATCCAGTGAGAAGTTGTACCCTGAATCACGAGGACGGTTTTTCATCTGCTTTTGTAGTAGCTCATGAAACTGGCCATGTGTAAGTCACAGTTGACAGCTATAAAGCGAAAAAAGGTCTTTTCTTTCCTGCTCCTCTCAGCATTGTTTGCACTTGGAGCAGAGAGCATGCCAGCATGCAACTCTTCTCCCTTGCCAAGTGTGAGGAGCTGAAAACAGTGAAGAGGTCATGCACAGAAACTAAATGAGTGACTCTGGCTTGTAGAGATACTCCTGCACTTTTCAAGGCTATAGAATAAGCAAGGCATTTCTGTCACATTGCTCTCTATTTCACAGTTTCTGTGACTCCTCCATGAAAGCTACGTTAACTTTAAAAATACATATTTCCCTGTATTATTTTCAAAACAGAAAGTAAGCACAAGCTGTGGCCCCTCTGATTCTTACCAGTGAGCTCTCACTTTTTGTTCTAGGTTGGGAATGGAGCATGATGGACAAGGCAACAGGTGTGGTGATGAGACTGCCATGGGAAGCGTCATGGCGCCCTTGGTGCAAGCAGCATTTCATCGTTACCACTGGTCCCGATGCAGTGGCCAAGAATTGAAAAGATACATCCAGTATGTTCCCTCCTGCATGCCATGAGAGCATTTATGTTATAGCAGAAATACAGGCAGGAAACTGACTCTTAGGACCTTGATCATAACAAAACTCCCAGTGAAGGAAAACGGTTGTTCACAATCAACATTTTCTTATGACTCAGAGCATTTGGCACAGTGATTCCATACGTAATCACAATATTTTAAGCCATAAGCCTAGGATTTAAGTGAATTTTTAACCGTGATTTCTTTTTAGTAAATTTTTTATGGAATCTTTGATTAATGGTCAAACTTGAGTTGAGGATGAAGAGAGGATGGCCATGTGATGCCTGCATAATATACCACCTATACCCTGTAGCGTAGGTGTCGGGATCTGCCCTGCCACACTATGTGGGCTCAGCTACGGACATGAGTAAGGCTGTCACAGCTCTACTGCATTTCTAAGTCATGCTTGGCTTATTTTCCTGGAATGAATAAGGATGAAGGGTCTTTTTCTAAATGGAACTGAAACAAAAAACCTTAAAAGATATGCTTTTGTGAACTTGCTCTACAATCTGATGAAATTCCAGAGTATGTAACCAAAGAAGACTTTTCCATCAGGACATGATAAAAAAAAAATGAATATTTAATTACTTGCAATATTTTTCTTCCTACAGTTCCTATGACTGTCTCCTTGATGACCCTTTTGAACATGATTGGCCCAAACTCCCAGAACTTCCTGGAATCAATTATTCTATGGATGAGCAATGTCGTTTTGATTTTGGGGTTGGTTATAAAATGTGCACTGCGGTATGTTACTCACAGACAATTTAGATTTTGTATTTTGAAATCTATTTGCATAGCTCCTGTTTGGTGAGCTTTGCAGACTCACTGGTGCAAGTAAGAGAATATCTACCAATGATTTTGTGTTTGCCCAATGATTTTGTGTTTGCCCTGTCACTACATGCTAAAGCTAAGTGCTTTAAACATATGATCTTATTTAATCCTCATGACAGACTAGGAAGAAGTTGGTATACTTTTATTTTACATATGAAAAAGCCAAGACTTGCAGAGATTAAGCAACTTGCTTGAATCACACATCTAGTAAATAGGGGAGCTGGACATTGAAACCAAGGTTGTCATGCTCTAAAACTTTATGTTCTGTTGCTCCCTTGGTGTTTGTGACCTTCAGAGATGACTTTTAAGCCTTAGATAGGTTGCTTTTATTAGCTTGTTTGCCAGCATTCCATGTAGCTGTGACCATAGGGAAAGGTGGTGCTGGTATATTCTTATATGAGAATCATATAGATAGCATGCAAGTCAGGAATATGGGCTCCACAGTCAGACTGGATGGGTCATCAGGGCCTGAATCTGACACTTACTAAATGTATGATTTTGAGCACCTTACTTAATCTCTCTGGCTTAGTTTCCTCAAGTGTAAGATGTAGATAAATGATAGTATTTATCTCATAGGATAGGTGTCAGGATTGAATTTGATAATGTAACCGAAGTGCTTAGCACAGTGCAGGCAACATAGTAAATGCTCACTGGAATCCGTTAAAGCTGGTCTTCTATGTGGCTATTCAGATTAGAGCCATGTTTCCTTAAATTTCCATGTTGATCTTTAGTAGTTCATTAAAAAAAAAAGAAAGGAAGAGCTTTTTATATGTTGGAGCAAGCTTTATGTGTTAGAGGAAGAAAAATAAGTATTTCATGGTACTGAAAAGAAGTTGATGTGCTGTTGAAATCTTCCATATGCAGATATCTACAGCCATTTCGTCTGTCTATAAGCTGTACACATCAGCTGCTAATTACCGGCATTAATGTTTTAGATCTGAGAATTCTAAAGCTTTGGCTCAATATCATGGAAAAGTACAATTGCTACATTAAGTAATAACAATTAGAACAAAAAACTCAGGTCCAAAATGAGTACTAATTAAAAAAAAAGCTGTGACTATAAAGCTGTATGTGGGTAATAGTGCTGTAGGTAATGAATATGTGGATAAACTGGTATTGATATTTTTAAAAAATCTATCTAAAGACTGGTAACATGTTTACAGTTAGAAAGAGAGCAGATGAGTAAAGAGCACGCACAAATATGTGTGTGTGCCTACACGTACATTTGGATATTGTAACATGGTGTTTCAGGAAAATAAAAAAATTCTTAAGAATGAGAAAACTAAGATTCTAGTCTGGCTCTGTTACTGTCTGTCTTGTAATCATAACTATAGCCTTACCTTGTAACCCATATTTCCCAGCCATTGATTGTTGTGAGGATCAAATACATGGAAAGTACTTTATAAACTACATGAGTATATTGTGATATTTTGTTACACCTGGAAGACGTCCTTTACATAGAAGGTTTGACAAATATTTTCTGTTTTTAGTCAGCTCATTATGATGGCAATTTTTATTATTTATACCTGACTAGTTTATTCCTACAGGGATAGAGAGAAGCCGTTTTGATAAGCTTGAGAGCTGCAAAACCATTATAATAAGTTTTCATATTTAAAATATTCATAATAGTTACTAACTCTTTTAAAAATTCCAATATTGTCTATTTGAAAACCAGAAAAGAGAAATGGCATGCAGAAATATTAAAAGTCAACCAAAGAATTCCAGACAAATCATTGTTATTCATTGTTATTTTAGCAAAGCAGAATAAAAGTATTCTCTACTTGGAATTCTTAGGCAGTATTTTTTTCTTAACATGCCACGACTTTGACTATTAACTTGAAATTAAAATATCCAACAATCATGACATGAAGACACTGTATAGAAGATATTGTTGGTGCATGTCATGCCATCTGTATTCCACTGAGATTTTGGTTCTCTCTCTTCTAGTTCCGAACCTTTGACCCATGTAAACAGCTGTGGTGTAGCCATCCTGATAATCCCTACTTTTGTAAGACTAAAAAGGGACCCCCACTTGATGGGACTGAATGTGCCGCTGGAAAAGTGAGTGTATCTATTTATACGATGAAGATTTAAGATATGTTGCATAATAGTCACCTTTAAAAGTCTGGAAAATAATGAAAATAGCTGTATTGTCATTTTTATGAAAGCTATAGTACATGAGGTTTCAGTATGGTAATGCACTAACACTGTTTCCTAGAGCTGCTATAACAAGTTACCGCAAACTTGGTGGCTTAAAACAACAGAAATTTATTCTCTCAAAGTTCTGGAGGCCAGAAGTCCAAAATCAGTTTCACTGAGCCAAAATCAGTATGTGGGCAGGACCATATGCTTCCAGAGGCTATAGTGGGAAATCTGTTCCTTGTCTCTTCCAGCTTCTAGTGGCTGCCCGCATTCCTTGACTTGTGGCTGCACCGCTCCAATCTCTGCCTCTGTGGCCACATTGCTCCCTTCTCTTCTGTGTGTGTAAACCTCCCTCTGCCCTCTCTTATAAGGAAACATGTGATGGCATTTAGGGCCCACCCGGATGATCCAGGATAATCTCCCCATCTCAAAATCCTTAATTTAATCACATCTGCCAAGACCTTCTTTCAAGTAAGGTAACATTCACAGATTTCAGGGATTAGGACCTCACATCTCAGGACTACTGTTCAGCTCGCTACAGACAGAATAGGAAGCAGCAGCTCAGTGGAATATCTGGGCCCCTGGTAGTGGGATTTGATTTACTTGCTGGCGTCCCACTTGTGAAAGTTGTCCAGAAATAAAGTCATGTGAACTTATACAGAAGATTTGGCCTTGCTCCTTGGGAAACGATGCCCAGAGGTTTTAAATCTCAAGTTGTGCAGTCAGGTTCAATGCTCAGAAACTGGCCAGGTGCCAAGCTACACTACTCACGAGGGGAAAGATCACCGAACCCAAACAAAGCCATGTTAAGAACTCAAGTTGAAGAGCCTTGACTAGTTTGGAAATAAGATATTATAGACAGGACCAAAAGCTGGCAAAGAAGATTTACATAGCTTTTAGCTCTTTTAAGCTCTATTTTAAATGTATATAAACTGTACTTGCTATGAGAATTACAAGCATAATAATAATAATAAAACCTGCCATTATTTGTGTTTAAACTTTGTTAAGCACTGTGCTAAAAACATTACATACAGTGAGTTGCTTTGGGAAAATTCAGTATTACAAACTTGTGATTAAAAAAACAAGAGCAACAATGAGTTGATTCATTTTTACTTTATGAAAAAGATATCCTATAAATCAACTCTGAACATCCAACTTCCCTAAATAGATTTGTATTATATTTAAATTTACCAAAGTTGAGTTTTAAGAAACACTTTTATTGTATGTAGTACAAAAAAGCAAATGAAAATGTTGAGAGGGAAAAGAACTAATACCTTTTGAGCACCTGCTATATGCTGGGCATGGTAAGCTATGTGCCTCTATAGTACTCCCATTTTATTACTTCCTGGTCAGATGGTCATATACTTCTCATGATCCTTTCCAGGCCCCAATTTTCCTCATCTAAAAGGTAAAGCTCATGGAGCTGACATAGCTGTCTCTCAGAACCATTGTGAATGAAAATTTTTAAAAGTATATAAAAGTGCTTTGAAAGCTGGGTATGTTTTAAATGTTATGTTAACTATTTTCTAAGTTAAGGCATATGTTTTCATGTCATTATTTTAAAGGGGAGTATATTGCCCTTAAGAACCCCAATAATATAGATAACGAGGGATGAAGGGTGGAATAGCACCTACTGTGCAAGTTGGGTGCTCAGATAATTCTTACTGACTGTGATACTGGTTGATGTGTCATTTGAAAACATGTCTGAATGTTAGTTTTTCATTTTAATGTTATACTTAAAAATGCACATCTAAATTACCCTTTGTATAGGGCACCTTATCATTATAATTGCTTTTGGATAACTTTAAACGCATTTTCATTTAAAAAAAAAAGAAAGAAATGAAGCCCTTCAAATGGTGGTTCTTATATAACAACTTCAGCTTTACATGTGCGTAATTTGCATAATTGCCTTTCGTTTTCCTAAGTGGTGTTACAAGGGCCATTGCATGTGGAAGAATGCTAATCAACAAAAACAAGATGGCAATTGGGGATCATGGACCAAATTTGGCTCTTGTTCCCGGACGTGTGGAACTGGAGTTCGTTTCAGAACACGCCAGTGCAATAATCCAATGTGAGTAGAACTCCTGTAATTTTCGTTATTTTGGTTACAACCCCGGGTTATTTTTGGATACAACTAGAAAATGCTTCAATATGATGTTATTAATATTCTGTTTCATGAAATGCATGTAAAATACAGAACATGAAAACTAAGGGCTTAAATGTCTGTTTTGGGTAACTCTCCCTTTATCAATCTTGTGAAGAGTAGTCAATGATGAAGGTGAGAGGCTCCAGTGAAGATTAGAGATTTTTGAAGAAATCGCTGTTTAGGAATATTAAGGAGCTGAGTGGGGAAAGCAGATTACTTTCTCTTAAGGCCTGGGCACTGTGGCTGTCAGGGCGGAGCAGCACCAACCACAGAGGCTCACCCACTCCAGGGTTAGGAGAGGAATGCTTCAGAGCAGGGCACAGAAGGATGGAGAAGGAAAGCCAAGGAACTATGGGGGGAATGTTATCCATTCGTTCACTCAGACTAAATTGACTGAATCCCTATTGTGTGCCCATCAAACTTTATTTTCTCAAGGAAAAAATAACTGAAATATTAAACTTAGGGCATTCTTCCTTGTCTAGGGTTTAACATGTGAGCAGCTCCTTCTGTCTGTCTCTGTCAGCAGGATGGCTCTGAGCCAGTCTTTTATAAAGACTGAGTGTCACATACCTGTCTTGGCAGGAAGAGATGATGGTGGTATTAGTAGAAGTAGCAAAAACAATAAAAATTATAGTAATAAGAGCAGCTAAGGTTTACTATGAGCCATGGTCTGTTCTGTGTTTAAAATATGTTAACTCATTTAATCCTCTCAGTTTTTTCTAAGGAAGACAGGATTTTTATTTGCATTTTGCATATGAAGAAACTGAGGCATGGAGCTGTGGTCAAAGTTCCTTGGGTTGCATCTACACATTTTATACATGATAGAAAATATAATTTTCCTGAGTCCATATATATGTTATTTCTTTATATACTTTCACCATGCATTTAAAATATACTGTTTGAAAAGGTGATTTAAATTGAGTTTGGGATTTTTTCCCCCATCAGGGAGAGGATACTGCTTTTGGGAAGGGATTAAAATTAGGAAGTATGAGTTCATTCACTTGGTGTTGGCAGCTTAGAAGCTCTGGCTTTCTGCCCTCAAGCACTGTGTCTGCAAGCTTCCACTGCTGGACTAGGGCCAAAAGACCTTTTTAAATGTTGTCTTTTCTTTAGGCCCATCAATGGTGGTCAGGATTGTCCTGGTGTTAATTTTGAGTACCAGCTGTGTAATACAGAAGAATGCCAAAAACACTTCGAGGACTTCAGAGCACAGCAGTGCCAGCAGCGAAACTCCCACTTTGAATACCAGAATACCAAACACCACTGGTTGCCATATGAACATCCCGACTGTGAGTAGACACCCGCTCTTTTCCTGCTGTGTGGTGGTTACTTAGAGTTTAAGCTTTGTCAACACTAATCCCTTGGACTCTTGATCCCTGTTTGGTAACTTAGAAAAGTTGGTGCTTATAGGGGTAAGTCCTGGGTTTCCAAGAATAAGGCTAACGTACTCCATTCTCAAGAGGGGTGAGAATTGTGGAATAGTTCCTGGCAAGCAGCACTACCACCACTGCTACTGAAAAGGCCAGTGGAAAGCAACGCATGGGAGAGAAATTGAGTTTCCTTATTCAGCTGAAATCCCTCTACTAGGAAATGCTTTCGGAATGTAGTGATGTTTCCTTTCTGAGTAATTAGAGAAAAATATGATTCTTTTACAATTGATTCAGGAACAAGAAAAAGACCATTACTTAGTAATAAAAGTCACTTCATAACCTTTTACTTCTGTACTGTACACTAATTGTTAAAAAATACACTTGGAAATTCCCTTTTAGAGTTTCAGTTTTACCTCTGAATTTTCCGTTAAATGTGTTCAAATAGGAACTTCTTGCCGTATTTCTTCTTTGCGTGAATAAAAGAAAATAATTACATGATTATCATGTGATATAATACACTGCAGAGTTCATTTTAAAAGCTGCTTTGAAGGAAAGATGTATACATGTAGGAATTAAAAGTTTCACTGCATTAAAAAGAAATGAATTATTTTGATCTGTTTTGGTGGAGCAAGCTACATAAATTATATTAAATTTAATTAATGAGATCCCACAAGAGGCAAAAACTATACTAGGTCATTGGGTCAAATTAAAGAAAAACTCTTTGAGTGCTGTAAGCGTCACTAAAACTAAATTGGTTCTGAATGCAAGTTCGTTGAAGAGCTGTGGTTAAATCTAGGGGTGCCTTACAACCTGATTTGCCTGGGGCAGTCCCAGTTTATACATACTGGCCCTGTGTAATTATTAATAGAACTCCTTTTCAAAAGTGTCCCAGTTTAGATGTCAAATCATACGGTTGCCCCGGCTAAAACAAATGTGCCAAATATGCATACTTTTCCCCTACTCTTTATTTCTTTATACAATATTTTGTTTTCAGGAAACCACGTTGAAACTTTATATTTTAAAAATAAAATAAACTCTACTGTTGAAATATACCATTTTATAGACATAGTTGATTTAATCCTCCATTTTATGCAGCCAAAAAAAGATGCCACCTTTACTGTCAATCCAAAGAGACTGGAGATGTTGCTTATATGAAACAGCTGGTGCACGATGGAACACGCTGTTCTTACAAAGATCCGTATAGCATATGTGTGCGAGGAGAGTGTGTGGTGAGTTCAAATTGCTTTCCCAAAAGCTTCCTCCTGTATTGGGCAAATCTACTTTTACTCTCATTCATCTGCATGGTTTCAAAATTTTTTAACTCTTTCTAACCTGTGAAATCATATTATAATGAGAATCTATGACTAGTTCAGTAGCTGAACTAAATTTGGGAGAAATTGCACTTAATAAAATCAAACTTTGGTCACTGGTGGAATCAAGATTTAAATATGGTTTTCCCAATTTCCAGCCAAATGGCTTTTCTAAGTTACTCTGGTGCCTCTAGGCTGGGAATACAACTTGGGAACAATGCATTTGCTTTGAGTATTTTACTAGTAGCCATCTGCTATTAAAATACAAGGTCTTTGAAAAAATTTTTTAAAGATTCAATGCTAAATATATTTTATCTTTTGTTTAAAAGATAATAGAAACTTCTCTTTCTCTCTCTCTAACCTTCCAGTTGATTCTAAGTTTAAATGCTGAATTTCATATCACAACCAAAGTAGTGAAGATGCAAAATGGTTTTTTGCCCCATTTAATCTTTTTAAAAAAATGCAGTTTATTTTCTTGTTCATGTTCACAAGTTAAATTGATATGGAATTAACCTTATTGACTGAACACATTACTTCTGTTTCCTTTTCACTTCAGCACAACTGAAGTGTTATATTAATGAATCTCAAGTATGCGGATGCCTCATAGTTGAACTAAAATTTCCTTACAAGTAGAATCTGTGTTTTGTTCATCTTTTACCTCCCATAGTATCCAGTGCATTCAATAGACGTGTTGTCATTATTTTCTCTGCCCACTGTCATCCCAAACTTATGAGTTCAATGGCCTATCATTTATCATCCTATACTGATTTACATTAACGACCTGCCCCAGTTCAGAAAACCTTCAGTAGTTCCCTGTTAAATTAATGTGAAAATGTAAACTCTTGCTAATATTCAAGACCTTCCACAGCCTGTGCTTTGCAAATCTTTCACTGTTCTTCCCTTATCATACAACACTAACCTTCCATTGGTTTAAATACTGTTCTCTGAACCCTCTTTCCATGAACATACAACTTCCATGGCTCCATTCTAATCCCTCTGCATTCTTGAAATGCCATTCCACACTCTCTGTTCCTCCCGGCCTATGAAAATTTCTGCCACCGTGCTTCTGTGAAGTTTTGTCTCAAATCCCTAACCAACTTGTAAAGCTTGTACTAATGTACAACTCAGGATTTTATTATTCATCTTTATAAATGTGAAAGCAACAAGGGAAAAGCTCCGTCCTACCTTTTTGCCTCCTCACCATCAACTACAACACCTATGCTTAATAAACATTTGATTTGATGATTATGACCGTGTATGATGGGGTAAATACTTCATTAGACTGGGGGAAATTTATCCTTTATTACCTAGAGCGCAAGTCACTTGATTTCATAATAGTTCTTTAAAATATTGAGGTATAAAAGTCAGAGCTAGAGTGAAAGTTTGGTGCAGACTGCCAGAGTGTGGGCTCATGATTGAACAAATGCTTCATCATTCTCCACCATGCTGACCTTTACTTGGCACATTAAAATTAGCCACATTTAACATCTTCTCTCCCCAGAAAGTGGGCTGTGATAAAGAAATCGGTTCTAACAAGGTTGAGGATAAGTGTGGTGTCTGTGGAGGAGATAATTCCCATTGTCGAACCGTAAAGGGGACATTTACCAGAACACCCAGGAAGCTTGGTAAGATGAGGTCTCTCGTGAATTTAGTATCCTTCTCTATGATTTGTATATTTTGAGACGACTTCTTTTAGGAATGCAGCGTTTTCTCTATAAACATAACAAAAAATTAGCTGCTGATTTATTTTTATTCAGATTACCTTTTAAGGAACAATTAAAAAAAAATTTGGAATCCATACTCCATAGCATCCATGATGAAAAATTATCTACTAAATTTAGATAAGGAAAAAATAAAACCAATATCAATTGTAGTAGACACAATCTGTTTTTGTTTTATTTTGTGTTTTTAATAAATGCATTAGACCAAATTATTAACATTGATGCTTATTTTGAATTTTTTCTTGCATATAAATTGTTGATAAGTTAAAAAAATAACAAAACTTTAAATACAACTTTTAAAATATTACATTAGTTTTGCTTCTTTTATTTTAAAAGTGAAAAAGTTTATTCTACTTATGAATTTAGGGTCCATATTTCACATAATTTTTAAAATTTTATGTTAAACAAAACTGAGGTACAACCAGAAAATGAGGCAAGGTATAATTGCTTATGTGTGTGAACTTTTGTGCTTGTATGACCTGAATTTAGGCATGTGGTGAAGGTTCAGATGGAAAAGAAAGCACAAATAATATGCAAAAAGTATTAGCAGTTTCATAACTATTCACTGGAATTTTCATAAAGGATTTGGATACGAACATTTATTATTAAATAATTTTCTGAGTTTATAACAAATATTACTCAGTTATTCAATAAGCATATGTTGGGCAAATGTTTCTGGGAATTCAGCATTTAAAGATAAATTTGATGTGATGCTTCCCTTGAGAAGCTTCTCTTACATCATCCAAAACACAGTTTGTATAGTGTCCTACAGAATGATTGAAAACAAAATAAAACAAAACAAAAACAAAGAAAGAGATTTGGTTAACTTTGAGCACATTGTCATGGCAATAATTATCCCTTCTACAAGAAAAGAAAGTGTAAAAAAGTTACTCTTCATCCAAATGGAATAGTTCTCTTAGTTCTTTTTACTCCCATTATACCTCAGCTACCCAGCTCAAACCAACTCCACACATAGCAGCTTTGTTCTTTGATATACTTAGGGGGGCAGAGCTAGGTGACTATATTCTAATGTGTTTTTCTTAGGCATTTCTACTCTAGTTACTAATGTCTTTGCTATTCCTGTGTGATAATTGGCTATGTTTTGTACTTTGAAAATTGTTAAAAAGCAAATATTGCCATTTCTGGCAGATTATATTATTTTAATAAAGCAAACAGAATTAGAATTATATATGTTTATTATGGTTTTGCAGAGTAACATGGAATTTTCTCCATCTTATTGTGAAATAATTTACTGTGCTTTCTTTATTGCAATTATATATTATTCTTTTAGGTGTAAATCATTCATATTGTTTTATTTCCTGAGTGAACTAATGTAAAGAAAAAGGTTTTTGCCATAATCGTTCATTCTATATTATGTGTGATATAAGGTAGTGATACTTTTTTTCAGGTACCTCAAAAATTATGCTAAACCTGTAAATCAAGGTCAGTAAGAGCCGAAGAAAGCTTTCATCAGTCGTACAGATTCAAACTGTTCCAAGATAATCTAACATCCATTTCTTTGCACTAATGTTGTCATCATAGTCATTCAATAGACTAATTAACCTTTTCCAACAGGGAAACATTTAAGCAAGAGGTGCCATAAAGAATTCAAGTTACTGGAAAATGAAATCTGCAAGTATTCAACTTCAAATCACCTATATCATTTCTCATTCACGCTTAGTCTTACTTTCATTGACTATTAACAGTTTATTGGCATTAGCTAACTATTATAAATGCATTTGACTTCAACATATAAAATTACAGAACATTTTTTATATTCTACCTAACAAAATATATATGGCTTGTAGTATAGTCAATGAAACAGCAAGACTTTGAAAAACATGAAACCTCCACTAATTAAAGACATTCTATTTAAGGGAAGACAAGAGGCGCCTTCACTTTACCCAAAGGAGCTCGTAATATTTCTCTTGCTGAAACAAGGGAAGCTAAAAATGTACTGGGTAAGTTGTAGCAAACTGCAGAAAGATGGGCATCCATAAATGGCATCAAGCTGTTTTGCTATACTTGGCATCTTAAACATGTTACTTCTAGCCACTGCATACTCGGGCAAACATGGTACATTTCATGTACCGGACTTTACCCCAGCTCAGAAGCTGAAAACCCTGACCCCAAAATGACCTCTCCATTTAATTAAGACATTAACAAATATTGTGAAAACAATTAGGTAAATCTACCCATAGGTAAATAGTAGTCATCCATATACAAATGACAAAAAACATGTTTCTTTCCAATACCATCAGCAATTGTGTATTTATAACTGAACATCTGTCAAGATTCATCCTATAGTAAATGAATTGGATGTTTCATAGTGCACTGAAGGTGTAAGTTGCATAACCTTACTATATTTATTTATTTTTGATGGAAATGAAATAAAACATCTTGGTTTCTCTATTTGCCCTGAGTATTGTTGATTTATAGTTAGGATTTTAATTCTAAGTGATCTTAAGATAATTTTTAGGACATGTGACTAATACTAAAAAGGTTTGTTACATGAGACATTGACTATAATAGGATTGATATGTGATTTTAAAACCTAAGGCAACCCATTAAGCATATTGGTTTTCTTATTTCTGGATTAGAAGTTTGAGGTTAGGGTGCATAAAGTCAATGCATGACGTAACTTGCAAACATTTAGCAACCAAATGGTTTGGTCAAATCTACAACATATATTTTAAAACATTCTCATTATAAAACTGTTTAAAGCTTTAACATTAATTACTGATCATAAGAACAATGAAAACTACTCATTGATTTTTCTTTTGTAATTTCTTTAGACTAAAGCAGGCTTTTAAATATGAAGATGTTTCATTAATTAGAATTTTAGTTATCTATACTTGCCACGTAGGCTTTTAAAATAATATAAAGACAGATAAAATATCTCAAGAAGTTTACCAACTAAGTACACTAAAAATTGGCCACACTTCAAAAGGGTGATTTAGAAAGCTAAAATCACAGAGAGAGACAGAGGAAAGTATAGTATTTGCCTGAATTGTTGTGGACATAATTTATAGGTCAACACACGGTAAATGACTGATAGGTTGGAAACAAGATTAACTTTTTCCATCTCTTTAATGAAAAAAAAGTTTCCTCTAATCTCGTGTCAGATGTCACAAAAGCTACCAAAGCTTTGAAGTTAATTTCTGAAACTGCTTCTTTCGGTTTATGGATGCCCTCTTCTGCCTGCAGGAGCAGTACAAATGTAATGCTCAACTAACTGTGGTTGTTGCTTGTGTTTCCTTCTTTGCTTCCTCCAATATTTACTACACATGCAAAGGGTACCTTAAGATGTTTGATATACCCCCTGGTGCTAGACATGTGTTAATCCAAGAAGACGAGGCTTCTCCTCATATTCTTGGTAAGTGTTCTTGTCTGCTGGCTCTGCTTTAACATGCATTTAAACATAGAAATGTTAAAGAAATCATATATATATATAGATATATATATATGTGCATAGATGTGTGTGTATATATGTATATATGTGTGTATGTATACATAGATATGCAAGATTCAAAATTATATATAAATGTATTATTATGTGGTTTTTGTTGGTCATTTCTCTCACCTATTCTTTTTTTAAAGCAAGTATTCAAAAATAGAGCTTTACTTTGGGGTGAAACCTGAGTTGTTTCATTATTACATGAAGAAAAAAATCATTGACATTAAGTTTGACAACTTTGTATTTGTTATGCATTTTTGCTCTGTGTTGGGGGATGAGAAAAATAAATAGATTAATAAAATGCACTAAATTAAGGAATAATATCAGAAAAATTTGCCATATTTATGTTGACAAATTAGTTCTGATATTTTGATTGATGCCATACTGTAGACTTTTCCTTACTTTTATTGCATTTTAAGCTCTTTGACTGAAAAGCAACCACATGTGAATTTTACTAGTCTAATGAAAATTTTCCTAATATCTGTTATGTGTCAAGTTCTGACTGGCACATGCAGATCCATTTGCATGGCTGTTTATACTTTCCAAAACTAGATTCTTTTTCTCATTTACAAAAGGATCATGTAGAAATGTCACTTTAAAGGGTTTATATTCACAGTGTATGTACAAGTGTAAACATAACTTTCACATATCCCTTGACCTATTAAAGCAAAATCTAAGAAGATTTCTGAAACTAAGGTGTCATCGGTTAACCCCATGAAAATTTGTAGCAAATTGTTTTGTTTTTAATGTGTGACTTAAAAAAATGAATTGTTTTATAGTGTTCCGTAGAATTGTTTGTTTGTTTTTAGTATTTAAATTATATTCACTACTAGATTTTACATCAATCTAGCAGTTAGCAGAAAGTAGTTCTTTCTCCAGTAATTAAAATTCCTTATTTTTCATCCTAGAATTCAGGTTATTATTTCTGGAAAAATGAAACTAGTTTAAAAGAGCAAAAGGAATAAATGTATTTAACTAAAATTACTCATGTTTTTGACACATTATCAGTAATGGTAATAACTTAAAAAGTTTTATTTTCTGACTTACCATTATATGCTGATAAACACCTCTAAACTTTAAAATTCTATTTGTTATTTTTTTATCCATTAAAGAAAGCATTTTATTTTATAATATATAGTAGATTTATTACATATTAAGAATTCTATCACCAATAAGTAGCTTTTCCCAGCCATATAAGTAGGTGATGGGGCCTAGGAATTTTACCATAAGAACTAATTGTTTGTTGACCTAAAAATTAGGTCTACCTTGTTGGGTACCTATAAATATTTTGACTAACTTGAAAGAGATACACAGTAAGGTAAAGAAGCCATATATGTTATATGCTGTCCTAGCATAAATGATTTGTATTAATTATTGTAGAAGTATCCATTATTTTAAAAATATTCCTAGCTTTCTGAGGAAATATATAGGATGAGTGAGTTAGAAATTGTTAATCTCTTTGCCGATATTTTCAGATGGGAACATCTGCTAATTTTTATATCCTATTAAACCATCTTGCCATTGTTTTTGACTAGTTAGGAATGCTTGAGGATTTTGAGTGCCTAATGAGGGAAATGGGAGTCATGTCAGAACTACCACTCATTTTGATTGCTTTGATGTTAATAAACATGGTCTTTGACTTATGGAAGAGGGTAGACTTACTATGGATCTTCAAAGCTGTTAATATGATAAAATAAAATCTATGTGGGTTACTCATCTTCCTTCCTTTAGCTATTAAGAACCAGGCTACAGGCCACTATATTTTAAATGGCAAAGGAGAGGAAGCTAAGTCGCGGACCTTCATAGATCTTGGTGTGGAATGGGATTATAACATTGAAGATGACATTGAAACTCTTCACACCGATGGACCTTTACATGATCCTGTCATTGTTTTGGTATGTGGCATTACAGGCTCACTATATAGTTGGTTTGGTTTATAATTTTATAATTAATTTATCTGAAAATGCTTTTACCTCAAACACTGAATATTTAGTTGCTTGTTTTTTATGGATCCATTTGTCTGTCCCTCTCTACTTTTTGTACAATTTTGTCATATATTTTATTATATATACATTATAAACTGAATAATACAGCATTATGATTTTTGACTTTAGTGATAAGTTATTTTCCAAAGATAAGAAAAGAAAAAATAGATTTTTATATTTACCCACATATTTACCATCTCTGATGCTCTTCATTCTTCCCTGTAAATCTGACTTTCCATCTAATATCATTTACCTTCGATATAAAGAACATCCCTTAGCATTTCTTGTGGTGTGGGTGTGCTAGCAAAGAATTCTTTCAACTTTCAATGATCTGAAAATATCTTCATTTCACCCTCGTTCTTAAAGGATACCTCCACTAGATATAAACTTTTTGGTTACTAGTTTTTTTTTTTTCTTTTGGCACTTTAAATATGTTTTGATGTTATTGCAGGGAGTTCAAGGAATTTGGGGGCTGATCAAGGAAACAGATATGACCATGAGGTGGCAGTAGCACACACAAGTTTTATTTGGTGACACCTTAGCAAGTTGGCATGTGGAACCAGCATCAGGAAGGAAACAAGGGCAAGGGAACTAGTGAGGGAGAGGGAAATTCGAAAGGGGATTTATGCATCCAGGTGAGGTCACTCAGCAGCACAGCAGGGAGTCTCTGGGTCTGAGAGTTCCAAAGGGCAGCAGCAACAGCCTGGGGTCCTTCTAGCCACAATCTTATTTACAGTTTGCAGATGTTGGGTGCAATTTCATAGGGGTATGCAAAGCAAGCAGGCTCTAAATGGCTAAAAATATTCTTGTTTGGGCCACATTGAAAACAACTGGATATGTAAAATTTTGAGTTTGTTACTAGCAGGCTTTTGAACTAAAGGGTCTCAGCCTGCTGTGAAGAAATAAACGACCCAGGGGCCCATATACAGGAGCCATCTTTGACTCGTTTATGTAATATTTGTCTTCTGGAATCCATCATTTATGATGAGAAGTCAGCCTTGTTTATATTGCTGCCCTGTATGTAAAGTGTCCATTTTCTCTGGCTGCTTTTTAAAATTTTCTCTTTATCTTTTTGTTTTGTTTTGTTTGTTTAACAGTTTGACTGTGATAGGCTTAGTTTGTGGTGTTCTTTGTATGTATCCAGCTTGGGGTTCACCAAGCATCTTGGCTCTGTCAGTTGGTGTTTTTCACCAAATTTGGGTTAATTTTCCATTATGTGTTCAAGTTTGTTTTTCCCCCCCATTGCTCACTTCTCTACTCCTAGGACTCATTTTCATGTATGTTAAACCAGTTGAAATTGTTCCATAAGTTTCTTAGAGTTTGTTCATCCTTTCATAATCTTTTTTTCTCTGTTCTTCAGGTTGCATAATTTCTATTCATCAGTGTTCAAATTCACTGAATGTGTCTTACATGGTCTCCAACTGTTGTTGAGCCTACCAAGTAAATTTTTCATGTTAGATGATATAATTTTCTTTTCTACAATTTCTATTTGCTTCTTCTTTTTTGTTTCTGTTTTTTTAATAATTTCCATTTCTCTTCTGAGATTTCCATATGTTTTCACTTGTTACATCTAACTTCTCCTTTAAGTCCTGTGTCTTCATGTTGTTTGGTTCTATGGGCTAATTTTTTTCCCCTTGATTATGAGACACATTTTCCTGCTTCTTACAATTTTTTATTGTACACTGGATATTACAGATGGTAATATCCAGTTTGGTTTACGTTGCCCTCCTTACAGGCTGCTGGGTTTTTACTGTGTCTGCAGTTAAGTTATCATCAGTTCCTCCTGATCCTCGATGCCTGGCTTACTCTTCGTTAGGGCTGATCTATTTTAGCTTTTGTCCTTATTCTTATGGCATGGCCTTTTTGGTGCCTTAACTGAATACCTGAAGTGTTAGTGATGCCTCTTTACTCTGGCTGGATAAGAACTCCTATGTCTTTCAGACCTGCCTGACCTCTGGTATCTTTGTCCCACTCCCAGCCCTGCAGCAGTCACTCATTGGTACACAGCATGGTGTCTTGGCCTGGGCGTGCACAGACCAGCCCTGTGTAGGACCCATGCAGCCTTCTAGGTCACCTCTCTATACAGCTCCCTCTCCTTTAGGGCTCTGCCCTGCAAGTTCCAAACTCTGCTCTCCAACTCCTCAGCTCGGTGGGACTGCTGTCTCGGCGTGAGTTCCTGCTCCCTGTGCCGGGCCCCAGAACCTGGCCCTGTTAGCAATCCAGGACCTGCGTGTTTCTCTTCTCACAGGAATCATTGCCTTTTCTGCCTTATTCATTGCCAAAAGAAAAGTTCTCTCATATGTTCTGTGCAGTCTTATTGTTTTTTATATCAGGAAGGCAACTCGATTACTCCCTCATGGATGAAAGCAGAAGACATCTACTCAATTTGAAAAATATCGTTGGATTCTGTATACAAATATTTATTGGATTCTCTATAAAAAATATTATACTAATCTAAAACAAAATCTTCCCACTCAATTCCAAGGTTTTTTTTCTTTGACAGTTATTTCCCTTTGTGAAGTATCTGTTCAAATCTTTTGCCCACTGTTAAAGTAGGTTGTTTTTTTTGTTTTTGTTGAATTTTAAGAGGTCTTGATATACACTTGATATAAGTCCTCTGTGGAATATATGATTTGCAAATATTTTATTCTAGTCTAGAGTTTCTTTTCCTTCTCTTAGCAGTGTCTTTCACAAAGGAAAATATTTTAACTTTACTGAAGTCTAATTTATCAATTTTTTCTCTTATGTATTAAGATTTTGGTGTTATGTGATTTTTTGCTTAATCCAAGTTCAAAATCTTTTTCCTTTGTTTTGGTAAAACTTTTATAGTTTTACATTTTTCATTTAGGTTTATGAACCATTTTGAGTTAATTTTTATATAAATTTTGTATGATATGTTAGGTTTGTATTTTTGCATATGGATGTCTACATTATCTGTTGCCGCATGACAAATTACCCCAACTTAGTGCCTAAACACAAAGCAACATTTGTTATCTCATAGTTTCTGTGCATCAGGTATCTGGGAGCAGTTTAAACGGCTAGTTCTGGTTCAGGGTATTTCATGAGGCTGCTGTCAGCTGTGCCGACAGTCACCTTAAGACTCAACTGGGGAGAATCTGCTTTGCAGCTCAGTCACATGGCTGTTGAAAGCCTCAAAAGGTTGCTCCCAAGCTTTTTCATATGGCGGCTGGCGGGCCTTGGTTCCTCACTATGTGAGCCTCTACAGTGGCTCTAACGGGTCCTTATCACATGGCAGCTAGCTTCCATTAGAACGAGTGATTCAAGTGAGAGAAAAAGTGAGAGAGCATAACCAAGACAGAAGTCAGTCTTTTTTAAGCTAATCTTGGAAGTGACATCCCGTCACTTCTGCTGTTGTCTGTTTGCTAGAAGCAAGTCACTGAGTCCAGCCCACACTGAAGGGGAGAGAAATTGAACTCCACTTATCGAGAAGGAAAGTATCAAAGGATTTGTGGACATATTTTTAAAGCCACTACAATGTCCAGTTGTTTCAGCATCAATTTGTTGAAAAAACTGTCCTTTCTCCATTAAATTGTCTTTTCATCTTTGTCAAAAATTAATTGTCCAAATTTATGTCGTTTATTTCTGGACTCGCATTCTGTTCCATAAGTTAGATAATTTTATAGCAAAAATAGATATTAATCGAAATTTTGTTTAGAGTATTTTAAGTTTGAATGATTGGAGATCAGAAGCTCTATTTCACTCTTATATAATTACACTATGTGCTTTTCTCCAGCAGCACAGGTATCTGGTCTCAGGGCCCTGCCGCTTAACCGCCCCAATAGACTGCCTCAAGGCTTTGTCCACTGAAGGTGGTGTGCCCACAGGGAGCGACGTGGGCTGCAGATATAAGAAGATTCGTAGCTGGGACGGGGGGTTGTGGGCAAGCAGTGCTCTATCATCGTGACCTCGCTAAGGGACGGGAACCCCAGGTTAGGAGCCCAGGAGCACGGCTGCTAGGCTGTCCGGGGCTGAAAGCGTTAGATGTCTGGCTAGAGCGCAAGGGTCGGTGCTCAATTTTTAATGCTGTTTTGAAAACAAAGACTAAGGGAAAAAAGAGAACAGAACCCATATAACCAAATCCTTCATCCTAGTGGGTTTAGTATCACCCGATTTCGTAAACAAAAGCTGTTTCTAAAAGTTTAGTTTAAAATACTAA
Source organism: Diceros bicornis minor (assembly GCF_020826845.1). Taxonomy (NCBI): domain Eukaryota; kingdom Metazoa; phylum Chordata; class Mammalia; order Perissodactyla; family Rhinocerotidae; genus Diceros; species Diceros bicornis. The sequence goes on along the minus strand of NC_080747.1, from coordinate 58,464,023 downwards.
TGGATCGCACATTTCTCCCTTTGTATAATTGGTATAATCTTGTAAAAGCTACATGAAAGTCAATAAAAACTTTTTTTAGAAAAAGAGTGCTTTGCCCTAAACAAAATTAAAAAACAAATAAAAAAACTGAGAATATATTTGCAATGCTTATTATAAAAAAGGATTAATATCCTTATTGCAGAGATTATTTAGGAAAAAAGGTATGTTTACCAATAAAAAAAGAGGACAAGACAGGAACATGCAAAGTACAGCGGACAGAGTACAAGTGACTAATAAACTTACGAAAATTATCAATTAAATAGCAATTAAAACAATAATCTTTGGCCCATTCAATTAACAAAGATTAAAATTATGTAATACGTAGTGCTGAATGGGGGCATTTTCATATACTCTTATCTTGAAAGTAATAATTGTTCTAACTATTCTGAAAGGCCATTCACTAGTCTGTTATAAGAACTATAAAAAGTGTTTGTACTCTTTAGCCCTCAAACGAAAATCAGAAATCACCGCAAAGGAGGGGACAAATTCTAATCAATACAATATTCATTAATAAGTAAATGGTTGAATAATGCATACTACCTTTAGAGTTAAGCACTATGCTGATATTTAAAAGTATGTTTTCAAAGAAGATTTACTATCTTGGGAAATGTGCATGACACATTAAGTGAAGTAAACAAGGCCAGAGAAGCATGTATGTGTATACACACACACAACACACACACACACACAACAATATGCAAATATCTTGAAGGTATATCCCAAAATAGTAAAAGAGACTTGGTTTTCTCTGGTTTGGTAGAATTATGGATGATTTTTATGTCCTTTATATTTTTCCATAATGTATATACTTTCTGGAAGGAACATTATTATTGGTACTATCATAACAAAACAGTTTATTTTAAAGAGTAATTTTTAAATGCACTAAGGAGATATATAACTTAAGGAAGTCTACAGTGAATTGCATTGTAAAGTTATTATTTTTATAGTACAATCTCTTACTCCTCAGTGTACGTATTTTTTCTGTTTTATGGTTGAAGTTTTATATATTTGCAATTTTTTCTTAAACAAGGCACACTTGCACTTTAGTTGCAAAAACATTATATTTTTAGAAACTACTTGAAAGTCTTCCAGTTTTAATAAGAGAAATAGTCTGAAGTATTTGTAATTTTTCATTCAAAGTTTAAAACTCTCTCAAGTGATTTACATATCTATTTCGTGTGTATGTTAGATTATACCTCAGGAGAACGATACCCGCTCTAGCCTGACATATAAGTACATCATCCATGAAGACTCCGCACCTACAATCAACAACAACAATGTCATCCAGGAAGAATTAGACACTTTTGAGTGGGCTTTGAAGAGCTGGTCTCAGTGTTCCAAACCCTGTGGTGGAGGTAACAATTGAACACATTTGTTACATTAAAATGTAATTCATATAAAAGCCAATCTTCTTGCTTCTACTTTCAGGATTGTCTCTAATTGAGGCCACAATCTGAGAAATACCAAACATACCAACCAAAACATAAATACAAAACATTTTTACTGAAATATCAGAATCTACAAAGAATAGGAATCCATTCATCACAATGGTAGAGCTTCTTAAAATCCTCTTGCCCTTTCCCGTTGGTTTCTTTATGTCTGACATTTATGTGGTGGTACTTTAAACACTTTATTCTTCCCAAACTCCAGAACTCTCCCAAATTCAGTGTCCTCTGGTTCTCACTTTTCTTCTTAACTTTTTCTTTCCATATCTATGCATTTATTTTCTATCAATGTTAATAATAAAAGAGCTATTCCTTACATAGCACTATGTACCAGATACTGTTTTAAATGCTTTACATATTAATGCCTGAGTACTCACAGTGGCTCTATGAGACTGGCAATATTATTATCTCTATTGTACTTACTGATGGGGAAACTGAAGCACAGGGAAGATAAGTGTCTACCCAGGGGATAAGATACAAACCCAAGTGGTCTAGTTTCTGAGTACATGCTCTTACTACGTTATGCTGCCTCTCTGCCCTCTCTAGAGTAGATCCATTAAGCTGTTCTCAGAGATTCTCAATTTCTCCCATCATCTGTTCCTCTAGTTCTGAACAACAAATGCTTCAGAACTGAGCTAGCCTAACAATTACTCCAGAACTGAGCCAGCCTAGACAGAATTCTCCCCAACAGGCAGGAGAAGGTGAGGGACTCTCACAATAATGATACTGAATAATTGAGAACAAAAAATTATTCATAGTAAGGAATGCCTGGGTAAGCCATTTATTTTATAATTTTAAATTCAAGGATGTATTTCTAAAGTGTGTTTTTTTTGGTGGGGGCATAAAATGTTTTTAGTTAATTTAGAACAACCTTTATCCATTACAAGATGCTTATTTAATTTGGAGCCTCCCTTCTGCTGCACCCTCAGCATCTACTTGGTCACGAGATTTGTCAGATACACCTTTTTATTATCTACCATATCTATTTCTTCCTCACCAGGCTTCTTTCACAATTTTGGAATGGAAGATTATTGTGAAAGTCTCTTAACTAGTCAACTAGTTTTGATTTTTTCTCTTCCTTCATTTCCAGGATAATCTTTCTTGAATGAATGAATAAATGTATGAATGAATGAGTAGAATTACATTATTTCCCTGATTCAAATCCTCAGTCTCCTAATGTGTTACCTTGAAGACACAACATAATTTATGTAGTATTCTTACTAAAAGTGAATAACCTGAATCTAATCATTAGGAGACAATTAAATAAACCCCAATTGGGCAACATTTTACAAAACAACTGGCCTGTACATCTCAAAAATATTAAATATAAAAAGAGGCTCAGAAACTATTCCTGATTAATTCCATGACGATTAAATGCAGTACATGATCCTTGATTGGAAAAACATTGCTATAAAGAATATTATAGGGACAATTGACAAATTTTGAATATGGTCTGAATATTAGATAATAGTATTATATCTGTGTTAAATATCCTGATTTTAAGAATTATATTGTGACTAGGTAAGAGAATGTGTTTGTTACGAGCAATATGCTGCAGTATTTAGATGTGAAGCATCAGGATGTCAGCAACTTACTCTCAAATAGTTCAGCAAAATTATATATTATATATCAAAATATATGTATATCATATATATAAAAATAAAAAATATATATAATATATATAAAAATATAATATGTATGTATATCTCAAATATGGTGACATGGTAACACAAGGTTAATCTAGATGCAAGGCATACAGATGTTGATTGTGTTTTCCTTATGACTTTTTTGTAGGTTTGAAATTTTCAAGATAAAAAATTATTTATGTATATATATATATTTTTTACAAATGTCAAAGTTGGTGGTTGGAGAGACCTTCAATAACTCCCTATGACCTTCAGGGTAAAGTCCAATCACTTGTCTGGCACTCAAGGCTTTTAAGATCGGATACTTTCCTATCTCCCACCCCCTTCACATATGATACTTCAGCCACTCAGAGACCGGCAGTTTTCTGTGTATCATTTCCTTTGCTTGGAGTATTACTCTGCTTCATTCCCTTCACCCAATACCATTTGAACTTCAAGATTCTGCTCAAGGAAGTGCTGATCTTGTTCCCTGCCCCTCCTCTGGTTAAGTTAGAGATCTTCCGCTCTGTGTGTCTCTGGTGCCCTCTACAGTGAATTATTTACATAGCTCTGTAAAAGCCTATGTTCCTGGATATTGTCACAGTGGTTTTCATCTCTGTCTTTCACACCAGACTGTGTATATTCAGGGTCTAGTTCGTTAACAAGTATGCAGTTGCTATTTAATCACTTATAATATTTATTAAATGTAGGCTATGAAAAGATAAGGATTTTTGTTTATCTAATTCGCTTCTGGTCCTTCAGCACCTAGAACAGTGCCTGGCTTATTGTATGTACTCAGTAAATATTTGTTGAATGAATGAATGATCAACTATACAACAGAATGAATAAGTGATTAAATCCAAAGAAATATATTTTCTTTTCCAGGTTTCCAGTACACTAAATATGGATGCCGAAGGAAAAGTGATAATAAAATGGTTCATCGTAGCTTCTGTGAGGCTAACAAAAAGCCAAAACCAATTAGAAGAATGTGCAATATTCAAGAGTGTACACATCCACTGTAAGCATTTTAACTATCATATCCTGAGGTCAGAATAATAGGGATTTAAATGTCTTTAGCTCGTTTTAGTTTTAATTTTATTTTTAGTCAAATCTAATACACGTACCTGGTTTAAATAGTCAAATTATTTCACAGGCATTATATAAAGCTGGTTCCGTGCCCTTTACCATATTTCTGTCCTCAAAAACAACTGCTTTCAGCTATTATTCTTCTTTTGATATTTGATAATTACTTATTTCCATCTCTCTAAGTGAAATGTTTTTGCTTTTACTCTTTGAATCCTTTTGGGGGGAAGGGGGAAGCTTTAGACCTTATGTACATAGAATTTCCACTGTGGAATGTGAGGATTTAGCATTCTTCCTCAAATGCACGCCCACAGGCCACACTTCTCCCTTCCCTAATACTCCCGATATTGATATAACCTATTTTCTCTTGATATTAATATTCAGAGTTTATATTATTTTAAAAACTTGGATCTCTCTCCACAGTTGAGTCACTTAGCATACTCTGACTACGTTTCTTTTCTTGTAAAACTTTGTTTCTTCTAGAGTTAATGAACGTCTTGACTTTAATGTTTTGTTTTCTACTATTTTTCCCTAAATCATTCCCAAACTCTCTTCCATGAATATCAATCTCTAAATACTAAACACGCAAGTGTCCTGTCACCTGTGTCTCCTTAGAGACATCTCTCAGAGAGTTCTTCATGTTCCAGCTCTGCCCTGGACTTCAACACAGCTTTCACCCTGGGGTTTCTTTTTCCATCCGCCTAGGGATGCCTATTGCCTCTCTCTTGTATTGCCTCTCTCCTGTTTCCTACATTCCTTGATTATCTTTTTGTTTATTCATTTTTTTGGTGGGTCACATCTTCCAGTAGGTTCATGAAAAAAAGTGTATACAAAGTAAAAATTTTATATAAGAACTAAATTCTTATACATCTAAGAATAGTGTATAAGACATTAAAGTATGAGACATATAAGTCTTAATTCTGCTTTTGCTGTTGATCCTTTGGACACACACATGTATGTATACAATTCCAAACTATAGTATATTTTCCCTCAGAATTTTGAAATCATTGTTCCATTGTTTTCTAGACTCCAGTGTTGCTGTTGAACAGTCTTTTGCCATTCTGATTCTCACTTCTTTCTATGTGACCTACTTTTTGCTTGTCTTTCAAAGTTTGTAGGATCTTTTTTTTGTTCCCAATGCCCTGAAATTTCACGTTGATAAAATTGCCTTGGTGTTCATCTTTTCTTATCCATTGTGCTGTGTACTTGTAGACATTTTAAAACACAAAACCAATATCTTTCAAAGCTGGGAGATTTTCTGGTATTTTTTTCTTTGAAAAATTTCCCCTATATTTTTCAGTGCTCTTTCTTTCTGTGACATTTGTAGTTAGGCTTCCTAGACAGATCTAATTTTTTTTTCTTTTCTCTCTTTGTTTATTTTTCCACTTGTTGACTGTTTCATCTTTGCTATTAATGTCATTAATATCCAAGAGAGCTTTGATATCCAAGCTCTCTGTTTTGTTCCTCAAATGTTCCTTTTCAAGGCATTTGATTCATATTTCACAGATGTAATATATTCTATGATCTCTTTTAGGATATTAAATATTATTTCCTTTTCCATGCATCATTTATTTTGAGTTCTTTTCTTCTGTTTCTTTTTTCTCCTCCATCATTTGCATTAGAGGCTTTCTGTGTCTGCTGATGGTTGGCTGTTCACACGTGTATAAGAATGCAGCATTAAAAAGGCTGATTGAACTCTTGCTTTATGGTCAAGACTTGTTTGCTGGTGGGCTTCACTGTAGGATGAACTGGCTGGGCTATTTCATTGAAAGACTCTCAATTATTTGTGTATTTAGGGCTTTTCTAATGAAATGTCAAAATTCCATAGAGCAGAATAAGTCTGCTGCCTAGGGGATATAAGCCTGTTTAATAGCTGTTCTGGAAGTTGTGTGTGTATAGGCAACTAGGGTCGTCTCACCATTCCATATGTGGATTTTTACATAACCCTCTGTTTTCACTGTGGAGTCTTTCTCTGTTGTCTATTGTCTATGTCTGTCATCCACCAGTTAAAAGTCAGGTTCACCTATGGAGGATAAACCTCAATTTTTCTGCTGGGTTGGAGGAGGGGCAATCACCCAGTAGAGTAAAGGATCAGGAGATCTAATGGCTTCCAAACAGACTTTCCATCAGTCCCCCTGTTTTCACCTGAGGCCACTAATACCTATACTTTTCTGAAGTTCTGCCGCCAAGTCAGTTTGCTTATCAGCTTATACTGCTGAATTAGATTTCATCCTTCTCAGGTCTGCCAAGTTCATTGCCATATGTCCAGTTGCTTTCTAGATTCCAAAATTATCTTGTGGTGGTTTCCTCTACAATTATTTTTGTCTTTATGGGTTTATGCCATTTTTCTCCTTTATTGTCATTCTAGGAATTTCAGGAGGGAATAAGGGTAACCAGAAGTGTCTATGACTATGAAGTGTATACTTCTCATATAATGTCTATCTTCAAATGAGAGTCACTATTGAGGTCTTCAAAATTGAGTAAAGTATCTTAGTTGCCATGATACATTCTGCTGCCAGTTTCACAAGCTAGGGCAATCTTAAACAGTGAATACCAAAGACTGCCAAGGGTTTGGCGTGGTTATATTTTGGTGCCCAATATATAGGGAAAGAAAAAAATTTCAGAGGTAAAGTAACTTTGGAAAGGACAAGTAGTATGCCTCAGTTACATTCTGACAGACTGATTAGCCAGATGGAATCAATTGTGACAGCCCTTTGGGACCTGGTCACCATGTGTAATGGAGAGCTGTCTAAAATATTGAATCCATAGCTGATTTGGAGAGTTCTGGGGGCATTGACATTGACACTAGAATTTGGGAATGTCCCGTGGGAAAGCTTTTTGAAAACATCTCTTTGGAAATATTTCTGTCAGGTGCATTCATGGAAGCAGTTTCTGCCCAGCCGTGGAGGCACACTACTGTTACCTTTTTGTGAGGCTCAATAAGGGCCAATGCAAAGAACTGAATTTTCCAAACAGGATAGATATGTCAGATAGCCTTCACAGCAACAACTGTAGAAATGCAACAGTCATCCCAGTTAGAGTATTAAAACATGAGTAAAGTCATGATTTCATGAAAAGCAGCAGCAGCCAAATCAGTTTGTCTTAGCTGAGCAAGCATCAGATGGATCCCTTTTTCGATTTCCTTTTAGATGTTTAACACCACTAGGCAATGTGGTTGAGAGTGAGTTGGTGCTATTTTTGAAAATTACCATCATTTCTGAACCTATCCAGGCAAACTTAAGAGGAATTTCAGAAACCCTCTGTAGATCATCATTTAGGAAAAGAGAAGGTTTCAGAGACACTGGAAGCAGGAAAATACTAGGGCATTAAAAATAGAAGTGTCAGGCCTATTCTTGTTAGAAAGTTCTAGGACTTTTTAATTGTTTGACCCGCCCATCTTTCTGAAACTGCTTCCAGAACTGCAGTGTGCCCCACTGGCTTGCATGTCACTCAGAAAGCAGAAAAGACTAGGCTTGCAGTGCAGGAAGGTGCACATTATACATCCCAGTGACTGTGTTCAATGTTACCCCCACGCCCACAGCTGGGTATCGGAAGAGTGGGAGCATTGCACCAAAACCTGTGGGAGTTCCGGCTATCAGCTTCGCACCGTGCGCTGCCTTCAGCCACTCCACGATGGCACCAACCGCTCTGTGCACAGCAAGTACTGCGTGGGTGACCGTCCTGAGAGCCGCCGGCCCTGTAACAGAGTGCCCTGCCCGGCCCAGTGGAAAACGGGGCCCTGGAATGAGGTGGGTGTGTGAATTCTGTGTGTGTGTGAGCATGTGAAGCGTATTTTAATTTGGCTTAATTATCAGGTAGGTTTTGCATGAACTGAGAAACTTTCACATATTTTGTAATTATTAAGCACCTGGAAGTGTTAGGAAAAATTAATACTTTAAATAGTGTTTGCATGTAAGATTAGTTGGTCGGGGCAAACCGTGTCTGGGTGTTTTGTGACATAGAGGAGTCTAAAAGGTGACTGATCTTCTCTCTCATTCTTTGTTGACTTTGCTACTCCTGTGGGATAAATTCCAAACCCCTGACACTGAATGCAGGGCCCTACCCCATTTGGCACCGTGCTAACTCTTCTTATTCTATCTTTATTCCAACTCTTTGTTCTAGTTTGGGTAAACTTCTCACTGTTCCAAAAAGACCATACTGGTTCAAGCCTCCTACCTTTTGGCTAGCTTGCCCTCCTGCCTCCTCCTGTCTAACCATCTCCCCCTCATCCACCAAGGCTCATCTCCACAGTCCAAAATACCACCCTCCAGGGAGTGCCTTTCCGGAGTTTTTTCTCTGCATTCCAAAGGCAAAGAGGCCTACCTCTAGTGTGCTGTTCATGGCAGAGTATTGTAACTTCTGTCTTTGAATCTGTGCTTACCACTAGTCCATGCATTTCTCGAAAACGATGTACTTTTCTTCCCCAGTACCCAGCTGGTGCCTGTGCAAAAGATATTTGTTTGGTGACTGGCTGACTCCATGTTGCATTACCTGCATTAACCACACATCTTTGGTATTTCTAAAGACTCAAAATGAGGAGTCATGGGGTCATAGGAGAAGAGTTTATGGGAGATAAAGATGTTGAAAAGCAGATAGAGAAAGAAAGAGGAAGTAGAGAGTAACCCAGGAAGGAAGGAACAGAAAAGTGAAGGTCACTTGCACAGGACTGTAAAGATAACTTCTGTCTCATTCTCCCCAGAGTCCTGGAACGAGAGTCTCCCCTCTACAACTCCTACCCAGAACAATAGCATAGACCTTCCTGGGGTTAACTTAGAACAGTTAGCTCCCTCATTAAAGAAATGAATTTATGGGAATAGAGTAATAGTAGTTCCAAAGAGATTGAATTAACCGTCGTAGCATCCCAGTAAATTCTGCCATCTGTAAGGAAGGTCTGTTGAATGGGAAGCTCAATACCACGATCCACTTCCTGAAAACATGCACCACCGTTGTTTTTAGGAACTACAGCAGGTATCAACATTATAATAATGGCTTCCTTCATATCAAACGCTTATTACACACCAGGCATGATTGCTTTACGTACATTGTCTCCTTTGTCTTCATTTAGTCCTACAACGATTCTATGAGGCAAGTATTATTATTCCAGCTTTCAGAGAGAAAGCAATGTGCTCAGGCTGGTATATGGTGGAGCCGGGGTATAAAGCTAGGGTTCTGTCTCCAAAGCCACTGTGCAACACTGCATCCATAGAGGAAGAACTCCAGAGCTGTGTGTGCACAAGCATGTATACATGTGTGTGCGTGCATGTGTGTGCATGCGCATGGGGAAAGGAAGAAAGACGGTCTTGGTGGAATAAACATCTGTAATCGCAGCCTTTGTCTCTGTAGTGTTCAGTGACCTGTGGTGAAGGAACAGAGGTGAGGCAGGTCCTCTGCAGGGCTGGAGACCACTGCGACGGCGAAAAGCCCGAGTCAGTCAGAGCCTGTCAGCTGCCTCCCTGTAATGGTAAGTGTGACACTGACTTCACTGCTCTGATGATGGTTTTTAAGCCTCAAAAAGCAGAATTTCCTTTCAGGAAAAGCTCTGGAATTTCTATTTGCTTATTGAAAAATAACCAAAGGAAAACACCCTTGATAATTAGCCTAATATGGTGTTAAGATAGGTATTGGAGGCAATGTCCCGCACCCATTAAGAATCATAACCCTTGCAGCCTCTGCAGTTCCCATTGGCGGTCATGCTGCGGTGAGGGCTGTGTCATGTACACGTAGCTTCTGTCAATTTGTGTTTCTAGTAGGAGCTATACAGTTTCTCTCTGTGATTTTCTTTATAACTTCACATCATTGTAAAAGTCATAATATTGAAGAAGGTTTTGAAATATTTTACTAAACTCATTCATTTTTACTAAATTGATTTTACTAAAATCATTCAATTTACACATGTGGATAATAAATGTTATTCACAAAGCCATTTCTAATATCTGTCCATCCATATACATGCACTTCAGTGGAGTGATTTCAAAATAGACACCTTGCATATATGCACATATGCTAAAATTTGCCTAACCTACTCTGTTGCTGTGGCAGAGCCTATTTTATTTAAAAATATACATTGATTTGCTACTGTAAAACAAAATATATAATGGATAGTTTCAGTTTCTGTCACACTGCCTCCTTCTTCCTCCTTTTCTGTCGCTCTCTCTGTTTACGTCTGTCTCTCTCCCTCTGTCTCATTTGGTATCTCCATTTTGCTCTCTGTCTCTCATTTTCCATGTTGGTCTGGTCTTTCTCTGTCTCTGACTTGTCATTTGCTGCCTGTATGTTGCTCACTTTCTCTGTGTCTGTCACACATGCCTTTTCGGCCTCACTCACCCTATCTTATCTCTCTCTCCCCCAGTCTCCCTACCTCCACCCCGTCTCTCTCTTTTTCCTACTCTCTCTTTTCCTTTCCTCTTCTCTCTCGCCATCTCTTCCTGACTCTCTCCGTTATCTCTATTTCCCTCTTTCTCTCCCTATATCTACCCCCACTTCTCTACCAGGTGCGTCTGTCTGTGTCTCTCCTCCCCTCACCCCACCTGTTTCTCTCTCAGGATCCTCCCACCCTTTCTCCACCCTCCCTCTTCCTGTCTCTCTCCCTCTGTCCATCTCCCCCACCCCTCCGTCTCTCCCTGTCTCTTGACTTTCCCACCTTCTTTCTTTCTTTCTCCCAGCCCCCATGTCTTTACTCCTCTGACTCTCTGTCTCTTTATTTCCCTCTCTGTCTCTTCCTGTCCCCTCCACTGCCCTGTCTACTCTTCCTGTCTCTCTCTCTCTCTTTCTCTCTCATCTCTCTCACTCTCTCTTCCCTGTCTCATACGTCCTCTCCCTTCTGTCCTTCCCTTACCTGCCCCGCCTTCCCCCACGGCAAGCTTCCTCTTAAATGCAGTTCTCCTAAGTCCATGCCCAATGACACCTGTGGACGTGGCTCTGTCACACTAGTGAGACTTGGGACTAAAGAAGTTGCCTTTTCATTGGCCTACACCATAAGTAAGCCATTAATTGAATAGTGGCATCTGCTGAATGGTGCTTTCTTTTTTTCAAGAAAATTGGCAATGCACTATTTTATCAAAGGTCTTATTTTTTGAGGAAATTTCTGGCTGCAAGTCTTTTAAACCTTATAAATTGTTTCATTATAAATTTTCATTTGAAATGTGTAGTGGCAAGAACAAGTATGACCACGAGGGGGAGACAAAGCCCTTATATATTTAATCATTTTTCTCTGGAAAGTATATTTGCAAGTTTAAAACACAAGTCAAAGCAAAAATACAAACTTTACCCAGTTAGAAGCTGTGAAGTTTACTGTTGCCATAATATTTTACGCTTATGTTGGCGTTACTGCCAGAAGGCTAAACGCTTGGTGAGTAAGCGTTATTGATCTTAATAGCTGGTAGAGCTGTATATTTCTGCCAGTATGCCCATTGTCAGCAAGAATTTGCTTGAGTCTCTTCATTTAGCCAAAAGAAAATGTTTTTATTGTAAAACAGAGCTGTTAATGAGATGACATAACTATGTCAGTGATCCCACAGCTTTTAGCTGATCTATTGCTCTGAAATCTAGGCCCAAAAGCCAATTCTAAGAGCTCTAAAAGGCCACATATTTCTACCACATATATCGATCAAGTAAGTAATACTTCTCATCAGAGTCTCAAACTGCAGTTAGAATCAAATGGTCTTTTGAGACCATGTGTAAAACCCTTTCCCTGAACTTCTTGTAATGATCTGGGCATGGAGTGAGAAGGCTAAAAAGCTTCCTTAATTTTAATGATTGATTTTGTCATATGACTCCTTCTCATAGGCCCCGTTTTAATTGCACTGCTTAATTGTTGCTGTTAAGCCCTTCTCATCTATCCGGAGGCAAATTACCATAAAATGAATGTATTCCTTTGCTGTTATTTGTTTTTCTCAGAATATCTCTCCTTTTTCCTCTTGTTCACAGAAGCACGTTCTGGCCCTAATTAGACTCAGGCTGTGAACTGGTCCCTACAATGCCGAGGTGCTCACCCCTAGACACAGGAGACTCTCATGTGGACTCTTCTCTACCTCAGAGAGAATAGGTCACACTTTGAGCCAGGTCACAGATGGAGGTGATGGGGGTGAGGGGCCAAAGGGAAAGGAGAGTACAGGCTCAAATAAGGCCCTCTCATCCTAGGGCCTAGGGCCTTAAACATAAAGGGGAAGAAATTAATTTTCTTAGGATATAGGCCTAGAAAAAGTAATACAGAAATGATGAGGAATTGATATTTGAGGTGAAACCCATTAATGTGATTCTCAGGCGTTCGCAACATAATTGGATGATTACCTTAGCTAATATGAAATATTCAAGAACTTCATACTATATAATAGATCTGTAAATGTCAGGCAAATACAAGTCATTCCACAATTTGGGAAGTGGACATGGTATTATAACTCTAATAGGGAATTCTATAATTTGTAATTGGTCATAGGTAAAGGTGGTAATTTTAGCCCTCTATTGGCCTTGCCAACTGACCTACTATTTTTTTTCAAATTTAAAAAACAAGATGCTTCAATTTCTTTGCAAGTTATACAGCAGGTTCCTTACCTAGAAATAGAGCATTACCCAATAATACATTGTAATTTTAAGTGATTATAGTACATAAATGCCACAATTTACAATTCTTTGCGTTTATTAATTGGACATGGGATCAGTATTTCTGTGTTGCACTGTGTAATGGGCTCTGCATAGGATATGCCCTGGAATGGCTGAAAATAAGTACAAACTAAAGTTTTCATGAGCTCAACATTTGGGTGTTTTGAAATCTAAATCTTATAACCTGAACTCAATAAAATTTAAAAACACTAAAAACAGTGTGTACACACACATGTATCAAGGGTTTTATGAGTGTTAGTTTAGTACTCTTTAAACATAAGGTGCTATCAATTCAATGAAATTAAATTTAAGAACCATGAATTATTTATAAGAAAGTTGGCACACTTGACCTAAATTTGTGCTTTCAAATGTCAAATAACCTGAGAATATTCAATAGTATACATGAAACTATTGTATTCACTCTGGAGAATATTCTTATAATCAAGATAGTATCTTGATTTTTCTTGTGGTAACACATTTTTAAGATTTAATTTGTTCCAATAGGTCTTTAGTATTTATTTTGATTTTAAACTTAATATAGAGGCTACTCTAGAAAGCCAGAAATGCTATAAAATAAAAAAAAAGATGGCCCTTTATATCCTAAAAATATTTGTGGTAGGTAAAATGAATCCTATTTTATTGTTCTAAAATTAGATATATGTTCCTACTAGGAAGAAAAAAATACTCTCAACCTGAAGACTCCTGATACAGATATTAAAATGGTGGTCAACCCAAGTGTTTTGCACACAAAGAACTACTTATTTCAGTGAATTCAACCTAACGTTCATTTTTTTATTGAGATATAATTGAAATACAACATTATATTCATTTCAGGTGTACAACCTAATTATTTGATATTTGTATATATTGGAAAATGATCACCCACAATAAGTCTAGTTAACATCCATCACTATACATAATTACAAATTTTTTTTCTTGTGATGAGAACTTTTAAGATCTACTGTCTTAGCAACTTTCAAATAAGCAGTACAGTATTATTAACTATAGTCACCATGCTGTACATTATGTCCCCATGACTTATTTTGTAACTGGAAATTTGTACCTTTTGACTCCCTTCACTCATTTCACCCATCCCTCACCCCCAACCTCTGGCAACCACCAATCTGTTCTCTGTATCTATGAGCTCATCTTTCGTTTGTTTGTTTTGTCTTTAGATTCCACATATAAGTGAGATCATACAGTATTTGTCTTTCTCTGTCTGACATTTCACTCAGCATAATGCACTAGATCCATCCGTATTGTCTCAAATGGCAAGATTTCATTCTTTTTTCTGTCTGAATAATATTCCATTGTGTATATATATCACATTTTCTTTATCCATTCATCCATCAATGGACATTTAGGTTGTTTCCACATCTTGGCTATTGTAAATAATGCTGCAATGAACATGAGGTGCATATATCTTTTCTAATTAGTGTTTTTGTTTTCTTTAGATAAATACCCAGAAGTGGAATTGTTGGATCATATAGTAGTTCTATTTTTAATTTTTTGAGGAACCTCCATACTGTTTTCCATAGTGGCTGCACCAGTTTACATTCCTACCACTAACATTCATATTTTTAATGCAAAGACTCACGTATACAACTCCCATCAATGTCAGATTGTACTTAGATCTTTTTATATTCATAAACAATTTTAATTTCTTCCCTCCTTTTACTTTATGTTTAGATGTATGTATTATTTTGTTTTCCTTTAATTTTTGCAGATGAGCCATGTTTGGGAGATAAGTCTATATTCTGTCAAATGGAGGTGCTGGCGCGATACTGCTCCATTCCAGGTTATAACAAGTTATGTTGTGAGTCATGTAGCAAGCGCAGTACCACCCTACCACCACCATACCTTCCAGAAGCTGCTGAAACTCACGATGATGCTATCTTTAACCCTAGTGACCTTCCTGGATCTCTAGTGATGCCTACTTCTTTGGTTCCTTACCATTCAGAGACTTCTGCTGAAAAGAAATCTTTGAGTAGGATCTCTCCAGTGGGAGGTCCATATGCATATGCTGCTTTCAGGCCAAACAGTAAACCTGATGGTGCTAACTTACCCCAGAGGAGAGCTCAGCAAGCAGGAAGTAAGACTCTGAGACTGGTCTTCCCACCCACCGAGAGTGGCCACCTCAATTCATCTTCACCAATGGCTGCTGCCCCCTTCCTTGCCATCAGTCATTCAATAGGTGCTCCTTCTCAGACAAGAACCTCAAAGAAAGATGAAAAGATTATTGACAAAAGACGTCCAATAAGATCAGCCACCTTGGAAAGATGAGAGAGTAAACCTAAAAGGCTGGAAGTCAGAGGAAAACCCGGACGAGCTCCCTCTCCTCGTGGTGCATACCGCTTGTTTAAAGTGGAACTCTCCATAGATTGTCAACTCATTTTATCTGTTAAGTGGAAGAACAAAAAGTGCTGGTTCACTTTCTAGTTGCTTTCATCCTCCTTTTGTTCTGCATTGACTCATTTACCAGAATTCATGGGAAGAAAGCACCAAAGATTATTAACAGAAGGAAAGTAAGTTGCTAAATGTGTTGGTCACTCTCTAAAGCAGGAAAGGGACTGAACCAATTGTGCATATCAGCCAATTTTTTGTTTTAAAAAAGTTACAGTAAAAATAAAAAAGAGGTGCCAACGGTTTACACTTTAACAAAATATTTTGGAAATGGAGCAAAGAATTCTTAGACTTGTATTCCTATTTATCTATATTAGAAATATTGTATGAGCAAATTTGCAGCTGTTGTGTAAATACTGTATATTGCAGAAATCAGTATTATTTTAAGAGATGTGTTCTCAAATGATTGTTTACTATATTACATTTCTGGATGTTCTAGGTGCCTGTCATTGAGTATTGCCTTATTTGACATTCTGTGGGTTGATTTTCAAAGCAGGATATTATGAAGAATACGTTAGAACTGCAGCTACTAACAATGCAAAGGGTTTTGTTGTGCGGTTTTGTTTAACCAACAGTGTGATACCTAAATTACAGAAATAGAAAAAAAACAGGTATGCTACAAATACACTGATTTCAGCTTACCTATTACCTTCTATCCTTTAAATAAGAAGCAATAGGATTGCTGTCTTAATATACTGTGGTCACAGGGAAGAGAGACCAGTAAATGAGGCTGTGCAAGACAAAACTGAAACCCTCTTACCAGGACCTCAATAGGCGCTAGGCAATAGGCATGAAGTGTCCTATGTTTTTGTGTTGTTTTTCATGTTCCTGTTGTTGACATATACAAACAGTTATACTCAATGTATTGTAAGAATAACAAAGGAAAAATGTTTTGAGACCATTTTTTGTATGTTGGTAGCTGAGGAAAGCATCATCAAACTAGAACTGAGGCTCGAGTACAGTAGCGCTTAGGGGCTTTGAAAATAGGTTCAAGAAAGCATATGTCAATGATTGCGATATTTATTTTCCGCATGGTTCATATCCAATGTTCACAACCACAATGCATCTGACTGCAATAATGTGCTAGTAATTTATGTCAGTGGTCACCTTGCTCACAGTGAAGCCAGAAATGCTCTCTCCAGGGAGTAGATGTAAAGTACTTGTACATAGAATTCAGAACTGAAGATATTTATTAAAAATTGATTTTTTTTCTTGATAGTATTTTTATGTACTAAATATTTACACTAATATCAGTGATGTATTTTGGTAAACTAGAGAGACATAATTAGAGATGCATGCTTTGTTCTGTGCATAGAGGAGATATTTAAGCAAACTACAGCAGCCAAATCAAAGAGCTAAAATTGAACAAATTTGATGTTATGCAAACCTTTTGCATTTTTAAAGTAGTTGATACAAAGTTGATGACTTGTTCCCCTTCAACAAAACATAAAATAGTATGGACTGAGATAGCTAGCTGTTTAATGAAATAGTGAATTAGAAACATTTTTTTAAAAAGTATGTGAAAGAGATAAGTACTTCATAAATTACACTTAAAAGAAAAAAGAAAGATAAGTGTTGTCGGCATAATGCTTTTGAGGTTAGTTTCTGAACTGTCTAAAAATATAATATGCAAACTAAAATGTAGATATGTTAACCTCTCAAAGCACAGCATGTGCAAGGACTGTTGCACTTCACCATGGTAAACCAACAGCTTCACCTATTGACTCGATACCTCTAAAGAATCGCTGCTACTTTGTGCAAGACTTTTGAAAGTCAAATGAATTAGGTGAATTCCAGATCATAAAATAATCCTTTAGCCTCAAGTAGAAGTCACTTTTTTTCCTAAAAATTTCTCCAGAGTGAAATTCTCACTAGTTTGCTTGCGCGTGTCTATGTCTGGTCCACAGGAGAATACAGAGAAAGATGGTCACACACATACACCTCCCATAAAGATGTACATGTTCGTTATACTTCTGATCTTTGAGCTTCCTTTTCTACTAAGCTAAAAGTTTCTTTTTATCAAAGTGTACACTACTGATGCTGTTTGTTGTATTGGGAGCATGTAGCAATAAAAATGTTAACAAAATATAGATCTGGCTCTATCTAGATTTTATCATTAGATTCATCACTGAGGAATGGAAACTTGTTCTTTCTTCCTACAAAGTAAAATAGTATCAAATTCATTTGCTACTTGGACTTTCTCTAAACTCAAATAAAGTGACAATGTCTCCTCTTCTCACATCAGGGTGTATTATAATATTTTAAGTAAAATTTTTCAAAAACAAAATAAGAGGTTACAGGTGGCGGGGCGGGGGGGGAGCTCTTTTTGCCTGAGTCCATCTCACAGAACTGCGAAGAGGCAGAGAGAAAATGGCGATAATGCTAGGATGTATGAAAAGGAAAGGGAGGGCTCTATTTTTAAAATGTGTGATCCCAGAGTGGTTTTTAAAGAAAAGCTGCCCACCGCTTTGAACCTTGATTACCTGAGAATTGGGAGCACATCACCCATGGCTCAGGAGTGTGGGGAGGAACGGGACGGCACAGTGGAGGGCCTTTCATTAGGTAAGGGAGACACTGTAATGCCTTGGTTACCAGTTTACACTGCAAAGGCAGAGAGACTCAGGTTTGAACTCCACCTGCAACATGAATGACCTGCAACATTCATACATGAATGACCTTGGGTAACCTCACTAGATTTCAGTTTCCTCAGCTCTAGAATGGGAGGCAGACCTGTCAAACATCACAGCGTGATTGCTGTGAGAAATGAGATAGCACAGGGCCTAACATAAAGTAACTCAATAAATATTAAGCATCATGGTCGACCGTGTATTGTCTCCAGCCTCATCGTCATCATCTTCATTGTGTAACCAAACCAGAGCTTTCATCTAGGGTCCACAGCTAGTTTGAATCCTAGTCACTATGTCTCATTGATGATGGTAAAGAACATAGTTTCAGGAATCTAAAGACAAACAATTTAGCTTTAAAAATTCATATGAAGGGGGCCGGCCCAGTGGCATAGTGGTTAAGTTTGTGGACTCCGCTTCGACAGCCTGGGGTTTGCAGGTTCAAATCCCAGCACAGACTGATGCACCACTTATCAAGCCATGCTGTGGCAGGCATCCCATATACAAAATAGAGGAAGATGAGCACAGATATTAGCTCAGGGCTAATCTTCTTCAGCAAAAAAAAAAAAAAATTGATAGGAAGGACAAGCTCATTAAAAATTATCTCTAGTCATTTACTTTGAAGAATTTTAGCTCATTATGTCCACTCTCCCTTTGCAAACAATAAATAGTCAAACTAAGGAATAACTATTAATTATGTATTTCTGCAAAGACGGTCAATAGTGCAATAATATTCCAAATTATTAGCAAATAAAATGTTTCTCATATATTTACATTAAAACACTTTGCAGAATATCAAGTCATTCCTCTATACGTATCTTGTATTTTCTTCATGAAGCTGCTTAAATGTAAGATATAAAAGAAAAAATCAATTGGAAAATGATGAAAATGTAGATAAGCCAAAAAGGATATCACTTGTTTAAAAAGTATTAAATACATAAAAAGGTTAAAGTAAAACTGCTTAAAATGCAGTAAAATATAAAAACCATCCCAGGGTGCATAGGCATTATCAACACATTAACTAATATTAAAAAATTGTCATTTTGGGCCTGGACACTTTTGAATAATTCACTTAGAGCTAGAGATAAAATTTAAAAACTAATTAAAATACTGCCTACCAAGCAAAGCATAATTTACTGAAATGAATTTATCACCAAAAACACAAATTCTAAAACAAAACAAGGTGCTCTAAATTTTTGCAAAAATCATCTTTTACATAAGAATCAAAATAACCCCCTAAATTTTCCCCATTCTGATATATGGCAGGTACATAAACAGTTGCTCATCTACTTCGTGGTGACAGTAATGTTACTGCCTTAACACTGTTGATTGGAAAGCCTGCTCTTTTTTAACCAGTTCCTAGTTTCACATAAATGTTGATTTGACCAGTTAGCTTTCAACAATTTGACTGTTAACAATTTATCTGGGGGTGAGTAGTGTTATATATTTTTTTTAATCTACCAAAAACCCAAAAATACTCTGAGGTCAGGGAACAAAATGATTATTCACGGCCAAGTGTTATTTTGAGTGTTAATATCCTGCACTATGGGATCACTCCAGAAGGTTAAATCAAAATAACAAAGCTGTTGTACAGTCCGCTACTGAATAAACAAGTGATGCTAGAATTACAAATATATCAACACAAAGAACAATTCTTTTCAAATTAGCTGTTTGGAGTCTTACAAGAGAGACTCTTACTAGTGGTTCAAGGCTGAAAACAAACCTCTCCATTGTGGAAGATAAAGGGATATTTGGTCTGCTTTCTATTCCAATGACAAAGAGATGAGAGTTCTAAATTTCACAAGAAATTACAGTGCCTTGATTGAGAGTGTGGGCACTAAAGTCAGATTGTTGGTTTAAATGCTATTCTACAGCCAACTAATTGTGACTTGAGTGAATTACTTAATGTACCTAAGCCTCAGTTTTTTTATCTATAAAATGAGGATGATAATATATACTTCATGGGGCTGTTTGAGCATAAAATGAAGTAATCCACGAAAAACAATGAACACAGGGCCTGACAGGCATTAAATGTTCAATAAAGGTTTGCAGTTATTATTTTCTCCAGATAATCTTTTTTTAAAGTTATTTATCTTTTTATGGATAACCAACAGACATCAAAAGATTCAATTTGATTTTTTTTAAATCAAGGTCACAATTTCTACGAAGTCCCATCTGCCCAAAAGTGTCCGATGTACCCAAAAGAATGTGGAACACAAGATCCAAAGTAGGAAGTTGTGTGAACTATGCATATAATGCAATAGTTGTCCTTTCATAATGGGCACAACCTGGCAAACGACTCCAAAGATCAAAGGAACTGCTGTTTCCATGTTGGCATCATGCATCACAACATATTGTCCACAGGCTTGCTGCCACCAAATCCTCCTCAATGGGTAACATACTTTCTCTGGGACCCAGGGCGGGGGCTCTGGCTACTTCATGCCAAGGGAAGAAGGGCTCACAAGTAACTTTTAATTACAATTGAACTATGCATTTTGTCCTTCGACAAACAAAATTTCTATTTCTTTTGCCTCCTTCATTAGTACCTAGCACTCTGCCCATTGTACCAACTTCATCACTACCTACTCCAGTCTGTAAGGACTCTGCTGCAGAACGTAGATTGACTATGGTGTCCTGTCCATTCTCTGTCTTTTCCTCTCTCTGTTGCCTTATTTGCCAGGATCAGGAACTAGCTAATGTTGACCCAGAAAGGACCTTTGCATATTATCTAGTCTAGTGCTCTTCATTTTGCAGGGATAAGATTAAGACTCAAAGGTGACTTTTCTGTGATCTCGCTTCTGAGTTTGGATAGAACTAGGATTAGAACTGGAATCAGTATTCCAACTCTCCGTTCAGTTCTCCTTCCATGGCCAATATGCTTCTATTCTGTAAAAATAAGGGACTCCATTGAAAAGGAAGGCTATTATCCCTGGATCAGTAAGTGTCTATGTGATCATCCTAAACAAGTGAGCAGAAGTGTGCCTCTTGAGAGGGAAAATCTGAAGGCCTATTAGTGAAGTCGACTGCACTTCCAAATAAGCCTATTGCAACATTCCCCAGGAACGTGTCCAGCTCTGTGTGTGGGACATCTTCATTTGTGTATATTGGCTACTGGGATGAGTCACAGTCCTCTAGTCTAATTTTCAGAAGACCTATCTACATGACGAGATGTGTTATTCTGGTTTCTGTGTTAGATTTCTCAACTCCTGTTTTTACATCTCAGACAGGGCCCAGTGCTTGGAGGCGGCAACACAGCCTCCTGAATGCTCCAATATCTACAGTGTTCTCAGCGTGGAGCTCAAGTTGTCAGAAGCAGCAGCCACTCTGATTCCACCCGCCTTCACTTTGGATTTTCATGGTCGTTATAAAGGCACTTGAGTGATGTGGGTGGTCTGGACAAATAGTTTCTCTAGCTGCATAGCCAGTTCTGTCATTTCTTCCCTCCGTATTCGTCCTTCTGACTTCAAATCTTTAACCTGTTCTCTTATACAGATTCCTTAAACTGACAAGCATGCTCAGGTCTTGCTCATCACAAGAAAAGATCAAATTCCTGCTTGACTCTGCTTCTGCCTCATTAGCCACTATCCGATCTCTTTTCTTTCTTTACCACCAAACTTATCAAAAGGGTGGCCTAGCTTCACTGCCTCTCCTCTTCCCTATCCCGCACCAGCGTTCACTGTGGAACTCACTGCAGCCTGTCTCTGCCCCAAGCACATGACAGAAAGAGCTTTCTCAAAGGTCAAAGGTTCAACAAATTTCTGTTGAGCTCTGAGGATGTGTCAAACATTGTTCCAGCTGCTTGGAATACAATAGTGTGCATATGGGTGAAAATCCCTGCCCTCTGCCTGGAGCTTACATTGTCACAGAGCAAACACCCCACAAACAATATTCATAACACATTGGTTTGTTATATAGTATGCTAAAAGGTGATAGAGAAGAGCATATTGTAGTGTGAAATAGGAGGATGGCAGTAGAACTCATTTAGAAGGTGACAGTAGAGGAAAAACTTGAAGGAAGTGAGAGAATTCTGGGCAAGAACATCCCAGGAGGAAGGAATGACAAGCACAAAGTCCCTCAGGTGGAATAATGTCTGGCGTGTTCAAGGAACAGCAAGGAGGACTACTTATTTGACATTTCCACTTGGACAACTAATAAAAGTTTCTAATCTAACAAGCCCAAATTTGAATTTCTGTTCTTCCCACATTGCTGTCCCCCAACCTCTTTCATCCAGAATTTTCATTCCTCCCAGTGTCTCAGGCCCAAATCATGGAGTCACCCATGACTCCTTGTATACGTTTTCTATTGCTGCTATAACAAATCACCACAAACTTAGTGGCTTAAACAGTACAAATTATCTTACAACACTATAGGTCAGAAGTCTAACACAAGATTCAATGGGCTAATATCAAGGTGTCTGCAGGCCTGCATTCCCTTCTGAAGGCTCAAGGGGAGAATCCATTTCCTTGCTTTTTCCAGCTTCTAGCAGCTGTCCATATTCTTTGGCTTGTGGTCCCTTCCTCCATCTTCAAAGCCAGCAACTGCAGATCAGTACTGTTTGCATTACATATCTCTGATCCTTCTGTCATCTCATCTTTCTCTCACCAATAACAGGAAAAGACTCTGCATTTTAAGAACTCACGTGATTAGATTGCACCATCCAGTTAATCCAGGATAGTCTCCCCATCTCAAGGTCAGCTAATTAGCAACTTTGATTCCATTTGCAATTATTTTAATTCTTAATAATTCTCTTTTGCCATGTAACATATATACAGGTTCTGGCATTTAAGATATAGACACATTTAGGGGGCTGTTATTCTGTCTACCACACGCCTTTCTTTCTTTCATTCTTCATCCAAGTCTTTAAGAAATTCTGCTTGCTCTAATACATACACACACATATGTGCGCATTCACGCACACACATAATCTGACAACTTGTCACCCTCTTCATTACACCACCAAGCCACCATCCAAGCCACCATCGTCTCCTGCCTAGATTATTGTAATACCTAACTCTTTTCCCTCCTCCTATCCTTGCCCTTCTATAGTCTCTTCTCATCAGAGCAACTCCTCACTTTACTCAAAATATTTACAATGGCTTATGAGGTCCTACGTGAGTCTAACCCTGTACATCTCCCCACTGCCCCAAACTCCCTACCTCACTGATCTCGTTTCCTATTAGTCTCTCTCTTGCTCACTTTGCTCCAGCCAGAGTAGCCTCTTTCTTTTTTCACAAACTTCCCAGGTATACTTCTGCCCTAGGACATTTACATTAGCTGTGTCCTCTGCCAGGAAGGCTCTTACTGGAATTATCCACTTGGCTGAATTCTTCACCTCCTTCATGTACTTGCTTAAAAGTCACCTACTCAACAAGGACTATTCAGCCATCCTGTTTAACATTGCAACCCACGCCCCTCCCCACAGGACTCCTGGTATTATTACTCTGCTCTACTTTTCCTTTTTCTATAGCACTTATTACCTTCTAACTTATACTTCATTACATTCCTTTCCTAAAATGTGAGCTCCACAAAGGCAGGGTTATCTGTTTTGTATCCCAAACATTTAGGAGAGTGACTGGCAGGCACTCAACCAATCATTGTTGAATGGTGATTGGATAAACGAATAAGACAGTATGAAGACACTGTTCTCCTCTCCCTTTTCTTCACTTCTTCCATACTTTCAAAGTGTTGTCAGTGCCTCTCTTCTCTTTTCCTATGTCCATTGAGTCCTGGTTGCTGGTGACTGCACTATGCTTTTGGTTTTTATCATCATGTTTCATAGCTGCTTGATAGGATCATACAGAAGTCTCATTTCTCAAGACATAGAGCACAGAATCTGTGTAGCCATCTCGACTCTTTCAAGTTTAGCAGACTTTTCTTACAATGGACTGCTCAACCCTCTACCTACCTTGTATTGTATGAAATAACTGGAATTGAGCAATTTCTTGTTTGGCACAGTTCCTACTTGTCTGGAATCATCTGATTTACCGCCAATTCACTGTATCTCTCCTTAACTACGTATGTAGCCAGAGAAAAGTCTTACATGCACACATACACATATATAACACATATTCTTTAAAGGCGGAGATGGTTACTAGAAGAAATGGCACACCAATATTTGTCATCAGGTACAGAAAAACAATCAGGCACCAAATTTTGGCACTCAGAAGAAATCAGGGCTGCACATTTTATGACTCTAAACTGAATCTCATATTCCTATTAGAACCTCCGTGCTATTATCTGAAGCTGATATTCCTATGAGAACCTCTGTTAGACTAAAACCATACTCATTAGATTTTCCATTTGGATATGTCTTTGACAGTTGTAATGGAGAACACCTACTTTCTTAAGCCAGGAATACAATATGAATATTCTCAACTGAAAAAGAGAATAAAAACTTTCCAAGGTACTCTTTTATAGTTAGCTATATAGCATTTTGTCATGCAAAAATATGCTTATTAAATTTTATATAAGCACTCATTAGAGTTTATTCCTTCATATATTATTCCATGAATATATTTTGAGCTTTAAGAATATACTTAATTTATAAACCTATGAAAGGACTTTGAAGTTTGTAATAATATTCTAAGTTTGGCAATTAATTGAAACTAAAGATAGATCAATTTTTTTAATATTGTGGATATTTAAAAGCATTTTTGAAGTTCAGAATTGGGTTACTCAAAATCTATAACGTAAGTAGCTGATCTTAGCTATAAAAAGCCATAATCTCTGAACGATGGCTCAAAAGCCTAGGGTTGCAATTTTAGCATGTCTGTAAGCATTAGTCATGCTTTTTCCTTTTGTGGCCCTGGATCCTATGTATTATTCATGTATTTCATGTTGTGCTGTTTAAAATTTAAAATGCTATTTTCTAAAGTGGCACTTGAGGTTTCCATGGTTCAGAAGGTGGAAAAGGTGAGTTACAGTTGTAGGAAGTCAGTAATTTCCAGAATAAGCCCTGCTCCATTTCCACACACCTCAAAGCTAAATATCTCCTAGTCGTTACACCAAGTTTAAAGAGTTAGGA
Source organism: Diceros bicornis minor (assembly GCF_020826845.1). Lineage (NCBI taxonomy): Eukaryota > Metazoa > Chordata > Mammalia > Perissodactyla > Rhinocerotidae > Diceros > Diceros bicornis. Next base: position 58,439,182 of record NC_080747.1, on the reverse strand, counting down.
TTTTTTCCTCCAATAATAAGTGCTTGATATTCATCTAGATTATCATTTTCCAAAGCATATTACATAGAACACATTTGTGATGATTAACTTTATGTGCCAACTTGACTGGACCTAAGGATGGCCAGATAGCTGGTAAAATGTTATCTCTAGGTGTGTCTATGTGGGTGTCTCCAGCATTTGATTCAGTAGACTTAGTGAAAAACAACACCCTTGCCAGTGAGGGTGGGCATCATCCAAACCATCAAGGGCCTGAGTAGAACAAAGAGGCAGAGGAAGTGTGAATTCACTCTCTCTGCTTGAGCTGAGACATCTGTCTTCTCCCACCCTCAGACATTGGCACTCCTGGTTCTCGGGCTTTCAGACTCAGACCAGAAGTTCTTACACCTTTGGACCCCCGTACTCAGGCCTTTGGATTCGGACTGAACTACACCACCAGCTTTCCTTGTTCTCCAGCTTGCAGAAAGCAGATCGTGGGATTTCTCAGTCTCCATAACCACCTGAGCCAATTCCTATAATAAATCGCCTCTTATGTATATCTATCCTATTGGTTCTCTTTCTCTGGAGAGCCCTGCCTAATACAACACTTATGCTCAACCTCACCTGTGCAGCTTCCCTTCACCTTCTCACTCTATCTGAAACCTGCCTCCCCAATGAGGACGCTGCTTCTCCTGTAGCCCTCTCAGATGGGTGGTGGTTTTTATCTTCCACACTGCTTTGTATCAAAGGGCCCAGAGGTACAGAGGTGTCTTCCAGGAAATCATTGCAGGTTCTAGGCTATTTTAGCCTCCTCCACTAGAAAACATCCAGTTTTAAATGTGCACCCATTCACACTCCCCCTTGTTTCAGTCATCTTCCCCATACCATTGACACTACTCTCATTTCTTGAAGAGAATGGCTCACCATTACTCTCTTCACCACTACTATTGTAATCTTGCTGATTTTAAGATCCTCACTGACCATCCTTCCATACGTTGGTCTCTCACTTCCCAGATCCCCTCTACTTCAATGATCTCATCCTGCATTTTACTTCAGCCCATAGTCTCTGAGGGACAATCTGTTCCATGACCCTTTCCTAGCTTCTAGTGGTTGCCAGAAATCCTTGCCATTCCTTGGCTTGTACACACATCACTCCAATGTGTGCCTGTTTTTACATGACATTCTCCTGTATGTTTCTTTGTTTCTGTGTCCCTGTTTTCTCTTCTCTTAAGGACACCAGTTGTTGGATTAGGGCCTACCCTTATCCGTTATGATCTCATCTTAACTGATTATATCTGCAAAGACATCTTACCAAACAAGGACACATTCTTAGGTTCCAGTTGGACATAAAATTTTGGAGGACACTGTTCAATGCAGCACACCACTCAATTATTCTTCTCTTCCAGCACATCAAAGCAAGTGTCCCTCCATCCACTTGTGATCTGGATCACATTCACTCCCACATTCTCCAGGATTTTCTATCATTATTAGTCTTCCTCTCTTATCACTACTATTATCATGGAAACATGTTTTATTTAGTTTCTTTCATACTGAAAAAATTACTTGGTCCTGCACTCTCAGCTCCTTCTCCCATCACTTTACTTATCTACTCTCCTTTGTAGCTAAACTCCTCAAAAGAGTACCTTACACATGTCATCTTCATTTCCTCATTGCTCTTCTCTGTTATTTGCCATACTTCAACTTCTATTCCCAATCCTTTTCTGAAATTGACCATGTCAAAAGGTCCCCAGTGACCTGCTATATTAGTCAGGGTTCTCCAAAGAAACAGAGAAATACTAATAGAATGTTTTTATACATAGAAAGAAATTAATTATAAGAACTTGGTTCATGCGATTATGAAAGCTAGTATGTCCAAAATCTACAGGATCGGTTTGCAGGCAGGAGACTCAGGAAAGCTGATACTGTAGTTCTAGTCCAAGACTATCGCTGTAGAACCAGGAACAGTTGGTATTGCAGATAAAGTCTGAAGGCAGTCTGCTGGATAATTTTCTCTTGCTTGGAGAGGCAGGTTTTTTTGTTCTATTGAGGCCTTCAACTGATTGGACGAGGCCCACCTACATTAGGGAAGCAATCTGCTTTATGCAAAGTGTATCAATTTAAATGTTAATCTTATCCAAAAACATCCTCACAGAAACACCAAGGGTAATGTTTGGCTAAATATCTGGGTATCCTGCGGCCCAGCCCAGTTGACAAAAAAATTAACCATCACATCTCCATATTGCCAAATCTAGTGGACAGTTAGCTATCCTCATATTATGCATCTTAGCAGCAGTATTTTAACATAGTTCTCTACTCTCTGAATTACTGCTTTCTTGGCCTTAATGGCACCACATCCTGGTTCTCCTCCTATCCTATCAGTTGGTCTTTCTCTCTTTTTTGCTGGTTCTTCCTCTTCTACCCAACATATGAATGTTGATGTTCTTCAGGCCTAAGTTCTTGAGTCTATTCTTGTCTCTTTCTATATTCTCTTTCTTGGTAAGCTTCATTCCTATAATTTTAGAGATCATATATTGGCAGGGTGACTTCTCAATTTTTGTCTTCAACCCAAATCATTCCTCTGAGATCCAAACTTACATGTCCACAACTGCCTATCTGACATCTCCACTTGGATGTCTGAATAAGCATCTCAAACTTAACATGCAAAGCAGGATTCTTGATTCCCTCCAAAACTGTCCTTCCCAACAACTTCCCAATTGGCCCAATTTCTTCTATATTTTAGAATTAATAGCACTTCTAGTCAGTTACTTAAGCAAGAAAACCTAGACATCATATCCTTCTTTTCCTTCACTCTCATCCTCACCATATCCAGATCATCAGAAAAACACAATCGCCAATGTAGCTGCTTCACTCTACATCCACTGTCACAACCGACTTCCAGGCCACCATCAGCTCTCACCTGGACTATGACAAATGCTTTCCCTGTTTCTACTCCTGATTCAGTGCAATCCAAAACAAAATAACTCTTTAAAATATGCCTGCTTAAATACATTCATGACTTTCCACTGCATTCAGAATAAAATCCAAACTCAGGTTTTTGCCCTGACTCTTGGCTATTTAGTCCACATAATTTTACTCCACTTCTTCTTTACTTCCTCTACTGTAGCTACATGGTCTTCTTTTAATGCCTTACGTGCCATTGTCTTCCGCCATCTGTGTGTGTCTCTGCATGTCTTGTTACCCTTGCTTAAAATCTTCAGCATTCCCCCTACCTGCTATGGGGAATGTAGAGGAGAGCAATCTGTTGTTCCCAGGTAAGACTGGCATCATGAGACAGCTTCAGAGAGGAACTAATACTTTGTGTTTTGAGCAGATTTTAAAGGCACTTTAAAGGATTTTATCGGAAGAAAGGAGTTTACAAAATTCAAACGGATGGATGGAGTACAAAAGAGAAGGTGAATCGAGGTAAGCGAAGGAATAGGTATAAGACGTTGGAATGAACAAGACGATACTTTTTGGAAATTTCAAGTAGCTCCATATGCCTTGAGCTTAGCGCTTATGGGGATAATGGGTCCATTTCTCCCAAGCCCAGTCCTGCATGAAGCGTGTGATACCACCTCTGGAGCAGGGTTCCACTGATGGATGGTACAAAATTCTGACATACTGCCGTATTCCTCCAGGATCTAGAGGTGGATATGATTTGCATTATGGGATATTTAGCCATACTCAAATTTGAATACACTTCTGAAAAATCTATTTTATTTTATATTTCAAAACAAAATCTAAATATGTAAGGAACCATACCAAACGACATGAGTCACCAAAACTGAAAAAGAAAAAAAAAGGTATACTAGATCTTTTACTAGTTAATTAATTTCAGTATGGCATGGTTTAATATGTAATTGCCAATATGGATGTGTCCTTTCCCTAAGTCCTCAAATAACTAATTTCATGAAAAATTGTGACTGATGATAGTTTCCTCCTCACCTTCTCCAAACACTCTTGGGACTATCAGCCAGGAACGCCTGCCAACCCTCTTGATGGCTCTTTTGCCATAAGATTGTCAGAACAGAAGTTTAATCATGTAGACTAAGCATTACACTAGTAAATGCCACATGGGAGCTAAAATCCCCTGAGCTGCCACATATAAATCCATGAAGAACTTTCTCCTTGCTCCTGGTATCTAGATGAAGTGACCGTCTTCTTGATCATTGTCTCCTGGCCCCTGTGTTCTCTAATTAAGACTTCTTCAATGGTCTCATCATCTCCTGGATCTCAGCTATGTTGTTGGCCCTTTGGATTATGTTGAAACTACTATACATATACAAATATCTTATAACTTCAAGGAAAAGAAATGGAAGTAAGCAATTATTGTGAATTTCATTATATGATACCATCTTTCTCAGCTGAATGTCATCATCTTGCTTTTTTTTCTGTCTTAGCTTTTTCTTTGCTTGTTGGAGAATCTCTTTTTTTCAATCAATGGCCAGACTTCCACACCAATGGTAATTATTCCATTTTATTTTATCATCACTGGTAATAAAAAGTCATTTGCAGGATCATATTTATTAATAAATGTGTGTATATATATATACATATACACATAAATGTGTATACAATTATACAGAATTTGGGGAGTATAATGTTGAGTTTATCTACAAATATAATTGTATGATCCTTAAACAATTTATAAATATTAAAAATATGACATAGATTGCCTTGACTTCTGACTTAAGCATCTTGCTCTCACAAATCTCCAACCTCTAGAATGCTGAGTATAAAAAAGTAATTATAAAGTCTTTCCACCACAATCAATAATATTAGCTTCATTTATCAAATCTTATTTATCTTATAGTTATTAAATGCTTATTTATCTGGTCATCAAGTACAGCATAACGGAAATTCAAAACCAGAAGAGATTAAGAGCAATGTCAGAATGATCTTTCTAAAACAGAAATCTGATCACATCATCTTCCTTCTTTGGTTTCTTTAGTAGCTCATAACTCTGGACATGCTGCTCCTTATACTAAGTCTGTTCCTTCCTCAAACTCTGTTCCCCACTCCACTCTTCTAACTCCTATTCATAATGTAAAATTATCTCAAATTTTTTCTGACTCTTCCCACACTGACTCCTCTTTGGTATTTCCATTGTACCATGTGCAGACTTTTAACTATCTTTTTAACAATGAAATGCCATTTTAGTTGCTTGTCTATCTCCTTCATTACACTGTAAAACATCTGACGTCCTAGGCTTTTTTACAGTATAGTGCTAGATGCTAGGGATGTTGAAAAATTAATGAATGAACAAATGGACTGGTTGAAGTAGACACATTAACAGAAATAATGACTGACAGCTTAACATTAACAGTTTTTAAAGATTAAAATTGCATGCAGTACAACAATGAATGTTATTGATAAAAGTCATAATTTAAATTATGTTCTATCTTTTCTTCTTAAAGAGGACAGAAACACTTATATAATTAAAGAAGAATTTCAACAAAAATGATTACAAAGGAATGATAACTTCATCGGTAAAGAAGTAAATTCATCTATCTGTAAAATTCCTCTTGTTGTCTGACAATTTCAGATAAATGTATATAGACTATATGTCTATGTGAAAACTTGTTCTGATGCCTGATCTCTTGACATTTGGTAGGTCCTAAATGTTGCTTGGCACTATTTTTATTTAAAAAAATAAAAAGACTTTGAGCAAAGTAAATTCATCTATCTGTAAAATTCCTCTTGTTGCCTGACAATTTCAGATAAATGTATATAGACTATATGTCTATGTGAAAACTTGTTCTGATGCCCGATCTCTTAACATTTGGTAGGTACTAAATGTTGCTGGCACTATTTTTATTAAAAAAAAAAAAAGACTTTGAGCGGAGAGTGAACTCAAAGTGAAAATATGTAATAGAGACCAGCCTGGTGGCATGGTGGTCAAGTTCACGTGCTCCGCTTCCTTGGCCCAGGGTTCACGGGTTCAGATCCCACGTGCAGACCTACACCACTTGTCAGCCATGCTGTGGCGGTGACCCACATACACAATAGAGAAAGATGAGCACAGATGTTACCTCAGGGTGAATCTTCCTCAGGAAAAAACCAACAAACAAATAAAGAAGAACATTTAGATGGAGGATCAAACATATTGAAAAAAAAAAAGGCAAGTCTTTTAGTATGTGCTTTTTCTGTAAAAAAACAAAATCACCTTTGAGGGAGGGAGATGATTGAAAATGTCTATGAAAGAAGAGATGGTCAATGGAAATTTAGTGTACAGTATTTATCGTTACTCACCATAGCATAGCAGGGAGATATGGAAAGGGGCTTTAGAGCCAGATCACCTGCTTTTGGGTCTTGCACTACAGCTTACTACCTCTGTGCAATTTCTATACCAGCTCTGGGCAATTTACATAACTATTCTTGCCACCGTCTATTCATTTATAAAATGTAGATACTACGAATACCTAGGGTATTACGCTAATATGCTAATATGGCTGTTATGAATAAAACACACTCAGCAATGCCTGACCCATAGTAAGCACTGCATATCTGTTTCTGTTATTAATTTAAGGTGTATAAAATGTTATTGATGTTTTCATTCAGCATACTATATTTATTGAATTTTATTGATACTGTTTTATTTGTTCCTTCAAGTAACTGGTCATTTGTAATATTTATAGGTGGTCCCATTTTTCTACCACAGAATCCCTAGGAATATCTGAATAAAGATTTCTCTAGCATCAAGCCACACTGAATTTACGCGAATTTTATCTCATGCAAGGAAGCATTTACTTATTAGAGTTTAAATTTAGAGATGGGAGAAACGTTGTCTCACATCTAATTCACCAGGTGGGCTAGTGTGTGGTTAACAACCGTGAAGAAAGAGCACAGAGTAGAAAAAGCCAGCATAACAAGGCAGTCTTCAGTAATTTCTGCTACCATGTGGACCCTTTCTATTCTATGGTTACTGTATTATCTTACCATTTATTACATGTCAATCTCTCCTTTCACTCTCTTTCTCACACACACACACACACACACACACACACACACACACACACATACACACACCATCCCTTCCCTTCCTGTGCACAGTGCAGCGTTCAAAAGACTCCAAAATAGTTTACTAAAATCTCATGGAAAGTGTCTGTGGCTGAGGAGCGGAGAGTGGTGGTTGCCTACAACAAAAAGCAAATATTTAAAAAAATTCCTCTTTATGTAAATCTCTCCCTGAGACCTCCCTATTCCAAACAGCTGCTTCTTGAAGTTCCCGGTGCCGCCCCCAAAACTTCTGGCCCGTCTCTTACCAGGTTTCTGATTCTTTCCTCTGGCAGGAGGCACCGTGCACTTTTCTGTGGAAGCCAATCTAGCTCATCCGGGTGTCTTCAATTCCAACACCAGGAGGCTCTTGCAGTAAATCGTGAAAAGAGATGATGGCAATTACAGTAAATGATAGATGATATATTTATAAGATGAATTTTAATTCTTCAATGATCTACAGGATACGAAGAAAAAGGATGGAGGTGAAATTGCCCAGCAGATTTCTGGCTTCGTACAACATTGTATTAAGCACATTAAAATGTAGCCACCTTCTGCATTACATATAATACTTGATGTAAAAAATTAAAAGGATGTTTATAATATTGTTTTGAAAATTATTTGGATATGAGAAATTCAAATAATTTATAATTGGCTCTGATTTCTCTCATCACCATGCATGTGTGGAAATTCTTGCAAAGTAAAGAACATCTAATTTATAACCAGTTTCCAAGTGTAATGGAAATATTACAAATACTAAATTTAACAATAACGTGGCCAGCATAAAGTTGTGTTTTGTTGACCACTAAATATTTATTAATTTTTATTTTTAAATTTTATTTTCCTATTGCTGAGTGAATATTTTTTCAGGTTCAAAAATTTTATGGGACCCTGAAAAGCACATTGTCCCTGGGTACTGTGCCTATAGCTCCTAAAGAACAAAACCGACCTGGGTTTAGCAAACATTGAGGACCTAGTGTCACCCAAAGAGCCTCACGTGTGGACCTTTGAGAGATGTGCATTCAGTGGACTGAATTTATGTCTAGAAGACCCATTGTAAGCCTTGCAAATTTGGTTAGGAGCCCTGTTGTGCCTTTGGGGTGTTGAATCTCCTTTTAGAAATTATACAACGGAAAACATAATCTTGCAGGATATTATTAAATTAGTGATTGTTATTTTAAAATAAGAATGAGTGTAGAACGATTTAATCCTCTTGGGTAAGGTTAGTTTAAGTGCCTATGACTTGTATTTTCCCTCCCCAAAGCCTCAGAAGTCGGGCTTTCATTCAAGTTCAGATACACTTCATCTTAAACTGCAACTGTGCTCTGACAAGAAGGTGTCCTTTGAAAGGCCAGAGATGAGGCCACACGATTAAACAACTCATTGCTGGTCAAATGTTAAATTGCTTTAAATTTGAACATGGAACACATAGCTGTTGGTAATTTATTTGAATGCGAGTTAACGGATTGCCTTACAATTTCTGATGGCTTAACATTTACACAAAGGAGAGCAAGTTAAAGGAAGAACCCTGTACACTGACACACACACACACACACACACATTCTCATTGTGGCAAGTAGGTGTAACACGAGGACAATAATTGTGAAAGCATGCATTTGTATTGCCCAAGAGAGTTTATAAAATACTTTCTCAAGCATAATCTCATTTAATCCTCTTTCTAACCAGGTGATGAAGGTAATACTTGAGAGGTTTCTAATCAAATTATTCATTTATTTACATAATATTCAAAACAAGAGTTAATCCAAGTTGTTAAGACATTGTTGATATACTTAAAATAACAAGACATGTGATCTGCAAAATTTTACTTCACCGAGAAAGATGAATAAACTATTACAAATATTTTGAGTGAAGGCAAATGAAAGGAGTTGCTATAATCATTGTATAGAATAGCAAATTTAGATTTTTCTTATTAATGACCTCCTGTTTATTACCAGAAGGATGAAAAATACTTGAAAATAAACCAAGAGAAATTGTGATAAGATTTTACTCCTGCTGTACAGTATTTTCTAATTTAGACATGTATTACACGTGTAAAGGGGACCATAATACAAGTTGATGAAAGTATAATAGAAGTGGGTGATGCTAAACATGTCTCTCTCAGTCTGGCAGATCAAGTAGGGATAATATAATATGGAGGATCTAAATGATATAATAATCTCAATTTATTTAATAAATACATTTTGAACAGTACTCTCCTTTTAAATAAGGTGCCTTTTTTCAGCACCTAAAGAATATTCTTTCTTTCAACAATTCTATATTTGCCCATAAAGAACACTTCAGCTGAATTTGTGTGAGGAAGGAGGATGGTAGTGCTGGGTGGGTGGGTGGGGCTTTACTAGCATCTCATCAAATCTCAAAACCACTGAATAAAATATTGACACATATAACCACATTAAAACTTAAAATTCTTGCATGTCAGAAGTTGAAAGTCAAACAGAAATCAAGGAAAATCAATTTTTATATATGCGACAAAAATGAGTGATATTCTTAATATCCTTGATACATAAAGAACATCTACAAATTTACTTACTTTTCTTTCTTTCTCCTTCATTTATTCATTTCACAAATGATATGTAGTTTTCTAGACCAGAGTTTGGAAAACTTTTTTTTTAAAGGACTAGATAGTAAATATTTTTGGCAGTCCCATAAGGTCTCTATCACAGCTACTCAACTCTGCCTTGTAGCATGAAAGCCGCCATAGACAGTAGATCAAAGATTGGGCGTGGCTGTGTTTCAATGAAACTACTGACAGAAACAGGTGGTGGGCTGTATTTGACCCAGAACCTGTTGTTTGCTGATCCCTGTTCTACACCATAAAAATAAAACAATGAGGAAAACAAAGTCCCTACTCTCAGGGAACTTTCATTCCAGTGGTGAGACAGATAGGTAAATAAATATAAACATGTAAAATGTTAAGTGCTGAAGAGATGCTCTATAGCAGGATAAGGAGAGAAAGAGTGAAGAGAAAGATGAAAAACAGATTTGAAAAATGGAAAAATAGGTGAAAGATACAGAAATCTATTTGTCAATAAGGAATATAGGATGCTGAAAGATCTGAAATCAGTAAATTCAAAGAAATTAAAATGAGTGCAGTTTAATTTTTCACCTATCAGAATGGCAATGAGTAAAGTGATTGATAATTCATAATGTTGTCAAGGATGGGAGAAAAAAGGTATGGAAATTCACTGCTGATGGGAATGTACACTGGGAGAATTCTGAAAGCAATTGGAAAATACCATCATCATTGCAAATAGACACCCTTTTGATCCAATATTTTCACTTTTAGAATGCCTCCTACAGAAACATAATTGAAAGGTGCAAAAATAGATGTGCTAGGATGTTTGATATGGTGACATATTTATGCTAGGATGTTTGATATGGCAACATATTTAACAACAAAGAATAAAAACACCTTGCTTATCAATAGAGGATTGTTGAAATAAATTGTGACAATTTCATTCAAGAAATATCTTTTAACCATTTAAAGTAATGAAGTAGGTTTCAATATATTGATACAGAAAGTTGTCTGAGATAAATTGCTATTTTTAACAAAAAGAGTTGGTAAAAAATTATAGATAGAAAGGACCTATTTTTGTCTTAAAAAATGAAACTATATGTGTGGCATTGCAGACTGGAGGGTAAAGAAGGGACTTTTTAATAAATGGTGCTGGGACACTTAGATATCCATATAGGAGAAAATGAAATTGAATTCCTGCATCACATCATCTATATAGGTAGATTGAAGACTAAAAGGCAGAAGTAGAAATTTAAAACTTATAATTAATATAAATAAATATCATTATGTCCTCAGAATAGCAAATACTTTTTTAGCAAGACACAAGATTGGTGGCTTTAAAATTAAGAATTATTTTTTAAAAATTAAAAGACCTGCAAACAAAAAGGCAATGAGGTTCAAATTAGTAGGAAATATTTGGAACACATATATTTTAATGTACCCATGTTCTAGAATACAGTATTTTTGCAAGTCAATAAGAGAAGGATAATTCAATAGAAAAAAAATGGAGGGAAAAATAGGAAGATCTTTCATGGAAAAAAGGAATGCAAATAAACATATAAAAATATTTAACCCTGGGGCCCGCCCGGTGGTGTAGTGGTTAAGTTCTCGGGCTCTGCTTGGGCGGCCTGGGGTTTGCAGGTTTGAATCCCAAGCATGGACCTATGCACCGCTCATCAAGCCATGCTGTGGTGGTGTCTCACATACAAAATAGAGGAAGATGGGCACAGATGTTAGCTCAGGGCCAATCTTCCTCAGCAAAAAGAGGAAGACTGGCAACAGATATTAGCTAAGGGCCAATCTTTCTCATCAAAAAAAGTTTAACCTTGATAATCATGAAAACTAAAATAAGACATAATCAGATACCATTTTATATCCATCAGATTGGCAAAAATGTTAAAGAACAACAGTTCCAACTAATGGCAGGATAGTACAGCAATGGCACTGTACACCATTGCTGGGAGCATAATTTGGTTATATCTACTATGAAAAAGCATTTGGCATTCTAACAATAATAAAGATGCATATACCTACGACCAAGCATTTCCTCTCCTGGGTATATACTCTAGAGAAATCCTTGTATATTGCCACCAGGAGATGTGTCCCTAGCAACATTGTTTGTAGGAGCAAAAACTGGAAAATACAAAAAGATCATCTACAGTAGAATGAATAATTCTATTGTGATACATTCACACAATGGACAGTCATATAGTAGTAAAATGAATGAACTACAGTTACATGTATCAAAGCAGGACTTACAGGAAAATGAGAAAAAGAATACATTCCTTCTTGTTTTCAGTCAGTGCTAAGGGGAAATTCTACCAATTGGCTATATTTGGAATATTGCTTTCTTTAATATCTTAAGTGACATAATTTAGCTGAGAATTGTCAAAGAGCATGAAGAACTAATTGCAAACTTAGCAGAAGTCCTAGAAAAGAGAAAATACATTTTAAAATAATAAAAACTCATTTACTAGCCAAAAACCACATGTATGTATATACAAAGTGCATGCATGAATATCCTTCATGTGTTAAATATGTACATATTGGCATCCTTCTACTGGTTTTTGGACATCGTTGTGATTTCGGTTGACCTATGATCTCCAGACTTGAAGCACTTTGGTCTTTTATATTGTAATCTCAAGACTGAAAACAATACCTGGCTCCAACTTTGCTGAATTTTTCCCTAAATGTATGGTCTCCAACATTAGTTGGAAAACTCTTTGTGACCTCTTTACTCTTATTGTACTATCTCACACATGACAACTATTAAGACCTGTCGACATACAAGAAAGAGGTTTAATAAATATTTGTGGTGGTAGGAGTATCACCAAATCACTAAAGAGCAGAGTGTAACTCAATTATCTTTTCCTCCCAATGTATTCATTCTAGAGCAGCTATAACAATGAATATGGCCATAGGCACAGATAAGAAATTAAACTGGACTTAAAAGACAGTATACTCTAAGAAAGTTATAAGAAAGGAGAAAAACTCAAATGAATGTTTGATCCAGAACTAACATTGCGTTTCTTTATGTTGTTATTTCTCCCTGCCATCTGCATCTTGATTACCATACAGGGTCTACAGTAGTTGTAGCTTAAAATAAGGCTTGTTGAAGTGGCTAAAAAATGCTTCTGCACAAGAAAAAGGAGTAAAAAACAAACCAAATGTTAAAAGTATGGTCAAACTAATTGCAAAAAAAAAGGTCTGGGTAAGATAAAATTAAACAGATTCCTTGGCTGCAGAACTTTACATAGCCTTTAATATGTTGTGAATTATAAATCTTTGAAAGTATAACATAGGTTACAATAAAATTAAGGCACAGCAATAGAAATACTTGCCCCTAGGCCCCAGAATTTAGAAGTTGCAAATTTTAAAACACTAGTAATAATTTTAAAAGTTTAGCATTCAGTTAGCAAGAATAACTTTTTAACATAGGAAACTACTAGATGGTGCATATTGTTACTAATACCTTCCGAGCTCCACAAAATGAATCAAAATGTTGATTCAAGAATATTGTTCCAGGATGCTTGTTCTGGATACTACAGTTGGTTCCAATAATATGTATTGTTCTCCAAACTTATTTGACTATAAAACATCTTCCTCCTCCTTTTTTGAAGAATAACTAATGGGATTATTGCTCATTAAAATGCACTTTGGGGAACACTATTATTACATTTTGAATCTTTAAGTGTGTGGCTGAAATATTTTAATATAGATACTTACACAATGATGACCTCTTCAGTTCTTCTTTTTATGACACAAATTCTGACATATTTAATTTTATAGGGATAATTCCATTGGCGATTCACCAAAAGTATCCCAGGCCCCTATTTATTCTGAGTATTTTCTCTGTTCTTCTAAAGAAGGAGATGCTTGTTGTTCAGAGGTGGTCCAAGGGCAGAAAAATTATTGACATGTCCTCCTTTCTTTAGAGCAATGAAAATAAATAAATACAAATCAATATCAATAGTGTTACCAAACCAGGTTTGTTTTGCCTGCTGCACAATTATGATAATCACCAATGACGAGTTTGCAGCCAAGAAAGGGTTTTTATTCACAAAGCAGCCAAGTGAGAAGACGGGAGAACAAATCTCAAATCCACCTCTCCCAAAACAGGGACTAGGGTTATTCATGGAGTAGAGGGCAAAGTGGTCTGAAGTGTAGGAATAGATGATGGAAGGTAGGGAGAAGTGAGGTAATTGATGATCTGTGCAAGTGTAGTCAAGACTCTTGGCTCTTCATAGGATACATGTTCACAAAATGGTGCCATAACCATGATCTGAGACTGGAGTTTTTGGCTCCTTGACGTCAAAGGGACATCTTTTGGTCATCCACGTGGGCCCAGTTGATGAGTCAGTGGTCTTAACCAGCCTGAACTGGACAAGGAGCCAACTCTTAGTTTCTGAAAAACTCAAGCACCCATTACCATGGTGACTCAAATGTCAGAGATGCTATCTATAGGGTGGGCTTTAGTAATGCATTATCTAACTACTTTTGCAAAGAGACTACTAACTGAGTATAGTTAAAGCAAGTTGGCCCCTGGCTTCAGTAGCAATGTCAGTGTACCTTGATGGTACATGGGGATGTGGTTAATTATCAGGTTGAATTCATAATTATAATATCAACACAGTGTTCAACCTTCAATTTGGATTGAAGTTTTACCTTTCCCCTCTCTGCTCCCTGAGCTAATCTTTAGATTTACTACACTAACAGACAGCAACTTAACTTTCCTCAAATTTTTACTTTTAAATAGCTGTTTTTCATGAAAATACTAATGAATATTAAAATGGTCAAAACCAGGAAGCTGACAAAAAGGCAAAGTAAAAGTACAGCTACTCTCAGACTTTTGTAGTCTGGTTTTATTAGCTGAATGTATATTTTTATGGAGTTCATATTCAATTTCATTAAATACAAGATTTCATTTCTTATCTATATTTTCCCAATTATCATCTTCTTCCTAAAATTCCATGAGGAAGTTATTCAGAGGAGTCAGGAAAAATAAAAAGCATATGATTAATTCTACACATCTAAGACACTGGTCCTAACATTTGCATCACTGCTGGTTGTGGAGCCTATGATTTGATTTGCAGGACGATGTCACCAAGAACTCAGGAAATACTTTGTAACAAGTTCTTCTTGAGCTTCTTCTTTTACACATTTCTTTCTAGACATTCAGCTTCCAATATGTTTTCTCCCATTCATTTCTCCGGCGTTCCTTCAATTCCTACATGTTAATAGGCTTTCTTTTCTGCCCTCTTTCTTTTGTCCTTGTCCCTCCTGTCTTCCCTTCTCGTCTCCCTCTTTCCCCCTCTTTTCTCTGCTCCCCATTTCTATCCACCTTCTTCAAGGAGGGAGATGCATATATTTTCTTTGGAGTCTGAATGCAATTATAAAACATTTAGACAGGATTTAGCCGTGTCATTGGTTCATTTACTTTTTAAAGGAATATTTTGGACTACATTGTGTGTTTCATATTGGTTCTATTAAAAACTATTCTTTATAGCATTTTAGCACTGGATGAGACCTTACGCTTACCTAGCCCAAGCCATTACCCAGTCCTCTGAATTAATTTTTTTGTTGTTTTTCTGGCCTATAATATTTGTTAGCTTTATATTTTTCATGACTTTTCTGACAGATGTTAAGCAGTGAGAAGGCAATCCTTGAGGATTTACCTCCATTTTAAAAGAAAATTTTGCCTATTTCTTCTCTTAACCTCCACGTAATCTGAATTCCAATTTCTTATTCAGACAGTGTAGGGATTTGATTTTATTCTCTGAATTTGGAGGTCAAAAACTTCCTGCATTCCTGCTCTGCTTGGCAGGTAGCCATGTTCCCGCATGGACAGTCCTCTGTGACTACTTGGAGAGTGTTTTTGTAGGCAAGGTGTCTTCACTTCTTTTTTTTTAATATTATTAAATACTGATTATTCAAGTTCTTCCCTGTGTATTAAACTTACGACTTTAATGACTTCTATCCTAGACTACTTTTTTTGTAATCGTACATCAAAACAATATAATACACTTCAAAGTTTTTTCTTTTTCTAAATTTAATCTTGATTCATTATCTATGGATATATGCACATCCTTGTCTTCCAAGTATAACAGATACTCACTTGTCTCCCAAATGAGATTTCTGAATCATTTCTGACTCCTCTATCTCTTGATATCTCATATTTAATCAGTCATAAATCTCTTCTACTTGACTTACGTAATATCTCTCCAATACTGACTATCCTATTCTCATTAGCTTCCTGGAGTGAGAAACACTTGAGCTGTGTGCAAAATATGTGAAGAGACATTTTAAATATGGACCTAGGAAGCTTCTTAACAAGGTACTTTTCCCCTTAAGTTAAAGCACACGGGGCTCTTAACAAGCCCTAAAACAATGTCACCTGTATTCAAATTCCCTGAAAAAGTGAGACTGAAACAAATCTAGTTACCTTCTTCTTTCCTTCACTCCTCTTCCTAACTTAAGAGAAAAGAATGTCTAGTGAATATGTAATTCCATTTACCTAGTAGTTTTTAAAGTTTAGTAAGCATCAAAATCACCTGGAATACTTATTAAACCTCAGAATCCATCCCATCTGATTCATTAGATTTGGGGCCAGACCTCATAATTTGCATTTCTAAAAAGCTCCCAGATGATGCTGATACCAGTGGTTCAAGGACCACACTTTATAATACTGCGCTAGTCTATTTACATCCCTTGACTATATTTACCTCCAACAAGCGAAAAATATTCCTTAGTTAAGCTGAAAAACTACTTGTCTAAAGAATGCCTTTCTACTGAATATTCCTTTAAAGCTGAAAATATTTAACTCAATTTTGCATTTTAAAATCTAGTTTGTGGCTGCAGAGTATCATTTAAACTAACTCTCTCCCAGAAAATTTTTAAAAATAGATCCTCAAAAGAGTTTTGTCTTTTTCCACTGTGAAGGCTATCAAATATTTTGAATGCAGAAGAGATTTTAAACATGTTAATTCACTCCAAAGCACCTATTCTGTATTCAATAGATGCTAATAATAAAAATACACAAGTATAAAATATATTAATTATAATTCATTGGGCATCATGTGCAATGTTATGTGTTATGTTGTTTTATGACGTGGACTTCAAAAGATATAAAATATCTATATGGTAGAGTAGAAGGAGCACTGTCTTTGAAATCAGGCACCTGTATTTACATGTTTCCTATTCCATATACTAGTTTTTTGGACATGGACAAATTATTTCACTGCTCTAAGGCCAGTTTTCCTTGCTTGCAAAAGTTTCTAGATATTAGATGACATCATGTAGGTAAACCACTTAATACAGCATCTGGTAAGTAATAGGGAATAAACAGAAATATATGGAAAACTAATTGTCATCAAACTCTTCTCAATTTCAAATTCTTTTTCAATATTTAGAGGATGTGGAATTTTTTTCTCTGTATCTGTTCCCTCAATTGTGAGAATTTCAGTGTTAAAATGTAACCCAGATAATCTTGGACCTCATATAACTCCATCTCAACCTATAGTCTCACTCGAAGAAATTAGTCCAGCTGCCAAATAGTAATTAAATCAGAACTTCAAAATTTACTTGAGTCTTTAAGAAAAAGCTGACAGAATGCAAATTGTAGCGTGCAGAAATATTATGAAAAAGCTCTTTCACATTTTCCAGTTCTTTCACACTCTATGGCTGCAGTAGTGCCTCTCAGAGATAAATCTCCAAACCCTGCCCAAGTCCATAAGAACCTGCACAGCTTTTGCCTGTCTTTTCCCTCTCTCTCTTACATGGCTTTTTATTATGTAGATTGCTGTAACTCTTCTGGACATGTCATCCTTAGTTTCCAACTGCCTTTCTAGTTTTATCTCTTTTTACTTCTTTATCTCTTTTTACCTTTTATCTTGATTCTGAGTCACTAAAAAATTCCAAGAATTGAGTTAAGCAGTACTCCCCTTTGGGTTCTAAAGTGAGGAGGTAGCAATGTGAGGAATACTTATGTATTAGTAAATCATGACCCTTTCACAAATAAAAGTACCATTCAAAAGTACACATACATGTGTATTTTTTTCCAACACCACCAAGCAATTCTCGGATGCCTACTAGCTGGGTGTCCTACCATTCAACTCAATTTTGTTACTATCTACTTGGAGATAGCATCAGATCCCACAGGTTAAGGGCTCAATCCTACAAGACTGCCCCTCACCCCTTCAGGTGCCAGTCACAAGTCCAGGTTGTCACTTGTGCTTCTGGCCAACTAGCTATAGATTGGAGGTTCAAACGACCCCCTCCCTGGGTTCCATTAATTTGCTATAGCAGCTCACAAAACTCAGAGAACACTTTACTTACTAGGTTACCATTTTATTATAAAAGGACCTCAGGAACAGCTAATTGGAAGAGATGCATATGGCAAGGTTTGAGGAAAGGGCATGGAGCTTCTGTGCCCTCTCTGTGCGCCATTCTCCCAGTATCTCCACGTGTTCACCAAGCTGGAAGCTCTCTGAACCTTTTCTTTTTGGGTTTTTATGGAGGCTTCATTACATAAGCATGATAGATTAAATCATTGGCCATTGGTGTTTGAACTCAATCTCTAGCCCCTCTTTCCTTCCCAAAGGTGGTGGGGTGGGACTGAGGAAAGACATACTTTGTCAGAATTTATACTAGGAGAGAGGCAAAAGTGTAAGAGGTCCGAGGTGCAGGGGTTAGAGGCTGAGATCAGAGGTTGGAGACAATGATCAGTTGTTTAATCAAAAATACTTACGAGGACTTGTTACGGCCAGGAAAGTATGTGATAATACAAGGATACAGTGATGAATAAGTCAAAGAGATCCTCCTAAAATACTTTATATTTCAGTGAAGGGAGAGAGAAAATAAACAAATTAGTAAATGGAATTACTCATATATATAAAATAATGAAGAAAATAGAATGATTTATTGCCAACTGTTGACAAGAATGCAGAGCAACTAAACTCTCAGAGGCTGCTGGTAGAAATGCAAACTGGTAAATCACTTTGGAAAATTGCTTGCTATTATTACCTAACTTTGAACCTATGCATGCCATATGAGCTAGAAATTTCACTCTAAGGTATATATACTCCATAGAAAAGCAGGCACACATACACCAAAAGACATTTACTAGAGTGCTCATAGCAGCATTGTCTGTTGAAACAGCTCTAACGACTCTCAGATGCACAAACTGTGGTATGTTCAGAGAAGGGAATAACCATATAGCAATGAATGACCTACTGCCACACACAGTGTGGTTACATCTCAAAATCATTGCACTGAGAAAAGAAGGCAGACATAAAAGAGTATATTCTATATGAATTTATATGAAGTTCAGAAACCATCAAAATAACTCGAGGTATTGGAAACCAGGATTTTGGTTACCTCTAGGGAAGAGGGAGGGAGAGGACAATGAGAGGGAAGAGGCATGAGAAAGGCCTCTGGAGTTCTGGTAATGTTCTATTTACCTGATGGTGGTTAGATGGCCGTGTTTACTTTTGATTAATTCATTAAGTTGTATACTTATGATGTATACAGTTTTTTACATGTATATTATAGTTCAATAAAAAAATTTGGGTGTTGACATTTAAAGTATAAATTAATTCACATCACTCCTCTGTTAAGGCCTCCAAAAGCTTTCTATCAAAACCCCTAATGTGAGCTACAAAGGCCTTCATTAGCCCTTGCCTACCTTCCTAGTCTCTTCGCACCCCTAACAGTGGCAGAATCACTGGTTAATATATCTTCCTGTATATACACACATGTAATTTCTTCTTGGGACAAGTGAATTTTGTAATGGCTGTTATTGACTATTCAATATTTAATTGACATGTTAAATAGGCAGTTGAATCTTGAATCCTGAGAAGTCTGTCCAGGAGACATACTTGGGGTTATTGGACTATATGGAAAAGAAGAAAGATAAAGACAGGAGCCTAGGATACTGCAAAATTGAAAAAAATTGGTAGCAAAAGAGGAGCCTGCAAAGGAGATTGAAAAGAATAGACAGTAGGATAGCAAGAAAACGAAAAGAATGAGTATGACTGAAGCCTAAAGGAGAAAGTGTTTCTATAAGAAGAAAGTGGCCATCTGTAGCAAATGATAACCAAGTGACGCTTAATTTGGTGTGTCAACTTGGCTGGGCCACAGGGTGCCCAGATATTTGGTCAAACATTATTGCAGATGTTTCTGTGAGGGTGTTTTTGGATGAGATTAATATTTAAATCAGTGGAATTTGAGTAAAGCAAATTGCCCTCCATACTGTAGGCAGGCCTCATCCGATCAGCTGAGGCATGAATAGAATAAAAAGACTAGCCTCCTCTGAACAATAGAGAATTCTCCAGCAGACTGCCTTCGGGCTTCATTTGCAACATTGGCTTTTCCTGGTTCTAGAGCAGATGGCCTTCAGACTCAAACTGGAACATCAGCTCTCCTGGATCTCCAGCCTGCTGGCCTGCTGTGCAAATTTTGGACTTCCAAGCTTCCATAATTGTGTGAGCCAATTCCTTATAATAAATATCATAAGATTATATTAAGTATATATATGTATAGTAGGCATATATATATATATATATCTTAATGGTTCTGTTTCTCTGGAGAACCCTGACTAATACAGATACTAAGAAGGTCACAGGATGAGAACAGACTTAATCATTAATTTCCTTAAGATGTCAGCAGTTTCATACTTTGTTAAGAGCTGTTTAATGAGTTGATGAAGATGGAAGTTCAGTTGGAATAGGCTGCAGTGGAAATAAGTGATTGGATATGGAGTTAGAAAGAACAACTGTTTTACAAAGCACTGAGGGCAGATAAATAGGGCAATAGAGGACATACAGAAAAGAGAGTTTTTTTTTATGGGCAAAATTAAGGCATGTTTGAATATTAATGGGCTTGATTCAGAAGAGAGACTGAAAGAGAGGGAATGCCATCTAGATTTCAAAGGAAGAGAGTGAATTTAGATAGGATGCGGGACTCTAACTGTAACAGGACAAAAGATAAAGTGAGTCAAGGTTCATTCAGATTGATGGTTTTGGCTTTGGAAGATAAGTTAGCTCTCATCTGATTGCAACTGCTTTTCCTTTTATGAGGAATGATCATCAGCTGGGTGTGCTGGAAGATTTTGGAGAAAAAGAAAAGTTAAGAAATTGTCCTCTTCAGAAGATAGAAAAGTAATTCTACTAGATAGGCAAGGTAGAGCTTTCTGAGTGTTCATTCACAATTTTGGGGGATATATTGAAAGCAGTTCCCACTGGCATGCTTGGGATTGGTTAATTAGATGCAGGTGTAGAAAATGCAAATCATTTGTTTAATGATGGTTGGGGTTTTGCTAGGGGAGTGAGATAGGAGAAAAGAAGAGGCAAAGTTAAAATTTTTGCAATGAAGAGTTCTCTCTTTGGTAAAATGGGAGCTAAGGGCATGAATGGTAAGGAGAGATATTGAAAAAGTGGTAGAAGCAATGGCTTGAAGATCTCGACTAAGTCAGGAAATTGCTCCCACAAGAGGCCTAGGATGAATGATCCACTATGCTTAGGCAGGTTGTTATCACAGGAGCTAATGAGGCTATATAACCAAATGTGTTAAATGCCTGTGAATATAGACTTAACCATACTGAACGAAGTATATCAAATTAAGTTTCCAAAGCATTGTTACTTCTGGCATTAATAATATTCTGAGTCTTTCAGACAAGCTTAGAATCAAGGAGTATTAATTTGGAGTCATCAAATTATAAAACTATTGAATATTTGGTGGAAAACAAACATTAAAATGTCTCTTTTATATATATTTGCAATACCTATCTTATTGAAGTGTTGTTTGACAAGATTTTTAACATTTCTAGTATGTAAGGCTATAGAAACCAAAAATAAACTATATAATACCCATTATCATTCATTTAATGTGTATTATGTTATTGATATTTTACTTATTAAAAGTGAACTCTGTTTCATTTTGGTGAATTAAAATATATTTAAATACAAATGTAGACTCACTCTCAAACTCACTTCAACAAATCTTGTGGGTTTAGGTCTTAAATTTTTCAATCTAATAATATTTGCTTTTTCCAGAAATCCTGAAACTTGTATGGAAAACGTAGCATCCAATAATTTGTTATTTTTCAAGTACATAATGAAGGACAGATATAGTAGAATATGGAATTAACTGTCAAATAGACCAAAATTAAAATATAAAAAGAATGAGGAAATTGATCACTTGCAGGAAGGTGACGTGATGGATGGTACAGATTTGCTCCCTCCTTCCTTGCTCTCTGCTATATTGCAGAAGCTGGAAAGCTAACAACTACATTTCCTGGTGGAATTGAAACTCTACTAAATTTTTCGAATTGAGGAGTTTTAAAGGAGAATGAAAGAATATAATGTAGAAAAGAGGAAAAGATCATGAGTGCCAGGAAAAGATAAATGCATCGAGAGTAATTTTCTTTCCCTATTTCTAGTATTAAACAAGAATTGCACTTAAAATTGCAAGATGTTAAGATGCATTTTATGCTCCTAAAGCTTGTTCAAGTATTCTATTATGCTACTTTATTAGGTTTAAGAAATGCTAAACTTAATTCTTTGGCTCTGAGTTAGTGAACTTTGAGGCTGATATTACTCATCATCTTCTCCCAATCTTAGGTAAATAGAGATAAGGCTTACTAAATTAGATTGGATAGTAATGAAGACTCAAGAAGTTAATAGACTCATTTAGATAAATTGGCAAATTATGCACCGATTCAAGTAAATCTAATCTCCCCAAATAGAGAAGCTTAACCTGCCCTACGACCTGACTCTCAATTTATAACAAATTGCAATTAAGAATCAGTATGTGGTGGAAATATGGTAGTCTTTCTAGTCAGGCAAACTTGGAAAAGAATTCATACTCTCATTCATGAGAGATATATTTAAGGGTTTTAAATATCTGTTTCCTTGTCTTTAAAATGTGGATGATTATATCTACTTCACAGTACTCCTATGAGAATTAATGTGATAACGTAGGAGAAAGGCCCTGCTAAGTTCCTAGAAGGTGCTCACTAAATGTCAGTCTTGGTCCTAAGGAGTCAGAATAGGTTCAGCCACAGTAATAATCTTCATGAGAGTACTTAAAATGCCACACAAAGGAGGTGTTAACTACAAATAACAAATACAAATAACTACTCTGACAAGAAGGATTCCACAGAAGATGAAGTAATTGTCTACACTTTTGAAAATCTTATTAATTATTGAGTTTTCCTAAGTCATTTGGACCTTATGTTTGTTATTCTCTGGATTATTTGGGCTTCCACTAACCCAGTGAAGCATGTAGCACCAATATTTGCTTCCTGCTGTTGAAGTACATATTCCAAAGGACCTAATCCTGACAACTTGATTGTTAAGGTAGACTTTATAATTAGATAAAACTGCAATTCATTCATCTCTTCTACCATCATTCATTGAATTCCTTATTGCAGAAGGCACCCGAGTCTTGGTTACCATCATTACTCACCTGGATGGTAAAGTAACCTAAGTGATTTCTTGACAATCCACATTCCACAGCTCGTTAAAGCGATTTTCTTAAACCTCAAATCAGAATCATATTTCCCTCCCATTTAAACTACGTCAGGTACTTCTCATAGCATTTAGAATAAAATCTGCTAGTATGGCCTGCAAGGTCCTCCATGGTCTGGTCCTACCTATCTCTGCAAGCTCATTTTGACCCTTCCTCCCATCCTTCACCATTTTTCACCCAGATGGATGCTTTTCTGTTCCTCTAACACAGTGAAACCTCCCATACCACAGGGCTATAGCACACTCTGCTTCCTCCACCTGGAATGTTCTTTCTTACATTCTTTAAATGATTATTTCCTTCTCAGCCTCTAGTTCTCAGCATGAGAAAATGTTAGTTCCACTGCAAGGTCTTTCCTTATGACCTTGTGTAAATGAGGTCTCCTCTTGTTTTCCTTGTTATATTATTCTACACAGTACTTTTATATCATTTCATTTGTCTGTTGTCTTGGTTTTCGTTCTCATTATTGTTTTTTATACATGTTACCTACTAGAATATATTCTACAAGAGGGCAGGAACTACATCTGTCTTGCTCAACTTTATATCCCCAACAATGAATCGTCAAGTTGTCTGTGGTGGGTGACACAGATGTAGAAACTGATGTTAGGTGGAAATGACGCACACTGGGTGTCATAGCTACAGAGAAGCTGGTCCAAGTTAGGAGGGCACATCCACATAAACGACCCTATTACCTTTCCCTCTTTCTTTACAAACTGTACAGATGAGCAAAGCTGAGGGGAGACCATTTCTAGGGCCAAACAACAGCATGCCTATACACACATAGCTTTTGCAGATATACCTAATGAGTCCTCATATCCAATTTGATATATTTGAATGCACAAAAACAAACGTTATTATACCTAGTAGTAACAGAAATTAAATAATTACAGTTTCTGGCCCAGTCAGAAATAGTGCTTGACTAGGTGTCAACCAACATAATTAAAATATTTGTTCAATAAATTAAAATCAATGTTTCAAATTATATTTCAAGGCTCAGGGCTCTGTATATATTTGCTAGGTCTTCTATTACAGGAATATTTTTATTAGTAAAAAAAAATTTTTCCTTAAATAGATATAATTACTAGAAGAAATTTTCTGCAATAGGGGTCAAAAAAATAGCATTATGTGGATCATCGATTTTGTTTCTCTTCTTATCAGTCTTATATCTCTCCTGGTGTAGATGTATTTCCCGAAATGTTTTTAAGGTAGCAGCGTTAGGAAGTTGTTCAGATATGCTTTTATGAATGGAGCAGTACCACTTCGAGAGCCAGCGTCTCAGTAGCCCTCAGGGATGATCACCGAAGGCTCTACTTTTCCTTTATCTTCTGTTTTTTCTTGAGAAGTCATTTGGGAAAGTGCAGCATAGGCTTTGGGATCACTCAGATTTTGGCTCAAATCATGGATCATCACTTGTTGGGTATTTAATACTCTGTGCCTCAGTTTTTCATCAATAAGTAGGGATGAAAAACATTTACTTTACAGGATTATTGTAAGGGCTAAATGGAATAATGTATGCATGCCTGACCCAGAATCATTATTATTAATGGTCACCTGTTATTATTCTTGGGATAGCAGAATACTTTGGAAACAGATAAACTAATTTAAATGAGATTATGGAGTAGCAGTGCCTTAAGCCATTTGTCTTTCTGTTTATAGTCTATATACCTTTCTTCTTTCTTCCTTTATCTTGACTATGTGTCCTCCTTTCTTCATATCCAACACTTAGAACTTGCTTTCTGCCTGATATTTAAATTCAGAGTGTGAGGGATTAGAATTGGCCTCCTCAAAATGTGTCTCTTTGGCTTGATTGTTTTTAAGAACAAAAGACTCTGAAAGAAACTTTGAGCTTCCCCCTAACTGCCTAAAAGAATTTAAGATAGAAGGCCTGTTCCAGGAAGGAGCAAATATCATAAGATAACATTGTCTATAGCTGGCCCAGCAAACACTTGTTTAACGAGCTTTTGCATTTTCATCTCCATGTAAATTGCCTTCCTCCCCTTTGAAGCCCCAAACCACTATCCCCAACATCCTCCTTTGTCTTTAGCTAGATATGGTATTTAAGGTGGCAGCTTTGGCCATTCTGGCGAGTTTTTCTGGGTTTCTCCCATGTATACATGTTATAAAGCTTTGATTTTTTCCTAGTAATCTATCTCATTTCAATTTGATTCTTAGGCCAGAAGGGCCTAGAGGGTAGAGGAATTGTCTTCTTCTGTACACGAGTTCCATCAATATTAATGAAGACTTACATCTATTGGCTAACTTTTTGCTTCTGCCATTCCCTTCCCCTTTCTAGGCCCCCCAAAACATACAAGAAAACTCCTGAGATAAATAATTAGAAATCTGTCTTTCATCGACAATGATACTTAAGGTAAACCTAGATACACATCTAATTTAAGATAAATGTGTAAATTTTATATGGATATATTACTAAACTGTACTGACTACAATTTTCTTCCAGAATGTAGCATACCACATTTATAATACAACCTAAAAAATTGTTGCAATTAGAAATAAAAATATTGGAAATTTTAACAAAAAAAAAAGCTTGCCCAAAGAAAATGAACCCACTACTACAGGTAACATGTATCGAGCCTACATTATATACCAGGCATTTAGTCAAGCCCTTTTTAGATATTACGTCATTTAATTCTCACAGCAACTGTGTGAGGTATGTACTATGATTGTTGTAGATTCATAGAGGAGGACACTGGAATTTAGACTAGAAGTAACTTTGTTAATGTCCTACAAGGGGAAGAGCTAGGGCTTGAGCCCTGGCAGGCGCTGGGCTCCACAGTTCTCTTAACCGCTCAGTACCTTCTCCATGTCATTTAGCCTCTACTGGCAATCTACTGTCTCCACTGCTGTGACTTAAAAACATATGTACATAGTAGTTAAATGCCTTTGATTAAAAGTATTAACTTGAACCTAGCTGAGTGCCTGCTTAGTATTTATATCTATTTAAGATATCTCCTTAAACTCAGTTTAAAAGTAACATACGATTAAATTATTGATTGATATCATGAAATTTGCATGATCATATTGTTTCATTTTTTTCTTATTACTAGTGAATTTTATTGTTTTAAATGCTGTGTTATATTTGCTAGCCATTTGAGGTTTTCCTTCTCTACCCTATTTCATCAATCTCTGTGCTTTTAGCTATTTTTTTTTTAAATCCCTAAGACATTGCTCACTGACTAGCACATAACAAGCCCACATCAAATATTTATAAAAATTGAAACAATTAAAAATTGGAGTTAGGTCAGATATCTAGAATATCTTCATACAATATAGCATTATTACTTAACCTGGATTTATGTTTTCAGCATCACATCTTATTGCAGACTAGAAAATGCTGTAGATTTTATTAATTTAATAGTTAACAAAAGTTTGTTTCCATTACTAAACACTGAAGTAAAATGCAAATAGAAGGAAAAGAGTATATTTTGTCATCAGTTAGGATCTCACCCCTTGGTCACTTTGGTATCGTGCAATGAATCAATCAGCTGTCAAATCAGTGTTTTCACCTGAGCATATGTATACGGAGCACATCTGTGAGGACAAACAGCATCAGGCCCACTTGGTTGATGATCTCAAGGAGACTTGAAACTGTTGAAACAAGGAGAAAAGTGAAATAAGTTATTTAGAGGAAGAACAACAACAACAAAAAGCGTAATAAACAAGGCCTTAGAAAACTAAATGTTTTCATTTGTTGCTTTACTGAGTCATGGATATTTATCAAATATTTGGGCACCTGCTACATGCTAAGCATTGTGCTCCTTGCTGAGAATGCAGAAATGGACAGAAGGACAGAGTTCTTCTCCACATAGAAATTATAGACTAGATGAAGATACAGATAGTTAAGTAATTATGAAGATGTGTGATAGGTACAACTTAAGGAAAAAAAAAACAAACACTGTAGACACCTTAGCCAAGGTGTCTAATCCAGTACATGAGGTTATAAAAATCCTCCCAGAGGAAGTACTCAATAAATGAGACTTGGAGGTTAAATTGGCATTAGCCAGACAAACAAGGAAGGAGGAAGTAAGGAGAATGTTCTGTATGAGGGGACCAGGCTTGAAGGTAAGAGAGACATGGCTTGTCTAAGGAAATAAAATCTACACCTTTCATCACCTTGTTAAATGACATTAGACAAAGCACGTGTCTAAAAGCAAATAGTGCTATGTAGTTCGCACAGAGCAAACTGTTGAGGAGATAAATGTGTCCAAAATTTTGGATTACTACTCACTTTTATACCCAATTGAGCAAATAAATTCCAGAAGAAATTGTTTCAATAGTTTGTTGCTTCTTCTTAATCTCACACCATTTGTTTACTCATACATTGGTTCATTCTAGAAACAGCCAAAATGAAACATTTCCTTCCTAATAGACTTGACCCATTTATTAGTAAATACAGAACTAGTTGGGTCTTTATCTGCAGAACATATTGGAAAGGGGAATTTTTTGATTTTATGAAACAATTTTAAGGGAAAAAGTTGACCAGCAATAATTCTCTTTGTGACCCTCAAAACCTCCCAAACACCCATCCACCAGTAGACCTAAAAAAATATAATGATCACAATGTGTTTAACCACCTAGGTTATATTAATGTAGTATTAAACATTAAAATACGAATGCACGACTTCACTTTTCATAATAGTTTTGACTAGCTAATAGAAAGGCATATTTTGGAATTTTCCATTTCAATCTAATTTAGCTTTATGTCCATGAATAAAAGATTTCTTGCTGGCAAGTTCAGCACATAGCAATTGCTTTTAAACCAACAAATATCATTCCAAAAATTATCTGGTTTGTGTTTTTTCAATACTATAATTTATATGTTTACTTTTTTGGGTTTCTAATATCTCATTAATTTTAGCAAAGGTGGATAGTTGCAAGTGGCATGATAGCTTTAATGCCATGAAGTTATTTCAAGGCCAGGAATGAGCTGTTTTTATCTGTTTGATGCAGTCATGGCAGGACTGCCTCAGAAATACAGTCTAAATCTGTCCATTTTTCTTCTTATCTACTTCTACCCAGCAGTCCCAGCCACAAACAGGACTTGCTTGGAGGTAAACACCTCCTCATTGATCTGAGCTCTGTACTGTTTCCTGTGTCTGGAGAACTCTTCTCTGAAGTGTTCTAGGAGGACACTCATCCCCTGATATTTGCAAGGCTGCCCCAAACATCACCTCCTTGGTGAGATTTTCCCTGCTTATATGAAGTTGCTCAACAGTTCGCTCTCTTACTTATTGTCCTGTTTTAGTTGCACGATCATGAACTGATTTAATCTTGTTTAGTAACTGTTTATTTTCTTCCCTCCCCAACTAAAATGTAAGTTTCATCCCAGAAGTGACTTTCTCTGCCATATCTTCAGTGCCACAAAGATGTTTTTTACATTTAAGTGCTAAATACATATTTGTTGACTAGATACATGAAGATTTCAGGCCTAGTATAACCCTAGACAAGCAGATTTACAACCGCTGAACCCTTAGGTCCCACTAAGGCCTTCTGCTATGGTCTGAATGTTGGTGTTCCCCCAAAATTCATTCATTGAAATCCTAACCCCAAGGTGATGGTATTAGGAGTTGGGGTTTTGGGAGGTGGTTATGTTACTGAACCAAGTGGGCTCGCCTCCTGGTGAGTTAAATAAGACTCTACACTAGTGGAAGTTGTCTCACAAAGTAAAGTGTATTTGCAGCAAATAGGAGGCCATAAGGAATCATTTCCAAAGTCATGGCGTCCCCAAACAAAGGGAAGCAGGAATTTTATTTGGTCGGAGAATGAATATTCAAAAGCGAGCGGCACAGGCTCAGTTGGGGAACATGCTTCCACATAATGAGGCCTAAGCTCTTCTTGGAGAGATCTTTGCATTAAAAATAAGACAAAGGTCACCGGCGTAGCTCTTGTGGTGAGGCTTTGTCAGTTTCAGGACGGTTGGTGGTGTTACATCTCCTTAACATACAAAATGAAAACAAACAACTTGGAAAAATAGTTAATTGCTTCCAAACTCACCTTTGAATTTCTTGAGGCACCTAGTTGGTGATGGTTAGATTATGAGGGCAGAGCCCTTATGATTGGAATTACTGCCCTTATAAAAAAGACTCCAGAAAGCTCCCTTGTCCCTTCTGCCATGTAAGGACACAGTGAGAAGATGGCTGTCTGTGAACCATGAAGTGAACTCTCACCAGACACTGAATCTGCTGGCACCTTGATCTTGGACTTCCTAGTCTACAAGACTGTGAGAAATAAATATTTGTTGTTCATAAGCCACCCAGTCCATGGTATTTTGTTATACTCACCCAGTAGACTAAGACACTGTCTTGTAAATATAATGACGACAGTACATATTGGTTTATATGAGGCCTTCTAGTGTATCCTTGGGAAGAAATAATTTTAATATATGCTTAAATCCTCCTCTGCTATAACAAAGTACATAAAGACACGTGCACATACCTATGTGCACTTGCTCATGAGCACACATGGATGAAGACACTGCCAAAGACACTCCTCTGCAGAGAAAGGCCTTTTCTCCTACTTGTGCCCAGAAGATGTTGGGAGTGTGAGCTGAGTTAAATCGTCATGTTGATGAGTCTATAGGGTATTAAGGAAGAATGCAGTTGGGCAGTTTGTTGACTCTGTAGATTTTCTGAGTTTATTTTAAGGAGAAAGATAACTACGTAACTGGAAAAATGGACAGAGGTCTCTAAGACAGGTGACTCTCCCATCACTCCGCCCACCTCTCTCCTTATCCACTCTGCCTTTTTCCCAGTGAGGAGGGGTTGCTAAATTGTTTAGTCAGGGCCAGAAGCATGATGGGGCCACAGCTAGCCTATTAGCGGTCAGCTCACTGTGTCTTCAGAGGAGTGAACCTCTGCTCCATGATGCCTACTCTGCTGCTTCCCTTCCACGTGGCCAGGTGCATAAGTGACCTCCTGGTGGCTGATTTTCTGTCTCTCTGTCTTTCTCTGTTTTTGTTCTTCTCTGACTCCATCTGTTTTTCTTTCTCTCTTTCCTCTTGCCTGAGTGTGCTACATATTTCATTGTGGGATGGAATACACCAAAATTTAGATTCAGAGGAAGGTTGGAGACCTGAGACTCTTACTGTCTATGTGCTGTAATCCAGCCTTACCACATTTTGTAGAGAAGAAAAGTATAAGGCATGGTCTTACCGTGGGATCTTATTTACCATTTCTTTGTTCTTTTCACGTGTATCATAGAAGAACTCTATTGGTAGGAGGGGTGACTGACAGGGCAGGGTTTTGTGTTTCTGGCTGGACCCATGGCCACAAAATCATAAAATACCATCAAAATCCCACGTCTATCCTTAATGCATAGACTACTGGCACTGCATTTCCAGATATCCTTGAAATGCACACTTATTTTTCAATAATTTTTAAACTATATTTGGTTTAATTCAAAGGTTTTATTTATTTTTTAATTTATGCTCTTACAAAAAACATTCTCCCAGGTAGAACATTAGTGACATGCTCAAAATCTACTCTTTCCTCCTACTTCTTTGCTTCTGTGCTTTCTCATTATGGAAAGTAGATCAAAAGGAAGGAAAATTTCAGAACTCGCCTTAGTTTGCAATTTAATTATTTTATGTGTAATTTCTTCATTTCTTCTTATAACATTTATTCCTTTCTCTTTTGTCTTATATTCCCAAGTTGCTTTCAGATAAATAAACGTTCTCTTATTCTTTCAGTATCATGTTATATTTATCCTGACTACATTAGTCTATAATCACCCTAAATGACTTATTCTGTTCTATTGCTACTTGAAATTTTTGATCTTTCTTTCTCAATTTAACATTTTGAGGTTCAGTGATCAATTTTTCTACTTTTTCTAGTGGAAATCAAGTTCCTTAACTTCTGAACATCTGCTAACCATTATCAAAAGTGTACAATATCTTATTCTATTGACAGATCCACCCCTCCACCCCTCCCCAACATTTTTTGTAAATTATTACAAAATTTATCCTTTAAAATAATTGATTCTCCATTTCTTTGTATAGATTAATCCTAGCTATGATATTCTATTATTTTTTTCCTGGCAGGAAAGAGTTTTGTTTAAAAACAAGCCCCCAGTTTCATAGACTACATTTTTCATGATATAATGTTATTTTCTGTGTCCTATCATTATTTATTTTATAGATGATCATTTCTAATCTTTAAGTTCTGAGAGTATTTTAAGACTTTGATGTGATTTTAACGTTTGGCATGATCAAAGCATTGATTTTCAGTTTCTAGACTCCCTGGTGTCTGGGAGTGGGAGGGAAGAAGCAAGATGGTTAGCAGGTTTGGCCTGGGCTCTAGCGCAGTCTACCTAGTTTACACTGCTCTATTGATCCATCCCCACCAACAGGCTGGAAGGGTCTCATCTGGGAAAGCACGAATGGAAGGCATATGATTTATCCATAGGTTTGATCTGTTCTTTCTTTTTGTTCTTTTAAGATTATGCTACAGCTGTTCTTTATTCCTCCACTCATGACCTGAGAGATCCACCCAAATCAAGGCTGTCCTTCAGTTCTTCCTTGCATGCCCACTCTCAATCCCCAAACAAAGAGAGAGAGAAACATCTAAAGGTGAGTCAGCATCTTGTGTCCCTGAAGAAAGGCATTCATCCTTTTTGCTAGCAACAAAAGCCATGTTCTTGCTCTGATTCCTCTCTTGTCTGCTGTGAGGATATTCTGAAATACATTTGATGCCCAGTCATAGCACCTGTACCAGCCTCTGGGATGAGTATACTTTCCTTCGCTTCCATTTGTTGGGATTTATTTTCTATTTGTGTAGTTGTTTTGATATCCTTATTATGTATGTTCTTTCACGTAAATCATCTTAAAATGTTTCTGGTGATAGGTAGGTATACGCAAATGGCATTGTATCTAAGATGGAACTGAAGTAGAACAGACAAAAATAAAATTATTGTATCATACAAACTTCAAGGAACAAATAAGAAACCATATTGGTAAATTAATACTAAAGTTTCCTTTTATTTTTCTTGTATGTTGAAGCAACATTATGTGAATTGTATGGTATAGTATTTGCCAACTTAAAAAAGATAAGGAAAATACTTATATCTGCTGATTGCTGAATCCTGAAACATCATCCTTCATTTCTCTCTTCTAACTTCAGCGATGTTATTTCGGAATGACATTGGAGCAGCTTGAGAATTCAAAATTTATTTTAACTAAATCCTGCCTTGACTGTCTATATGACCCAAACGAGTTCAGTCATGTTTGGATCAGATACTGAAATGAGGGAAATAGGCTCATTTATTGGGTGTTGTAGAACAAATAAAGGAAAGATAGAAGTTGTAGCTATGATTTATATTTCTATTCACCTACCCCAGCCAGGACATGCTGTGACTTAGGTGTTCTTCATCAAGATGGTTGTGGCTGGTAGCGCAAGTTCTGCTTGTGACCCCTTTTGGAAATTGATATAGTTGTACGGGGGCTCTTTTTGAAATTAGGTTTACACTTATGGGAGAAATCAATGGTTCTCAAAGCATCAGCTGAAGAAGCAAGACCTGCCCCACAGCAGTCCTGCCCGTGCCCTTGGCTAATGTCAAATGCTCCCATGCCCCACTCCTACTTCTTTCTTTCAGAAGAAACTCACTTCTCACTCACTTATGTCTCCCCAAACTATTACATCTTAAGTTGGCCTTATTTTTCTTTTGCTTCCTTGTGAGAGGAGTGGAGTTCTAAACTCTATTGGCTGATGTGTTTTATCTTACCTTCAGTTCATGGTAGAAACAAAAGCTTTCCAGGGTCAGGTTTGTTGACCGGTTAAAATGATCACCCATTTCTGGCACATAAAAATAAAAAAGTACACTTAATACATAGTCAAAGTGAATTTATGTTTTAATTCTCAAGTGGTGGTAATCATGACAACAGTCTTTAGGAAAGTTCTCGTACATGGACTGGCAACTGCTTTTTGTTTGCTCCTGCTCCCAAGTGAAATAACCACAAATAGAATATGGGAAATTTCCTAGAAAATCTTCAAGATTCTCTATAGAGAGAGAGGCAGGATGTGTACTATAATAGGGCACGTGTGGCACAGTGATTAAAACATGGGCTCTGTGCTGCACAGTAGCGGCACAGGTCACACTGACCCAGCCAGCTCTGTGACCTTGGATTAGTCACATAAACTCTGCTTTAGGTTCCTCACCTATGAAACAGAAATAATCATGGTATGTGGTTCAAAGAGTTGTGAGGAAGATATGAATTATGTGCATGTAAGATGCTTAGAACAGTGCCTGGTTGATAGTAAGTAATCAATAAATGTGAGCCATCTTATTGTAGCCACAGTGGTTAAAAGAACAGGCTCTGGAATCAGACAGCCAATGGTCATATGTGCTCCACCATTGGTTAAGTCTTGACCATCGGTGAGTTGTTTGACAGCTCTATGCTTCAGCCTACTCAATTATAAATGATGATAATCATAGTACCTAATTTATAGGACTGTGGGGTATATTAAACAAGATGCCTTATGTAAAATGTTCAGCATAGTTTGTGGCACATAGTCTATACTGACCAAATATTAGTTGTATTGGTTGGGATTTTGTTAAATCTATAAATCAAATTGGGAGAACTGACATCTTAACAATATTGAATCTTTTAATCCATGAATACAGTATATTCTCCATTCATGTAGATCTTTTAGAATTCTTTTTCATGAAATCATTTAGAAATTTTTTCATCGTAGCTTTCAGCATATTTTTGGGATATCTGGACAGACTCAAACAAGGGTGAATTTTACAAGAATTTAGCAATGGGTAAAACAAATCAGTGTAAAGTGGTTTGGAATGAACTGGTTTCAGCAAAGTGACTGCTTACCCCAGTCACATAGAATTAGACATATAATAGGGGGATTCTTTAAATATTTTTCAATTGAATTGAGCATAGTATTGATGAAAATATTTTCTTATAATAAATTTTCATTTCATTACAGGTTTAAATATAAAATTATTCTGTGCTATGCCTAATTATTTGTTCTAAGCATCCCTGTAATAATCATGATTTGATCATATTTTGATTTGATCAAATCATGATTTGAATTTTTGAACTCAATAAGGCTTTATAAAAAATCCCTCTAATTATGTTACATTGAAAACACAACATTTGGAGATTTTATGATCCTGCCAAAGATCACATAGCTAATAACACATGAAAATGGGCCCAGAATTCTGCCTCTCAATGGAGTTTTGCTGCAATACAAAATGATCTATCTCATCCTTTGGTTTTATGAAGAGAAAGCAGGAAAGGTAATACAACTTGCTCTGGACCATAATCCTAAAAGCAATATCTGTATCCAAACTTCAAGAAATCAAGAGCTTGGTCATTTCCCTTCAGTAACAATAAATATTTGAGTGTTTCCATTTACTCCACAGAGAAAAGATCTCATTATATCTACTCTGCATTCTGCTGTCTCTTTTATTCTTTGATATCAGATTGATTTACTCAAAGCACAGCTGTGATTATATCACATCCCTGCTCAAACACATTTTCTTCACTGAAGTATCCTTTGAGCTGTGATTGATCTATAGCAGGTGTTCAGTAAATATTTGTTGGAAGAAACCATGAATGCCTTCCTACAGAGCTTGAATGCAATGTAAGAAAGATATGCCTGCTTCTAGTTCACATCTGTGTGTATATTCGCTCCTCTGTGATCTGAATTCCAACTAGCATCATCCTCTTATAACTAAAACAAACCACACTTGTCACATATCCACAATGTGCAAGACTGTGTTTAAGGTATGGTTGGAAATACAAAAGAAGCGTAAAATAGACTCTTTGGTTTCCATTTTTTGAGTATCTAATATGTTTCAGATATTGCACCTGGTGTATTGTGTTGTAGTATCTCATGTAGTCCTCACAACATATTAGAGAGGTGACTAGTTTTATTATCCAAATTTTACAAATGGAATAGGGAAGCTGAAATTTCAAGAAACTCCTCCTAGTAGTTTGAATACAGAGTGCCCATAAACTACATTTTGAGAAATATTGAGAAAGGTTTAGAAAGATGATTTTCAAAGCCAAATAAATATTATCTTCACCCAGGATGCAGAAGAAGAAGCAGATAAGAGTCATTAAATGTATGGCAAAGGATTAAATGCCTGTAAGAAGTGGTTATTGTGTAGATATTTTCCTCAGTGTTCTTGACTTCTTGGCTCTAAAACAAATTTACAGAGATGAATTCCCCACTTGTCACCTTCACATAAAGTCTGGTGTTTATTGTCCATCAAAGAAATGGGGTAAAGTTATTCAAAAAAATTGTAACATTTCTACTGTAAACACATAGAAAAAATATTTTGATTTAATATGATAAGCAGTGCAATAAAAGTCTGACATTTAATAAAGCAAAGGCACATATGTCTGCTAGTGAAAACAAGACAGTGAAGCAATTGATAATCAGTCTTTCAATATTTAGATCCAGAAATTTCCAATAAAGGAATGGTATTTAGCTAAACAGTGACAAAAAATATATCTTTAAACATTTTAAGAAGTCTGTTTACTAAAAGCACTGTTAACACTTGGTAGTATGTGGCACAAGGAGATGGTTTATAAATGAGACTTACTACTGTCATTCTTTACTTCAGGCACTCATTCATTTATTCATTTATTCAAGAAATATTTACTGATCACCTACTGCTGGCCTGAAACTGTTCTAAGCCATGAGGTACATAAACAGTCCTTCTTTTTTTTTCATGGAGATTGCTTCTTTGTAGGAATAATAAATAACAAGTATACAAGTAAATATATAGTAGGTCAAAATGGTAAAGAAAAAGAAAATGCATGGTAAAGAGCATAGCAAATAGTGCAATGGGATGAGAGGGTACCTGACAGGACTTCAATATTTAATGCAACAAAATATTTTCTGGATCTAAAAATAATATCACATCCCCATATGACTTCAAATTCTGGACTTTTGCAAAGATAACTGCATTATAGACTGGAAGTTTTGAAGAGGCTGTTAAAGCATTAAAGTAAATTTTAGAGACAAAAACAGATGATTTTCCCCTTGGCTTTCAAAAGAAAAAGAAATCTAGATTCTTAAGACTCATTTGAGGAACACAGTCCAGTTTAGCTCAATATTGCAAGCTCTTCAGTTGCTGGCAGCTTTCTCTTTTTCCTGCTTCCATATTGAGCAGAAAAGATGCCTAGCTGGAAATGTTTTCTCCATCTAAACAGCTGAACTAAATGAATATGGTACTGTACTATAAAATTCATGAAAATTTTTATGATCCAGTTTTTCAGATTAAAATTTAAGTGAGTCAGAGAGAGGAATAAAATATTGAACAGGGAATTTAAAAAGTGGGAGATAGAATTTAAAACAAAACTTAAAGAATTCCGAGTAATCAGCAAATCTGGCTAGCCCTACATACAAAGTATAGTCGATCCTCATTATTCAAAGATGCTCTGTCACCCCAAAATCAATACCCACAGAGCTTTTGTGGTCATTTGCAGACATACACAGAGCAGTCAAAAGTTTGAGTCACCCTATGTCATATTCCCAGCTGTGGTCCAACAAGGTGACACTCTGCATTCTTATTTCAGCACTCATACTGTAAACAAGTGTCATTTTCACAGTCTATTTATGCTATGTTTTTCTCATTTTTGTTTTTTTTTTGTTGTTGTTGTTGATTTCACTGCTTAAAGTGGCCCCCAAACATAGCAGTGCTGTCTAGTGTTCCTAAGCACAAAGTAGGCTGTGATGAGCCTTACAGAGAAATTATATGTGTTAAATGAGCATGAGCTATAGTGCTGTTGGTTTTGAGTTCAATGTTAATGAATCAACAATAGATACATTAAACAAGGTGTCTTGAAAAAGAAACACATATAATACAAGGTTATGTATTGATTGGTTGACAAAAAACGTTGTGACCAGAAGTTCACAAGAGCCTAACCCTATACTTTCCCCAGGAGCAATGGTTCAGTATTCGCTTATTCAGTGTTCACAGTAACTTTACAGAACATAACTACTGTGAAAACAAAATCGACTGTATCCACAATCTAAACACTTTATATTCCTCCACCACTACCATCCTGGTCCAATAGCTCCTAAGTAGCCTCTCTTCCATCCATGATCCTTCATGGCCCTCCACACAGCAGCTAGATGGATCCCGTGAAAATATTAGCTTAGTCTTATTCCACTGCTCAAAACCTTCCAAAAGGTTCCCATTGTGTGGTCTTAAAAGGGCTAAAAGGTTCTGCACGATCTGCTCCCCCTACTTGAACACAGCCCCTCTCTGTACTCATCATCTACCTCACCCCTACCCTCACCACCTCACTACTCTGCAGCCACATTGGCTTCTGTGCTTTTCCTTGAACATGTCAAACACACTCCTGCCCCAGGACCTTTATAGTTCTCTTTTCCTCTGCTTGGAACACTCTTCTCCAGATGAATGGTTCATGCTCTCTTTTCCATCAAATGGTCTTCCCTGACCATCTTCCATGTAATAACATCCTCCAACACACCAGTTTTAGCTTTCACCATTGAACTTGTTGCCACATTGCGTGTTATATATTTATTTTCTAAGTTATTTACTGTGTGTCTTCTTCCTCTAGAATGTCAGCTCCATGAGGACAGGTTCACTGCTGTATAGAAAAGCTCCTGACACACAATAGTCTTTAAATAGATTACAGTTGAAATAATGAATGAATAATGAAATTGTTAAAGAACAGATCAGTTAACCACAATTTCAGAACAAGAACCAATTTTCATAATTTATAGTCATCTATATTCAACCAGACAATCATTGATTGGGTAAACAAACCTTTAGAACTTAATACCACCTTAGAACTAAACAATTATTTTTTGAGGCTGGTACTGGACACAGGGATTGTAATGGTAAGCAAGCAGAGGTCCTTGCCTAGGAGCTCACTTTCTCGTGGGAGAAAAGCTGCTACCTACATCCTCTTGGTGGAAAATAACTCTCTCTTGGTTTCTAAGTGACAGTGTCTGGTAAGCACAAATGTTAGATTTCTCCCAGACTGCGAAGAGAGAGCAAGAGAGAGGGGGAGAGAGAGCACAATAAGTTCATCACGAATTAATACAGAACTTATGCTGTCAGAAAGATAGAACATGTCTTCAAAGAAAATAAAAATGTGAAGATTATTTAACAAATCCAACTAGTGAATAAAGCTAAAAGAAACCTTGAAATAATTCATTAGCACGTCCATGATGGCCAACCGTGTTCTCACGGCAAACTTATCATCGAGAGTAAAGTGAACCCGGGGCTGAGGAGCCTGCGGACCAATCACCAGCAGGTGATTGACCCCTCTTCAAAGTTCAGTGTCTGGGATGTGCCTCCCTAGAGACCAGGTGAGGATTCTTATTACACCAACTCGAAACTGTCTCTCCCTCTGACTGCCTTGTTAAGTGCTGCTAAACTAAGCAATGCTTCTGATCTCCTGTAGCCTTATGGCTACAAAATAACTGTCTCTCCATGGTTCATGTCTTCAAAAGTATAGCTGAAGCTCAATCAAAACAATGCTGAGCATTATTGTGTCTCTCCCTCACCCACCCACCCTCATTTTGTAGCTCTTCATCATTGGTATAGAATCCCTCCATATTTGTTTCCTGGTCCTTAACCACAAATATAATTTTCTTCTTGTGCTTTATAGAAATAAAAAAGCAAGAGGAAGAATATTAATCTCCTTTTCGAGAGAGAGAGAGAGCTTTCATCTTTGGAAAGTATGAGCATAGAACAGTGAGAAAAAGAGGAGATAATTCTCTAATCTATCAGGTAGATACAAAAATATCTGGCCATCAGATAGATTAGAACCACCTATACATCCTACTTGATATAAAATTTTAGAGTTGGAAGAGAAATCAAGATTATTATACTCCAATGTTGACTGTTTTTATTGGCAACCAATTAGTTTGAGCTAGCTTTAATTTTAAACTTTTCTTAAATATCTATTCACTGTATGAGTGAATGTAAGTGTGTTTGTATTCATGCATGTGTGCACATACATGTGCAAGGGAGCTTGCTAGTATGCTTAATTTACTTTACACACTCCATTGCTTTAGATGTGTAAATTGAGAAATGTTTCATCATTTGGAAGCTTCTGGAGAACAATTGATTGTGGCAAACTCTCTAAAAAGTCATTCAGGCCCTTTCTGCTACAGCACTATGTCGCATAAGAACATATTTGGTATATAGGAACAACATAGGAGACTGCCATTTAAGATGGATTTGTTATGCTGATTTTTTGAAAGAAAACAAAAAATTCCCAGCACTAACGTCAACTGAAATGAATTTTGGATTACAGTAGTTTCTAATTTATATCTTATTTCTCATGGAAAGATTTAGGTTTATGTTGTTAGCTCCTGAGATGTTAGTTTCATTTATGGCTCAGCTTTACTTCACAAATCAGGTCTAAGGACTTCTAGTTATTTATAGTGCCTGAATATGCTCTGTTGGCATATTAAAATGAAATTGAGCATAAAATATGAGCTTATTGGGTAATAGGAATGTCATTGAAAAATTCACTTCACAAATGAATGCACTTAGGATCAGTGTCTCTATATAATCAACTGATAAATGAAGCCCAAAGCGAGTACATGCAGGAGCTCTGTGAATTCTTACGTCTCTGCCCTAAGGAGGAGTAATGACCAGTAATTATTTATAATGATATTAAAGAACCATTGTGGAAAGAATTGTAATATTTCCCCTCATTTCCCTAAATGATATGTATAGATATTCTTTTAAGGTCTCCTTTTCATTTAACTACAGAGTAGTACTCTAGTCTCATCTACATTTGGATTTTGGGGGCTGCCACTCTACATTCAGCCTTTTTAAAAATTTACTCTTGATTTCCTACAGGGGGAGAAGTGATCATTTACATGAGTAGGGAAATCTTGTAGCTCTGTGATACTTGCTATTTCCTCTGATATTTTTCTTCTTGTAATAGGGATCACAAATTGACAGCCTTTGGGACATATCTACAAGCAGACATCTATTTTTATTTACATAGTTTTTTTTTTTTAAATGAATACCAATAC
The DNA here is from genome assembly GCF_020826845.1 of Diceros bicornis minor. Taxonomy (NCBI): domain Eukaryota; kingdom Metazoa; phylum Chordata; class Mammalia; order Perissodactyla; family Rhinocerotidae; genus Diceros; species Diceros bicornis. Next base: position 58,399,138 of record NC_080747.1, on the reverse strand, counting down.
CTTTAGACTGAGCATAAAGCCTCCAGTTTGACATAGTCCCATGTTATCCTAGTGTTTTTTAATTGTCCTATTTCACTCTTCTATGTTATCTCTCTTTTCTGCGTAGCCAATTGAGTTTTAAAAGCCTCTGCAGAGCTTTGAAAATCTTTTACCTGCCTTACATTATGCTTTTAATCATGATATATAAGAATAAAGAATATTTTAGCATTTTATAAACTTCTTTTCTTGTATGACTCCTTTTAACATCAAAGAACAATCATGAGAAAATATATCATGTAGTCTGAAATATTCTGTACTCTTCAAAAATGGTTTGATCCATTTATTATAACTACCTAAAAAAAATGGAAAGCCTTTCCCTCTAATCTGTACTTTCTGTAAATATGATTTCTAAAAAGCTTATAAATTAAAGGGCAAGATAAATATTCTATTTTAAAAATTACTGTGTTCCCCAAATTTCGAGATATGCAATTCATTCATCAACGAAAAGAGTATTGAGTGCCTACTACCAGGCATAGTAGACATAAAGTCCCTATTTTCAAGACCTTACATTCTAGTAGGGAGAGACAATCAACAAATAATCAGGTAGTGGTCTTGAGTATAACATGATAAAGCAGAGCACTGAGACTGGGAAGTGATGAAGTGATGCTGATATTTGATATAGGATAGTCAAGAAAAGCCCCTCTGATGAAGTGACATTTGAACAGAAGTCTAATTTAATTATTCTAGGAAGAGGACGCAGCAAGTACAAATGTATGACTTGAGGGAAGTATGTTTTGTGACTGAGAAAGATCACAGAAGTTAGTATGGCTGCAGAAATTTGCGTGAAGATAGACTGGTGGGAGATAAATTCCAAGAGAAAGAGAGAGAGAGAGTGGAACTGGGAAGGGGTTGATCACACTGGTCCTTATATTCCATGGTGAGGGCATAGTTTCACTCTGAGAGAGAAGGAAAGACATTGGAGGATTTTAACCAGAGGAGTGACGTGACCTGATATTTTGTTTTAAAAAGACCACCAAGGCTTCTGGGCAAACTATAGTATAGTGGGGCAAAGATCAAGGAAGGGAGACTGGTTAGGAGATTATAACAATAGTTGAGGTGAAAGACAAGAAGATCCTGGAATGGGTGAGTAATACCTAAGGCAGTGAGGAGTCTGACCTAATGTATTTTGAAGTTAGAGCTGATAAGACTTTCTGATGGATTAGAGGAGAAGTATGAGAGAGAAATACGAGTTAACAGAGACTTGCAGGCTCTTGACCCAAGCAACTGGAAGGAAAGAGATGCCGTATACTGAGGAGAAAAGTAATGGAGAACATGTTGAAAGGGGTGTAACTAAAAATCTTATTTCAGACATGTTAACTCTGAATTATCTGTAATAGACATTCATATTAGACATCCAAGTACCATTGTTGAATAGGCAGTTGGACATTTGAAACTAGAATTCAGAGTGGTAGTCTGGTCTAGACATACAAATTTGGGCTTTTAAAGCATGTAGATAGTATTTAAAGTACAAGACAGCAAGATTTCTTAACAATTGAAAGTTTGAGAAGAGAAGTGATCCAAGGACTGAGCCCCAGAGCATGCCAAGTCTTAGAGATTGGTAACATTATAAAGAAGTAACAAAGGAGACTGAAAAGGAGTGGCCAGTGAGATAGAAGAAGAACCAAGAGACAGATTTCAAGGAAGTCAAATGAAAAAGGAATTCAAGAAGAAGAGAGTGAAGAACCACACAAATGCTGTTAATAGGTTGAGGAAGATGAAGACTGAGAATGAGCACTGGGTTTGGTAACATGGGGTTCATGTGTGATCATAGTGAGTGGTTTCAGTGGAATGGCTGGAAAAAATGCTGATTAGAGTGTTTCTGGAGAGAATGAGAGAGGAGGAAGGGGAGACAGCAAATATAGACAGCCCTTTCAAGAAGCATTTAAAGAAAATGGAGAATTTGGCGGTTGCAGAGGGGGGAGTGGTGGCAAGTGGAAAGCTCCATAAATAGGAAAGTTACAATAGCATGCTGTAGGGAATGATCCCAGAGAAAGGGGAAAAAAACAGATGCTACAAGAGAGAGAAGAGAAAAATTCCAAGAAGAATGTTTTTAATTAGGCAGGAGGATGGGATCCAGCACACAGGTGGAGAGGTTGATCCAAAGTATAAAAAAAGATGTGGTTCATCCACTGTTACAGGAATGAGGGTAGATTGTGGGTAACACTTTTTATGGGTTGTTAAATATTGTGGCAGAGTGAGTTGAAGTTCTTTCTGATTACTTCTACTCTCTCAAATTTTTTATAATCTTCAGATATTACTCAGCTATGTGTAACAGTGTGTTAAGGAATAAAAAATTTAAAAATCTTAAAAGTATTTTAAAAATTATACAGTATTTGTTAAATTTTAATTATGTGCATAGAATTCAGTATTAAATATTTAAAAGGAAAGAGTCTATCCAGTTCTCAGAGTGAATTATTAAAAAAAAAGACAATGATGGAAATAATTTTCCATCTATTTTCCATTTTAAAGTGATAAAATTCAATCATAGATTTTGCTTACACGTTGAGTTTACCCGTCAAAAATTATTTCAAGATTTAATATATTATTTATTTGAATCAACAAGCATACTTTAGCTACATCTACATAGGCCAAGGGATCTTTATTTTCACAATAACTTCATAATATACTAAATATGGTTACAGTAGGAGGTGGCAAATTTAATAAGGTATAGTTTGGACTTTACCCTGAATTGTCTCAAAGTTTACAATGCCCTGGTCCATTACAGCAAATTGTCTTCACAATCATTATAATCAGAAAAAAGTCTGTTAAAGTATCAGTATTCTGGATATAATTGACCTCAAAATATCCTAGTCTGTCACTTTGTAAAACCCATAGAAATATTTCCATTTCAACATCAAAGGTGGCAGCAAAAAATTGAATAAGATATATTTATTGTTTCCAAAGGAAAACAATGTATTTGAAATTTGTCTTCACAGGATTTTGTAATTCTTTTTTTTTAAAACTGCTTTATTTAGGTGTAATTTATATCCACAAAATTCACCTTTTTCTTCTTTCGCAGGTACAAGATAGTGATTTGATGTTTATTTTCATTACAAAATGATCACTCTGATAAAACTAGTTACCGTCTATCATCATGCAAAGCTATTACAGTATTATTGACTATATTCCCTATGCTGTACATGATATCCCCACGACTGGTTTATTTCATGACCAGAAGTTTATAATTCTTTATAGACATGCTAAATCTGATTACTATGGTTAGTACAGATAATAATGTTTGGTTACCATTTTTCATTTTTTAGGTATATGATTGGATTAGAAGAGTCTATTAGAGGTCAAAGAAAGGAAAGTGTAGTTTTCATTGGAAATAAGTCAATATCATTCTCTTTGCACTTGAAAGATAGCAATTACATACAATTTCAGCAAAATTAGAGGGAAGGAAAAGTTGTTTTAGGATTAAATTAAATAAGGAGAAGACTTACTGAGTAACCTAGATTAATCTGCTTTGATATGATGAATTTAATATCACAGTTAGGGTCTTGAGAAGAAAATTACGTTACAAACTTTTATAAGAAATCTTCCTTTCATCCATGTTTCATCTGTTATTGGGACTATCCTTTTAGCTGAGTTATTATAGCAGGCGTCAAATTGCCTGCTTGACATGGTGATATAGTTCTTTGATCTGCTATTTACATAGATAAGAGTTCACTAATATTATTTGCTGTAATCAAAATAAATAGACTTTCTTACTTCTTTGCAAAAGTATACCTACATGGAGAACATACAAAATCTTAATAAGAACAACATGTATTATAAGTTGATGGTAATAAATTTAAAACATAATTTATATCCACAGAAATAGTAACCACAATAGTACAACAGTAATGCAGTTCAACATCGACTTACTGACTATGTACCAGGCACTATTCGTGCATTAGGGATTCAGGGATTAATAGTACAAGGCAGAGATAAATAAGTTGTAAATAGAGGTGGAAGGACTACAAGAGGAAGAACAAGGAATGTTTCAGGAAAGAAGTGCCATTTAAGTTGTTTCTTGACAGATAAGAATGAAAATGGTTAAGAATTAGGAATTATTAATTCAGTTTTCAGTAGCTTGTAACTATTTTTCGTGTACATCATCTCACCAAATGTGCAGAAATGTCAAGTAGTTGTCTCCTCATTGCCTCCCTCCTCACCCCCCGTAGACTCCTACTGCTTTTAGATTACAGATTTAAGTATCACCTCTAAACAGACACACCTGGGTTCAAATCCTGGTTGCACCATATATAAATTTTGTAACTTTGGGCAAATACCAACTTAACACTGACAAGGCTCATTTTCCTCATTTATCATTAGGGATAATAATTCTTATCTCAAAGAGTTATGAGGAGTAAATGAAATAGTGTAGGTAGCATACTTGGCACTATGCATCACATGTAACAAGCACTTGACATAGTAGCTCTTACTGTTTTTCTTTCTCTTTCTCTTTTTAAAATTATTTTTATTAATCCAAGGCTCTGAGAAAGTGTTATGAACCACATTAATAGCTACTTCTGTCAAATCATAAACTACCTTATACTGATTATAGATGTCTTCGTTTTTCTACTGTAACATGTTGTGATTGCATTTGGAGGCTATTTTGATGATAGATAAATTAACCTGCAACAATTGACAGATGTTCAGTTTAGCCCCCTGCCTTTATTTCAGTCCACCTGCGCCCACACCAGTGGCAGTGTGAGTTGAGAGTAAATACACAGCAACTCTTAGTTATTCGTGACTTGTAACTCGAACTCTGTTGCTTTGTCCTTCCTCATGGCCTTCTACTCTCTGCTGCTGACATCCTCTTATTTTCAGCCTATAACACATTAACCCCTTTTGGCAGCTAATGAAATGTTCTATTGGTACCAAACTGCAAATCTCTTCCTCAGTTGGAACCAGCATTTCTCCATTGAAACTAGTATGCTTTGGCATAATAAGATAATCAATAAATACTTGTGGTTTTGTGTGAGTCAACAGTCCTTTTCAATCTTGATAATCCAACTTCATAGATTTGGTTTGGTGGGAAGGAAAGGTGTGGCGGTGTCAGGGGGCACACATGAAGCAGTGAGGGAGGAAGGCATGATCACTTAACAAATCAGAGGATGACCTCTTCACCATCTTTTATGGAAAACAGTATTTAGAAACTGTGACTGAGTTTTTCTTTCCTGGTTTTGATTCCTAAATCTCCCTAAATAATCCGACTATATTTCTCTTTTAACTTTCTCTGCACCTTGTTTTTTTTCTTTGTTTTTTTTCGTGGACCAAATTCCAATTCCCAGCCTCTAAATGTAAGACAGACTTCTACCTTGAACTTCTTAGTGCAGGGGTGGGGTTCACGGTGGATGGAGGAACAGAGAACATGTAAAAAGGTGAGGGTATACATCCTAGCTTCAGTTAAATGTTTTACAATTTTAATCAAATTCTTTTAATTAAAATTTTATAAATTATTATAAGGAAGTTAAATCATATCTTTATAGCTATGATTTTTAAAGTATTACTGCAAATCATTTACATGCTATATTTTCATTAGAAGAAAAGCTGGATCTAAGATGAATTGTCAGTATATTAGCAGACATTTCAATTTAATATAAATTTTTTTTTGTATTTATTCATCCCCACACTACTATTATATCAACCATTATTCAGGATTTTTGGAAGAATATACATTTTATATGAATACATTTGCAACAATAATAGTCAATAGGTTGTTTAAATACACATCTAGAAAATAAATTATCCACAATTTTCCAGGTTCCTGTTTTATTTTCAACAGATAAGCTATATAAAGATCAATATTTAGTTGTAAGGATAGGATGAAAATTATCCCAGAGTAAACAATATCTTTGTGTCTATACTTCTTTTCAGTTGCAAGACCTAGTGTATTACTCTGTGTAATTGGTTAATTGGTTGATCAATTCATCCAATATTTACTGAGAACTTATACAGTAACTGTGCTAGGTTCTACAGAATATAGTAGTGAATAGAACAGACAAGTCCTTGTCTTTATCAAACTTTGAATGTAAGTTGCTTTTTTATAAGCTGGTTTGTAAACAACGACAATAACAACAACAACAAAAAATAAATACTGTGCCTTTTCCTAGTAAATATTCAATTAGTGCATAAAATTATTATAGTTAGAAAGATATAAAGAGAAAGGTCAACTGGCTTTTCAAGCTGGTTCTCACCGAGGTTAGCAGTATCTGGAGATGTCACTGGGGTCAAAGGTTAACTCCTCAGTTCCACAGGTATAGAACCCGAATCTAATCAGAATCCTAATCTGACTGTTCATGCATCATGAGTATGGCTTGGAGATGTGGATAGATTTTTTTTGTATGTGTGTGAGGAAGATCGGCTCTGAGCTAACATCTGCCAATCCTCCTCTTTTTTTGCTGAGGAAGACTGGCCCTGGGCTAACATCCATGCCCATCTTCCTCTACTTTATATAGGACACCGCCACAGCATGGCTTGACAAGCGGTGCATCGGTGCGCGCCTGGGATCTGAACCGGTGAACCCTGGGCCACTGCAGCGGAGCGCGCGGACTTAACCGCTTGTGCCAATGGGCCGGCCCCCGGATAGATTTTACATATTCTGTATCTAAGTTCTAACTTAAGTGCTGGATTTCAATGATTGCAAGAAGTCATCACCACACTTACTAATAGAGAACTGCCAATTTGGTATATTTCAGCAGTTATGGAATTACCCAATTCTGTGATACACAGCAGCATAGAGTGTATCAGGTGGCCAGAGTTCTGTCTAAAGCATCATTTATTTAACTATAGCTGTTAGCACACAGTCATTGCCTGTTAGAGATAAAGAACAAATAGACTCATTCTTATTTCCACAACTCCCCATATTCCACATTCAAGGTCATGAGATTTGCTCACAAGTCATTAGCGTGCTATAGAAATAATTTCAAACAGTCCCTAATATTGTTGATGTAGCCACACAATGTAGGATCCAGGTGATAAATACTGTATCAGGAAAACATAATTGATAATTAGACAGTTGCTTGGGGGTACCTGGAATCAGAGCCAATAGAATTGGATCATCTCGAGGGATACTTCATTAAACTATAGGATAACTTGAGAAATTCTTCTTGATACACAATAGAATGTGCCTCTCTTATGCCTGGAACACTGTTTTCTGCTAGATATAATATATCTCTATCTATCTATGCAGGCATTGACTCTTGAGTCCTCATAATTATCTAGGAAGAGAGATATTAACATACCTCCTTTTTTACTAGAGTCTATCAAATGTGAAGCATCATCAGTTTAATCACAGATTTTTCATGGGCAGTAGGGTTGTAAAACTACCAAAGAAAATGTTCACATTGATTAAAAGTGACGTTCTGATTTCAAAAACTTTAAAATGGACAACAAATGTAGATCTTAGAATCAAGGTTATACTATGTTATACTGATTGAAAAAAAATGAATGTTAAGTCCGTTAAATGAAGATGATATTCCTCTCACAAAGCAGAACAATTGAGTCACCTGCCCTGAGTCTTCTCAGTAGTACCCGACAGAACCAACATTAGGACCCTGTTGTGACTCTGAACTGGGCCAGACCATAGAGGAGGTTTGAGAAGGAATATTCAGACTTGGCTGAGGTTATATTTATTTGGTTTTACTTATTAACCAACTAACAAGTTGGTATAGGTTGAAAATGGCCCCCTAAAAGATTTCCATGTTCTAAACTCTGGAACCTGTGAATGTAATCTCATATGACAAGAAAAAAGATCTTTATAGACGTGATTAAATTAAGGATCTTGAGATGAAGAGGTTAAACTGGATTATCTGAGTGGGTCTAAGTGCAGTCACATGTATCTTTATAAGGCAGAGGGAGCTTTGACTACACACAGGGAAGAGAAGGTGGTATGATGATGAGGCAGAGAGAGATTTGAAGAACTGTGGCCTTGAAGTTTGGAATTGTGTGGCCACAAGCCAAGGAATGGTGGTAGCCACTAGAAGCCAAAAAAGGCAATGAATTGATTCTCCCCTAGAGCCTCTGGAGGAAATGCGGCTCTACAAACACCTTGATTTTGGATTCTAGCCTCCAGAACTGTGAAAGAATAAATTTCTGTTGTTTTAAGTCGTCAAGAATTGTGGTAATTTATTTTAGCAGCCACAGGAAATTAATACACAAATAATGCAAAATATAGACTCAAGATTAAGAATCTACAAAGGTGTAGACATGGCTCCATGTTACTTTCCTTTGTATTCATGGAAGTGCACCTGCGGATGGCTGTTCTTTGCAACCCAAGTGCTACGAGTAATCTGGAAAAGTCAGGCAATATCTAAAGTTCATGTTCTACTCTCTGTTGTCATCTATTGTTGATAAATTTTAGATAACCCACAGTTAAGAAGATGACTAAAATGAATGGTAAAAGAGGGCTTTTTGTTTATTTTCATCAGAGAGAAAAGACTACATCAAAATACACATGGCCTGGGACTGTGTTCTTGTATGTTAGCAAGGGGGATGTTTCAATATGGGTCAGAAAGGTTGACTAGGGCAAGCCAAGATGTTCTGCAAAATTCTGCTAAGCTTTGGGATGGTGTTACCGTGAACAGGCTAGAACTCCTTAATACTGTGCAAAAATGTGTAATAAAAGAGAGCTGTAGAAGCTCACTGATATGTATGAAGTGTCTTTTCCTAAACATTCTCTTCTCCCACACCCTATACCCCCCCCGCCTTAGTTACCCTGAACATCATAGGTTAATTAACACTACCTCAATATTTTCTATCAAAGGCAATCACGTTAGTTCATATCTCTGGAGCAAAATTCCTAATTCTTATTTGAGACAGTCTGGTTACAATAGAATATAGTCATGCATTGCTTAACAATGGGGATACATTGTGAGAAATGTATCATTAGGTGATTTTGTCATTGTGCGAACATCATAGAGTGTACTTACACAAACCTAGCCTACTATACACCTAGGCTGTAAGGTATTAATCTTATGGGACCACCATCGTATATGTGGTCTACTGTTGTCCAAAACGTCATTATGCTGCGCATGACTGTACATTAAAGGCTGATAGTTTTCTTAGATTTTAGAACTGAGGATATACTCCTAGTGACCTTAATCAGAAATTAGTCCCCAGTCTTCAGCATCACGTTCATGGTGAAATACTACAGTTCCTTTGACTCTTGCTGCTGGCTGGAAGAAAAAGCAGTTGGATTGTGAACTACCAATATTCTCACTTTCTCTGAGCTGCCCATGTCCCTTAGGATGACCATGTATAGCTTTACAGTAAGCCCTATTTCTCCAGGTAACTTGAATGAGTCTCCAGTCTCTGAAACTAAATAAGCTTTTACTAAAAACAACTTTTAAACATAAAAAAGGCAAAATGTATGCTATTTAAAATAAATATTCATTTAAGAACAAAAATAAAGCATGAAATGATTTATACTTAACCAAAACTTCACAATTTTATGTAAAAAATTAAAATAATTTGGTCCATTCTTTTCATTGACTTTCAAGAAATCAAGAAAAACTATTCTATGAATAAACGGTAATCATATATATTATGTATATATGTAATAGTGACCATTGGGACTTAATTTATACATACTATATTTTAGAGAATTCAATGAAAATGTTTTGAAATTGTAGATCATTTGTGTTATATTTGCCAGTGAAGAAAAACTGATGTCAGGCATCTTCTCAAGACAATTTTCCAAATGATGAAATGCCCCAAGATATTTTTCCTCTATTGAACTGTTTAATAGTGGTAGACATTCCTGATATATTATACAGTCTATTAAAAAAGATTATTTTACATTCTTTCAAAATTTTTACTTTAGTAAGTGATCAAATGGAGAAAATTTAAATGGAAATATTTTTCTTGCCATGACTTTTCTAGATCTCAATGCTAAAATATCAACTGAAAGTGATAGTAATCCACGTTCTCAAGCTAGCCCTTATTTTGATGTTAGAAATATTCTGTTTCTGGAGCTGGATTTTGTCAGGATCTGGAGGTTGAGGTGTAGACTTTCTCGATGTGACTTTTGCAATAAATGTAGGCTGAAGCTGATCAGCACTTTTAAATATTTATTAAAACACTAAGATTTAGCTTTCTTGTTTAAGAATAAAATTGAGAAGGGTAATACATTTGAAAAAAGAACATGGACCTCAATGACTAGTCCAATGAAGACATTCTTAAAGCATGAAAGTACGTAATAATTGTTCCAACGAGAAAGGCAGCTTACAGTGTGGTGTTTAAGGCCAGGTCTTTGGGTCAGACTGCCTGATCCTCCCTCAATGACAAGCTACGTGACCTTGTTAAGTTACTTTATTTCTCTGTGCCTTGGTTTTCTCCTTTGTAAAATGAAGATGGTAATAGTGAAACTAAACATGTTTTAGTGTTGTTCTGAGGATTAGTTGAGGCAATCCATGAGAAGCTTTAGTACTGTGCCTGATACATATCACTTACTAAGTGTGGGGCTAATATTATGAATTTAATGGTTGATAATTCATCCATTTGGCAAATACTTATTAAACATCTGCCTCAGCTAGTGATAGGCAGGCACTTTTGCTGTGTAAAAAAATAAAGCAATAGGGGCCGGCCCAGTGGTGCAAGCGGTTAAGTGAGCGTGCTCGGCTGCGGCGGCCTAGGGTTCGCCGGTTCAGATCCTGGGTGCGCACCGACACACCGCTTGGCAGGCCATGCTGTGGCAACGTCCCATATAAAGTGGAGGAGGATGAGCACGGATGTCAGTCCAGGGCCAGTCTTCCTCAGCAAAAAAAAAAAAAAAGGAGGATTGGCAGATGTTAGCACAGGGCTGATCTTCCTCATCAAAATAAATAAAGCAATAGATTCCGCAATATATGCAGAATGCAGGTTAAAACAGAAAACCTAAAGATTTTTGTTTGGGTCTTGTCTTCTTCCAAATAAGAGTAGGATGTGGGTAAGTTTATAAGCCTCATGTAAGAGAACACTGGAGATAGAAGTCTGCCTAAGAATCAAAACAGGGCAAAAGACTTTCCTCCACCGAAGTATGAGTGCCCCAAAAAAGGGACATGGTATGGCAAATGAATGGAAAAGATATAAAGTGCATTGTTTTTGCTCTTGTATTTTTTGGTGTCTACTGATAATTCTATTGGACTAGAGTGATGGTGCTCAGGGCAGGCCACCCCAATATGCACCACTCTGGTATGCGGATTGTTTTGAGCTGAAGACAATAAAGACTCAGAAAACTCAGGAAGAACATTCGAGTTTCCCCTCCCAAACTGCCTAAAGAATTTAAAATAAAAGATCTGTTTCAGGAAGGAGTTATTATCATGATGGCTGTAATATAATGTAAAATAGATGTTACAATAGGAAAGGCACCAAGACCCTCTTATCAAAAATTCTGTCTCTCCCTGGTCACATTTTCTGCAGGTGGCCCTGTAAAGAGTTGTCAGACAAACACTTGCATTTCTGTTTCCAAGTGAATTGTCTTCTTCCCCTCTGAAATCCCAAACCACTACCCACCCCCAACACCTTCCTTGTCTTTAGCTATAACACTTAAGCAAGCAGTTTAGACAGAAGGACGAGCTGCTCATTTCTGAGTTTCTCCGATGTATACATATTATTAAACTTACTATTATTTTCTCCTGCTAACCTGTCTTGCTAATTATTTGACCAGCCATAAGAACCTTAAGGGAAAGGGCAGAGGGGGATTCTCCCTCTTCCCCTACAAGAGGAAAGGGCATTTCTCCTTGCCCCAAAGTAAATTCTCTCTTCTTACTTTTATTTGCTTCCTGGGAGTAACCACCCTTACTAAAACTTACATGTAGTATTTCGTACATTGAATATACATATTTAAAATACTATTTCTACATTGTGGAATTAATTTATATACTGTATAATTAATTTATATACTCTAAAGCTTGGTGAATACTTGATGAGTAAGTGAATAAGTGCGTGCTTCAGGGACCATCTCATAGCCAGTTCCACTCCTTTACTCCATGACCTGCGTCTCACAGATAAAATCAGATTAAATGGAACATGACTGATTGCTTTGAATATGAAAAGAAAGAAATAATTGGCAAGGTAAGTATGTGAGTGTTGATAGGGATAATTACTTCTATATTTTTCCAAAGTAATGGGGAACAGTGAGAGATGAGCGTTTCTAAGATACTTTCTCATGAACTAAATAACCCATGATCATTTATTTAACTGTCTCTGCTGCCTTCCTGGGTCACAGCTAACCCACCTGGACATTCAGTGGGAAATCTGGCATTACACGGAGGAGGACACGCCTATGTGAGCCACACAGTATCACTTTCAGCGTATTCATTACATCTGTCTATACAGAAATTAATTTCCACCACATTTTTATGAAATATTTTATTGAGATCATATTGGCTTACAACATTGTGTAAATTTCAGGTGTACATTCTTATATATCAGTTTCTGTATAGACTGCATCATGTTCAACACCAATAATATAATTTGTATCTGTCACCATACATATGTGCCCCTTTACCCCTTTCACCCTCCCCCCACCTCCTTCCCCTCTGGTAACCACTAATCTCTTCTCTTTATCCGTGTGTTTGTTTATCTTCCACATAAGAGTGAAATCATACAGCGTTTGTCTTTCTCTATCTGGCTTGTTTCACTTAGCATAACACCCTCCAGGTATATCCATGTTGTCACAGATGGCACAATTTAGTTTTTTTTTTTTAAAGATTTTATTTATTTTATTTTTTCCCCCCAAAGCCCCAGTAGATAGTTGTATGTCATAGCTGCACATCCTTCTAGTTGCTGTATGTGGGACTCGGCCTCAGGATGGACGGAGAAGTGGTGCCTCGGTGCGCGCCCGGGATCCGAACCCGGGCCACCAGCATCGGAGCGCGCGCACTTAACCACCAAGCCACGGGGCCGGCCCACAATTTAGTTTTTTTTATAGCTGAGTAGTATATGTATATACACCACATCTTCTTTATCCGTTCATCCATTGATGGGCACTTGGGTTGTGAATAAAGCTGCAATGAACATAGGAATGCATAAATCTCTTTGAATTGTTGATTTCATGTTCTTTTCTACCACATTTTTTTAAGTATAAAATTGAATAAAGTAAATAATTCCTTTATTTAATGGTGGACCTAAAAAGATGAAAGCTAATCAATTTATGTGTTTATTTGATTTGTGAACACTTTTCACATATTAATTTACTCTAATTTTTTTTCTAAAGCCCCTACAATGCTTTATGGTAATACATTTCTAATTGAAGATATTCCTCAGGGAAAATGACTTCATGAAAACAATTTTGGGATTACCCAAAAAAGGTGTTCTATTCTTTGAGTATGAAAAAAACAAACTTGACTCCAAACCTATAGAGAATTCCAGGCCAATACAATAAACTGCTTGCAAGTAAGGAGTCATGTTCTCTTCAAAGTTCCCATTAGAAGTTCTAAAATGGTAAAGAAGTAAAACAACATTTAAAACCAATGATACAACATGGGTGGACATTGAGAGTATAATGCAAAGTGAAATAAGTCAGAGGGAGAAGGTCAAATACCGTATGATTTCCTTCATTAAGTAGTAGATAATAACAACAATAAACAAACACATAGGGACAGAGATTGGATTGGTGGTTACCAGAGGGGAAGGGGGGAGGGAGGAGGGTGAAAGGGATAATTCGGTACATGTGTGTGGTGATGGGTTGTAATTAGTATTTTGGTGGTGAACATGATGTAATCTATGCAGAAATAGAAGTACAATGATGTACACCTGAAACTTTTACAATGTTATAAACCAATGTTACTGCACTAAACAAAAAATTAAAAAAATAAATAAATAAATAAATAAAAAAAATAAAACCAATGATAATCCATCATAAAAAATGGGGACAGGAAAGTTACAGTTGCAGGCTGTTAACTTTGGATTAACTGAGAAACACAAACTAAAACTAAACACTAAAAACACTACCCAGGGAAATACAGGCTTTGGAGATTTCCCATTCCTGCTATTAAAGACTAGCTTGCAGCTGACAATGCTCCCACTAACAACTGAAAAGTTGAAGGGAAAAAACTAAAACAATCAAACACCCCATCTTTGGAGGGTAACTAAGGCAGCCAAGACTTAAGGAGCCAAGATTCCAAAGAAAAAAATGAAACCCACTGAGTTGCATTTGACATTCTTTGCCACTTTTCCTCTGAAGCATTTTTTGCTCCATAAGCTGCTGGTTAGAGATGCTTAGAAGTCAAGCAGAAAATGGTTGTTAAGAGGTGAGGAAACTGAAGGGAGCTTTTAGCAATCTCATGAGCTTTTTAATAAAAATAAGTTCAAAACGGACAAGGCAACAACCACAAAATGAGTTGTAAATAGCCAAGAAAGAAATGTGGAAAAGTGAGCCTAATTACCTGAGCTGCTTTTCCCCTTAAGGTGTTTGGTGATTCCTAAGTGGTCCTAACTACGCGTGGAAATGCTTACCGGGAAGTGGCTGTTCAGAGGTGGGGAATGTCCCCTGTGGTGGGAAAGAAAGGAGATGACTTAAGTAATTTGGGAAAACAGTAGTTTTTCTAGAGACTGTAAGGGCAGAGCCAGAAAGAACTGTATACAAACAATGGGTAATTTTTTTTTCTTTTTTTTTTCATAATTTTATTTATTTATTTTTTCCCCAAAAGCCCCAGTAGATAGTTGTATGTCATGGTTGCACGTCCTTCCAGCTGCTGTACGTGGGACGTGGCCTCAGCATGGCTGGAGAAGTGGTGCGTCGGTGCGCGCCCAGGATGGAACCCCAGCGGCCAGCAGCGGAGCGCCCTCACTCAACCGCTAAGCCACGGGGCTGGCCCTAATTTTTTTTTCTCACAGAGGTATGGGTTAGCAATGTTGCAACTATTTTCCATATGTACTATTGTTGAACAAATAAGTATATATATTTTACATAATGAGAGCCGGGTTTCTTATTGTCAGTGGAAGACGTTGTTAAGTGAGGAAAGGGGGCGTGCTGGAATGATGGAATGAACCCTATGGTTTCGGGTAGGAATGGGAGATATGCGTATGAATAGATAAACTGAGGCATGTTAAAATTTTCAAGACTTTATTTGAACAAACCGATTTGAATGGGGCCACATCAAATCAAAAGCAGTTAGGAGTGCTCCACAGACAGGAGCTAGGGGAGAGGTTTTCATAGAGCAGAGGTAGAGGAAAAGTGAGGACGTTATTTGATTGGTTAGAACTTAACTGGTTGTCTTATTAGGGAAAGGCTAGTTGGCTGCTTGTGATTGGTGGTTTTTAAGTTTCACTTCCTCGGTTTGGAGTGCACTGATTCTGGCTTAAGTTTTGGTTTGGCTACCAAGGCATTAGAGACAGCTCAGTCTGATGTATTCCTTGTTTTATTACCTTAACAACATTTTATATATACATAATATGTATAATATATAAGCCATTTATATATATAGCTTAAAGCAACCCACATTTATTATCTTATTACCCTGTAGGTCAGAAGACCAGTACAGGTATCACGAGACTAAAATCCAGGTGTCAGCAGACATTCCTTTCTGGAGGCTCAAGGGGAGAATCTATTCTCTTGCCTTTTCTGGCAATGGGGTGTTAAGTCTTTGTCATGCTGCCATCTGTCTCTGACAGCAGTGGGAATGATCCTCTGCTTTTGAGGACTCATGTGATTATATTGGACCGACCTGTATTAATCCGGGGTAACCTCCCCATTTCAAGGTCCTTAATCTTAATTACAAATACAATGTCCCATTTGTCAGGTAAGGTAACATATTCACTAGTTCTGTTATTGTGTAGAAGGCTCTGTATCTGTCAATTTAGGCTTCATATATTTTGGGGCTATATTGTTATCTGAATATACTTGCATATTAGATCAGAATTTTAAAATTTTCCTTGTGAAATACGACTTTTCTCATCATGTGGTTGCTGATTTTATTGCTAGTAATGCTATTTGCCTTAACACCTAATATGTCTCATATTAAAATAGCAGTAGTAGCAAATGATCAATAACGGATGCGAAGAGGGAAAAAAATCACAGGAGTAATGAAAAAAAAAAATGTATGACATAAAATGGGGATCGAATCTTAGAAAGCAGGCACTCCCAAGAAGATTTGAGAAAAAAAAATGAAGCAAAATAATAAAATCTATGACATAAGAAAAATTTTCTGATTAAAATAATCATACAAACAACAACCTTGAGCCTGGACACTGTGAGAATTCTCCATATTCTCATTAAAGTTGATGAAAGCCTCATTCTTGAAATCCAAAAATAATGAAAAAACTCACCCAGGATTTAGTTTAGAAAACATAAACAGTAAAAAACAAGACCAAACTAGATAGCCATGTGGCAGAAGTCAGTCTGACTAAATTTTCCTGTACAGTGACTGCTAAATATCAGAAAATGTCATGCTGAGAGGGAATTTACCATATCATAATTTTATACTATGTCAAGTTTTCATTGACGTGTGAAGAGGATTAGAGAGAGTTTGAAATATGCAAAATACAGCTGTTTTAGAAACCTTACCTCAATCAAGAGTAACTCCTTTTCTTTTCCAAGTCTTTCTTAATCACTTAGTTCTTTTTAAGGTGATGGGGAATATATTCAGAACACCAAAAGAGAGAGATTGCTGAAGAAGAAAGATTTCCACCCAAGACGATATAAATAATATTGGGTGATGACCAGGTCTATGGGGACTGGCTGCCGAGGCCTCTTGTTGCTGCTTAGATGGAATGCCCATGCAGCGGTTCCCTCCTTCTTAGGAACAGAAAGTTACTTCTGTTCACAGACAAGATACGTGGACAGTGCCTGGCAACTGCTTCCAAAGGGGAAGTTGTCCCAACCACCCATTCATAATCCAAATGACTGACAGCGGTCATTTCTAATTATATGTACATGTATATGTAGGGGGCACTGAGAGCCAGACTCTCTTACTCTCTAGTAGACATGTCACAAAATAGCAAGATGCATAATTTTTCTGGACCTGGGAAGAAAAATACGAATTTTGGAAATGATTCCTTTTGGATTCTGCCAACTGTCTTTCAAAATGCTGTCCTGCAGCATTTATAAATTTTCTCCTAGGAAGGCTGGTTCATGGTTTTGTGGAATCCTTGCTCTAGAGTCAAAAGTGCAAGCTTATCAATTCAATCTCATCTCAGATGAAGGAAGAATAGCATCATGGTAAATGCCCAGAGACCCCATCAGCTTACAAATAGAATTTTCCAAGGTTTCCTGAAACAACCATTTATGTAAACATCTATTTAAAAAAAAATACAAGATATCATTCAGCTAAAAGATGAGTAAAGTAATATTAAAAATGAGTGGGAAATGATTTATACAAAAATTAGCAAATAAATGAAACCAGTAAAGTAATAAATCATGTTCTTAATATATGAAGAATTTTTATGAATTGATTTAGCAGAGCAATAGAATCTTAAAAGATGTGTCTAAAACACATACATGGGTTATTGAGTAAACAATCATGGCTAATAAGCATATGAAGTGTTCAGTCTCACTAATAATAAAAAATATAATTTAAAATGGCTGTTACATCATTTTTTGTCTAGAAACATAGAAATTGTTCAAAAAATAAGAACACTTGCTTCCAAGAAGGGAATATATTAAAAGACATAGGGCAGATGGGCATACTAGCCAGGCCAGGAAGAAGAGACAACAACCCAACAAGTTCACAAAAATTTACTTGTTGGCAAATAAGAGGCCTCTTGGGAGATAACTCAAGCTTGTTCACTCTGTCTGACACATGGACCAGCTAAGCCAGGGAGAAATCTATGTGCAGAGCACTCAGGACCCTTCTGTGAGTAAGAAAACTCAAAGAGCTGAGCCAGAACCTGTGATTAACGTGACTACTAACACTCTACAGATCCATGCCCACCAACAATGCTGGAGGAGAAAATGAAATCACTGCTAGAGAGAAAACTTTGCAAACCACTGAGGACCAGCAGGTCTCTTAGGGGTTCCCTCATTCACCCATTCATTTGGCCAAGGAAGGGTCCCCCACTTTCCACAGCTTGTCTGCTATGCACCTTTGGCAATTTGAGGGATCTAAAATATCAGTGGTGACACATGGCAGGGTGGCAGTGGGGGCCAGCGGAGACCACAGTGAACAGTGGAAAGAGGTTACATCCATTTGGAGGCATGGTGTTTGTGGGGTAGCAGCACCCAGCAGGAGAACCGTGTTGTCCAGTGTGTACTGCTGGGCATTTAGCTTATCCAGGAGCTCTTGCCAGACCCCTGCAGGGACTTTCAGATGTACTTGGGACTGGGATCTTCTGAAGGCAGGATTTCATCTCTACCTACAGACACCAAAGCTTGAGAAACAAAGATTCATATTTGTAAAAAAAAAAGCCTGAGTAAAGACTGGAAAATAATGCAAAATGAGATGTTAAAAGTGCTTGTTTGGGGTTATTGTTTGCATCTTTAAGTTTTAAAATAATAAATAAAAAGTTTAGAAGGATGTTATACACAAAATATGATGATTAGACAATGAAAGTGTTTGTGATGCCTGTTTCAAAGTGGGGCATGTCTAGCTGAGAGATATTGAAAGATTTATGGAATCATTGGAGAGTCTGTATAATATGGGGATTATTTGGATGCTGGGAGTTCACATCACAGAACCACCACTACTGCCTATGTAACCGTGGATGACTTAACATTCTGGGCCTCAGTTTCCTCACATGCAAAATGAGGGTAGTAATAATGCCTACCACATAGGCATGTCAGTTTTCCTCTCTGGTTTCTTTAATCTCACTAGTTGGTGTATTAAATGAATATTAGATAAGTTAGTTAATATAAGAACAATTAGCAGAGTGGCACATAGTAACCTATTAAACAGAAGTTAAAGAATGTCATTGGGAAAACAGTTGAAATTAAATGCTACTTCACCCAAATTATGTGTATTTTTTGTTTTTTGTAGCATCCTATATATGTTTTTATTTGTTTTACTTTCAGTTCAGCAAAGACAGTGACTTATGGTGGAATAGCATTAAACTGCCTGATTTCTAGACCTGACTCAATCTGTGTGACCTGAGTGTGGGAGATCAAAATTGGCCACCCTGAAATATATCTTTTTACCTTGATTATTTTCTCTGACAGACATTTGACCCCCCCCCCCCAAACTGCCTAAAGGAATTTAACTCTGGGTGTAAACAGATTGGCAGGGTCCTCGCTAAGCCCATTCTTAATAAAGTTCTGTTTACCAAATATTTACATTTGTAAAGGTATCTCCCTCTGTGTAGTGGGAAGGGGGGAGGATGACCTTATCTGTGAAAACTCTTATCAGGATGGAAGAAGAAGACTTAAATGTACATATTCTTGATTACTATAATTCCTGTCTCTCTGGCCACATTCTCTATAGGTGGCCCTGCAAAGCATTGTCTGACAAACATTTACATTTCCCTCTCCATGTAAATTGTCTTCATCCCTTCTGAAATCCCAAACCACTACCACCCCCAACATCCTCCTTTGTCTTTAGCTGAAGATAGTATTTAAGATGAGAATCGCCACTATTGTGTTGAGAAACTCAGTTTCCCTGGTTTCTCCCATGTATACATGTTATTAAACTTGGTATTACTTTCTCCTGCTAACCTGTCTTTTAATTATTTGGCCAGCCATAAGAACCTTAAGAGAAAGGGCCTCTTCCCTGACATGAGAAATTCTTTGTTTATAAAATGGAGGCTAATGTAGATCATTATCTTTGTAAAAATTTAGCCATGTTTCAAAAGGTTGCTAGTAGTTATCAGCAATCCTATCTTTCTTGTTTGGAGCTAATTAGAGATAATAATGGGATAAAAATAAAGGCACCCTAAGAAATATGATGTTAGTGATAGAGCATATTTTGCCCTCAGTTGATGAGTTCAATGGAAGCTGAATGCAGTCCATGAGCAGTACTTATTTCTCTGCATTTGGTTCATTTTGTCTCCAGAGAAAGCACTTGCTAGGCAGAAAGGCAGAGAGCTTACAGATGATTTCAGAAAGGTTTCACTTGGAATTGTATGATTTTCCTAATTTCATCTTGCATATGTGTATATATATTTTTTCATATAGTTATATAGATACTATATAACTATAGTATATAGTTACTATAATTCTCTCTCTGTATATATATCTTACATATATTTATATAAAAATTAGGCATTCTAAGGAGAGATTCCTGCCATTGAAAAATCCAAAGTTAATGAAGAAAAAGTTAATAAAGAGCATTTGCTATCTGTGATAGCATCCCATTTACTCTCGAGGTTTGGCAGAAATTTGCTTTATATCTACAATCTCTCCATTCTCCATAGAATACAATTTGTCATTTCACTTTACTTGGTTTCCATACCACCAAATAAATGCATCTGGTAGTAGAAAGAGGCAATGCCATGCAGTGAAGAGAAAACAGGTCAGGAGTTGGGAGATGCAGGATAGGGCCCTAACACTGTTTCCAGCTATGTAGTTCTGAGCGTGGCATCGCTTTTCAGAGTGTACATCTTAGTGTACATCTTGACAAGATGGACATCTAAGGATCAGTGAATGCCACATCACTAAGTCCTCGATGTTGAATAAAATATTGAGGAGGAATTTGGGGGATGAGGTTGGTCTTGACCCCAGCTGACGGCGACAGCATGGAGAAGGCATCTGATTTCTCTCTGAATATTCTTTGCCTCCCTGATGAGCACATCTCTCCAGGTCAGAGCAAACCAAGTTATAGGTGAAGAAATGAGAGCCCAGCGAGACTGAGTACAGTTTACACAGGCAGAGGAGTGGGTGGTTCCTCCAACTGTTGGCAGTCCTGTTCAGACGCCTACAAGTTAATGATGTATCACTCACCTGAGAACACTGCCGTATTCTTTGGTCTGTACCCTAGAACTCCCAGCCATGAGCCACTCTTTTCCAATAACATCAGCAAAAATTTTCATGAGGCTAGTTTAAATAAATGCTTCTTAATTTTGAGCATTCGTAAGAATCACCTAGAGAGCTGTTATAACACAGAATCCTGGGCAATCACCCAGAGATTCCAATTTTGTGATTTTGAGTGAGGCCCAAGAATTTACATTTCTACTTCTGAACAGCGTAATTTAAACTACATACTGCAGGAAGACTGAAACTGGATAGCAGAGGCAGGATTAAACATTTTATGCCATGTGATCTTAATCAAATTACTCTTTCTATGACTAATTTTCTTCACCTACAGTGCAAATTATAGATGTGGCATCAAAGACAAGACTGGAGAAATTTGTCAAATTGCCAGTTTACCATTTTTTTTTAGCAGTGTGAAGGAATGAAGGAAACAGATTCTTTGGCAGTAGAGAAATGCTAGGAAGTGTTCCTCTCCCTATGTCCTTTGAGCCTGAAATATTTATAATGCTCTCTTAAAGGAGAGAGCGTTTCCACACTGCCAAAAATATCACCCCTGTATGTATACAGAGATGTTAGCTTGAGTGAAGAAAAAATTAAATGGAAAGGTCATAAATGCACTAATTTCCTAAAAAATACTCTCAGTGGAAAGAAAATTGCCTTACTTCAAATGGAAGAAGTGCATCATTCTGTTTCAGTGTTTTCTGATTCTTAAACAGTTTCACTACAGTGGCTGTATGCTCAGGGAGAATGACCTTGAGCTGTTACAGAGAGTGGAGTAATGATTATTTACTCTTAGTTAATAGGGAGAGACGAAAAGCATGCATATTCCTGTGGTTGATGTAGCTGTCACGGGAGGAGCTTGTGGAAGGCTGGGTTAACTTTCAGTTCTATCACATTTGTCTTGGCACAAGGCCAAGCTCAGAAACCTAGGCATTGCTCCCAACAAAATGTCCTAAGGCTTCTTGATTTATAAACTGTCTGGCCATGAGAAACTTGTTTAACAACAGTAGAGAGGCAACGCCAACTGAATCGTGATTGAAAATAATTCCTCAGTGCTCTTTCTGGCACTCAGAATCACTTATGTTCTGCTGCCTATAGCACTGCTCTGACGGAGGGCATCCATCACAAAGGTTGGTTTAAGGATTAAATGGAAACACACATGTAGGATCACTTGGCACAATGCCTGGTATGTAGTAGGTGCTCAATAGGGGTTAATTTTACTCCCTCCTTGGCTTCCTTTCTCTAATACGATTATTTGGTATATTACTGCTCCAGTAATTTAAGAAGTTATCTTTAAGAATATCAGATGTTCCAAAATCATTGGAAAGAGCATAGGTTTTAAGTCCAAAGACTTGGGTTCCACTCCCGGATTGACTAATAGAGTTAATGTGGTTACAACACAAAAATCCCAGAGCCCTATTCTGCTCATATTTAATAATAATTATTCTTCATAAGGGAATAACTATGTAAAGATCATTGACATTATAATAAGTCCTATGCAAATAATATATTTGCAAACTCCATTATATGAATATTGTTTTCTCTTGTCAAAATAGCACACATGCTATTTATGTTTCATGTGATAATATTATATAGTGTGTATATGATAAAGTTTTATATGATTTCACAAATAGTATCTAAATTGAAACCCATTATTACTAACCTTGTGAGACAGAGGAAAGAGACAGAAGAGAACACACACACACAGTAACGTATATAGGGCTAAATATTTCCATTATTATTAGGAATTGTCAATTTCTGGGTGCTGATCATATATTGTATAACTACCACCGATGCAAAAGGTTTTAAGGGAGAGCTGTTTGCAAAGGAAGTGGAAACTAACTATAAAATGAATTTTCCATGGTAACACTCACAGGTTAATATAGGATTATTTTGCTGAGTGGCAAGCTAAAGGAATTTCTTTTTATTCCAATCACGTACCAAAATTGATTACAGTATACCACCACACATTTTTCAGCCTTGTTCATTCAATCAGGAAACCTTTAGTGAACATCTGTTATGAGCCAGGAAGCCAGGAAATCAGACTATGGCCTGTCCTGAAGGGACTTACAGTCTAACGGGGCAGTGATTATAGCCCCTACCTATGTAGGGTTTCATACATGACCTACTCTTTACTACAGGGCCTGCTGTAACTGCTTCATATAAAATCACATATTTAATTCTCTGTAGAATGGAGATAATACTCATGTTACTGTTGATTGGAGATTAAATGAGTTAATGTATATAAAGCTGGTACCACAGACCTAGGGATAAATATATTAGCCTTGTTTCAGGATTCTTTGAATACTAGTAATAGGAAATAATTTAAACTAGGTTAATCAAGAAGGGTGGTTTTTTACAAGGATACTGTGGGATCTCAAGGAAAGCTTAGGGTAGGAATGCAGAGGGACCTCAGGAAGAGTCTGCAAAGGATACGAAACCAGAATCTCTTTCTCTTCCCTCTTTTGGCTGCTCACTCGCCATCTGGTACATCAGTCTTTCCTTGTAGACCAGCTTTCTCTCTTTTTCTTTTATTTTCTCTGCTCCACTGTGCCCAAGATGAGTGGATGGTGGCCACATCACATTTCTCAGATTCTTTTCTTCTCCCCTCACTAATCCGTCTTCAGTCAGGTGTACAACCCTGGCCCGCTCATCATTTCCGGGAATGCAGGATCCTATGGAACAAACATGAATGTTGGTGGCTACGCCTGTGGTAAATATGAGAGTGAACTGAATGGACACTTCAAAAGATACCCTAAGTTCTCCATGAGACACCGCAGTATCCTTGTTTAAAAGCCCTTACAATTCCTATCCATAGAATAGAATTGGGAAAAAAAAAAAAGGAAGTAGTGAGTAAGGCCTATAAAATGTTACAAGGCTCAAATAGAATTTGCACATGCTAGTGATCATTACAATTTACTAAATTGCTTATGCTTAATTATGATGCATCACTGTGCGGCAAGTGCATGGTTGTACACTATCCATGTATGTTTTCTGTGCCTAAATTAGTAAATTGCAATTTTAGGAGTACACAGTTCTGGAATTTTAGGCTTGTGAGAGAGACTCAACATGCTAAATGATGAACACACAGACGAAAGAACTTTAGAATCCTGAGTGAGATTTTACAATTAACTATTCTCAGATATAGTTAAAATATTTTAGTGTAATTTTCTCCAAGATGGTGTGTTGAAATAGCGCAGGAATAAAGGATTACTAAAATAGCTGCTAATTTGCATGCTAAGAATGCCAGAAAATAATTGCTTATGAAAGTCAGAGTAGTAAATTTACTGTAGTGAGTTAGGATATTTCTTTATAACATTATACTGTCAAAAGAAATTAAATTAATTGTCCACAAAATTAATAGGTTTCCTTAGAGTTGTTTGTCCTAGATGTCATATTTTTATATAAATAATGATCTTCAGAGAGAGAAAGATATTTTATTAACTGTACTGAATAGTTAATCATGAATTATAAAAAGACATAAAATCTTCTCTGACATTTAATGTTTCTTCTTTCTTGTTAAATATTATTGTGTTCTGACCTTCAGTGCTATTAATAACTGTATTTATATCTACATTTCTTCTAAAGTTATGTCAAGTTTCAAATGAGTTTTTTGACTAAACAAAATAGCTTTCCTAGCCTGTGGAGACTGACTATTATGTTGCTTACATAATTTTTTCTGTATGAAAATGAAATATAGACTATTGAAAAAGGGCTTTAGATGCCATCTTTTCCAACTACCTTCATCAGTGAGAAAGTTCTTTCTGTTTCTGTCTGGAGAACTCTAATGGCTTGAAAAGGTTTCCTGGTTTCTGAGGTGAAATCTTCCTCCGTTAACTTCATGCCTGATTCTAGTTTTTGTCCTTTGGGAGAGACACTACGTAAGGAAAAGTTTTATAACCCACCTGGTCTTCTCTTTCGCTGATTAACTAATCTCAATGTCCCCAAATGTTTTTCATGTAATATGGCTTCATTGTTCTCCTTGCTTTCTTTTGGACGTTCTAAAATGTGTCCATGTTCCCCTTAACTTACAGTCTCCATGAAAGTATAATTGAATCTATTATTGTCTTTGATTTGGACACTATACAGCCTCAAGTGATTTTTCCATATTAATAGTACATATTGATTTTATGGCTGAAGAAAACCTCGTCTCAACTATCCTGTATTCATATAATTTATGTTTTTAACATAAATAACTCTTCCATTCTGTGAAGTTTCTCAGTTACCATTTGCTTCTTTGAATAACAAAACACACTAATTCTATATTCCATGAATTGTATATTCTACCTTCTTGGCTTAGTCATGCCTATCTATATTTGATAAATATGTCTTCTGTATTGACTTCTGTAGATGGTTTTTAAACTTGACTGATCATATGATTCACTTGGACATATTTTAAAATACTTAGATTTCAGGGTCAATAAATCATTCTGGATCTGAGGTGGAGCATGGGACACATGTATTTTAACAAAAACTTTCCTAGATAAATATCATAATCAGGTACACTTGTCATCACAGCTATGTATCAACAATAAAAATGTTAAAGTCTCATAGAATAATAACCTAGTGATCATTAATTCATTCATTTTATTTAATAAAGGAGAAAAATTCAGTAAAGAGAAACATTGTAACTTATCCTAGGACAAGGTGTGAGATGTGTGGAATTAGAGCCCAGAGTTCGTCACTTGGTCCATGGCCCTCTCCACCACATCCTGTGGACTCTTATACTAATCACTGCCTTCATGTGTGGTTTCTTCGACCAAATATCTACCTACAGTGTTACAAAGTTTAATTTTGTTCGCAATGATAATATAGCTACATATTTTTGGTGATACAAATAAAATTGTCATATTTGCAAGCATTATTGGATGACTTCAACTTACCGATTTAAATTGACATATAGGTTCATTCTAACGCACACTTAGAATCATAGACTTAGATTAGAAGGATAAGAAAGAAATGGATAAGCAACAAGTCTGTAATCTATTTTCAGCCATATCTGGAGAAACACTCCAGAGAAAGAAAGAAGATGGCCTGATCAAATCTCCCTGTAAACATGCTAAGGTCAGATATGCAGGCAAACAATCTAAAGTTATTTGCTAGCAGGAGAATCCTTCTACAGAATTCTTCTAGCAATATGGCATGATTATTTAGATTGGTTACTATAAACAAAACTAGGGCCCACAGATTAATGGGACATGGTTTCCTGGAAAATGTCACCTAAACCATGTAAATGTTTGAGTGTAAATGGAGATGTTGTATGACCTAAATGGCCCCTCTGTGTGGGTGATATACTACAAACATCACTTAGAGACCTCACACACTAATCTTGAATTGCAGCAGCAAGAAAGCATCTGGGGGCTGCAATGGAGATCCTGGATCTCTCCCTGCCCATCCGTACTTCTTCATATAATGCCCTTGAAATAATTAGTAATCCTTGATTTGGAGTCAGGTTCCTGATTTGTAGGTATCTGATTGGACAATCCAATCCTCGCAGTTAGATCCAATTGGCACTGTGGCAGAATGGCCTTTTGGACCCACAAATCATAGTGGTTAACATAATTTTTGGTAAGAAAAAAAGGATAGGATGTGTTATGGACTCAATGTTTGTGCCCCTCCTGCCCCCCCACCTCCTCCAAATTGGGGGCATCCCCCCTGACATCTAACCCCCCCCCAAAACCCTTGAAGGTTGAAGCCTTAACCCTCAAGGTGATAGTATTAGAAGGTGGGGAATTTGGGAGATAATTAGGTTCAGATGAAGTTGTGAGGGTGGAGCCCCCATTATGGAGTTAGTGACTTTAGAAGAAGAAGAAGAGACTAGAGCTCTCCACATC
Source organism: Diceros bicornis minor (assembly GCF_020826845.1). Classification (NCBI taxonomy): domain Eukaryota; kingdom Metazoa; phylum Chordata; class Mammalia; order Perissodactyla; family Rhinocerotidae; genus Diceros; species Diceros bicornis. Next base: position 58,372,456 of record NC_080747.1, on the reverse strand, counting down.
ATGTGAGGACACAGTGAGAAAGCGCAAGCCAGGAAGAGGGCCCTCATCAAGAACCAAATCTTCCAGCGTCTTGATCTTGGACTTCCCAGCCTCCAAAACTGTGAGAAATAAATGTCTGTTGTTTAAGCCACCCAGTCTATGGTATTTTGTTATAGCAGCCCAAGCTGACTAAGATAGGATGTAAAAATATGATGAGGACTTGTTGTCAGTATGGCTGCCTACCCATCTTCGGAATGAAATAGGAAAAGCCTTAAGGCAGATTATGGGGGGAAAATGTTACCCGTGGTATTTAGAGGAAATAGATTTAGATCTGGGTGAAATACCTAAAGAGGTAGAAAGAGAAAGTGGAAGACAGAAAAGAAATTAGTGACATTTTTGTTATATCCCTTTTTAAAGCTAGTCCTCTAAAAGATGTGGCAGTTGGGAAAAAAAAAAGTCAGTAATATCAGTTTTTTTTGCTGTTATTGGAAAGCCTTCTAATGCACTTATGGCTACCTGGAAAGATGTTATATTCACTCACAAAATAATTCAATTGACTGATAAAAACCTAAACAGGTAGTGGAAGCCACAGCTAGATGATTACAGAATCCCAAGGATATTCTGTTAAGACTAGGCCACTTTCCAGAGACTACCAGCAGACAGCTGGCAAATCATTATTTGCGCAGTGTAATGATAAATACTGCAGAATAGAAGGAATTGAATTTGATGACTGATCTCCAAATGGCTAAGAACTTTTTTGAGCAAACATCTCCAGATGGTATGACAACTGATCTCCTACATTTGATGAAGGTGGGGGCTTGGTCCACACAGCATACAGTTGCCCAGAGAGTTCTGGAATAGCACGCAGGGATCTAGTCACAGCAGACATTTGAAGGACCCTCTGTTTCATGATGTGGAACTTTAGATGCATGATTAGAGAAGTAAGAGTCCTGCCCTGTCGTAACCATGGGTTAGGATCCAGTCCCACTCTGCCACTTCACATTCATTGGTTGGAAGTTCACCAGCCCCCTCCTCTGGTGTGACGAGAAGTCTAGGATTTAAATCTTGCATTTTTAACTATGTGGTATGGTGGGCCAGTGGACTAATTTGCCACCTCAATATTCTTCTTGAATTAATTAGTTGGTTTCCATGGAGCTCTGTTGGAGGCCAACATCTCCTCTCAGCGGGAAACCTGGAGGGGATCAGTCATAGACAAGTTAACCCTTATTTAACTTAAAATTCTTTTTCATCCTTTATGAGATGCACTTTATCCATGGCTAACAGCACATGCCTTTGTTTTCATAATCTATAATCTGAAAATTAAAATCCTTTGAAACTATCTTAATAAGCTATTCATACCTTCATTTCTCATAGTTAATGTTTTTACATCTCTGTCTCCACAAGACTCAGCCATTAATTTGTCAGATGAGTTTTGTCATCTTCAGGTACTTGCTTCAGGGTGCCAGCACACATTCCACTGAGGCTTGTCAGATGCCGTTAAGTGACACGTTGGCTTTTCGGTAGTATGTCTCAGTCATTAATCACAATTCATGGCTCCTCCCCTGGGAGCCGGATTGAAACACGTCTTCTGTTTGGTTATGCCTGGGAGATTTTTTTAGTTTTCTTGAGTGAGATTTTATTGTTTATTTAAAATGATGTTTATCACCCCTGGCTGCATATTTAAATCACCTGAAAACTGTAAAACTATCAATGTCCCACTAAGACCAATTAAAAGCAAACATCTGGGGATGGTGAGCAAGTCTCAGTGTTTCTTTAAAACTCTCCAAGCAATTCCAATGGGCAGACAGAGTTGAGAGTCATTGGGTTAGCATAATACTTCTCAGACACTAAGATAAAATGAGTCATCTACGTATCTTGTTAAAATTCAGGTTGTGATTCAGCACGTGTGGGGCAGGGCCTGGGATCCTGTATTCCTAGTGGGTAATGCTGCTCTGTGGACCATACTTTGAGTAGCAAGGCTTTTGAAGTTCTTGGTTCCCTCTAAATGGTTTAACCTAATGTTGAAACATGTCTTTTCTAATTTGTCACATTTATTAGTCAATATTCATCAAGCACAAACTTTATGGACATGATTTCTCTCTCTCTCCTTTTAAATAGCAACAATCTCTTATGAAGCTGTGGCTTTGGGCTTCCTGCTTTTACACCATCTGAATGTTAGAATTGAAAAGAACCTTAGAGATGGTCTGGTCTGGTGGTTTTAGATGAGCTTCCTAGAGCTGGAGGCTTGAGGGGCACAAGTGGGAGGTGTGGAGGAAAGTGGGTGGGTGCAGACAAGGCTGAAAGCCTCGACACCTTTCCAGTGAGGAAATTCCACTTTTTTGGTTTGTTTTACCCTTCAATGTGATATTTCAGTTGAAAAGTTTTCCAGTTGAAAAAATAGTACAAAACCCACTCATTTTGTCATTTCAAAGATAAAAAACCTGAGGCACAGGTGGTAAGTTAAGTACTTCAGTTCATTAAATATTCAATAACAAATTCATAAAATTTCTGAGAATAAAAAAAAATCACTAACAACACTGGTGCTGATTTATAGCATCTACTAACTTTACAGTGTGAAATGGGATAAAACTTTTGCTTTTAGTGTCTATTAATATGCCTGTCACACTGGTGTTTATCTATAGGTGAGTCATCAAAGATATAATGGGAGCAATCACAGTAATACTTGTATGGCTCCAAGCACATAGCAGATAATGCAATAAACCAGGGAATGAAAAGACTAAATTGTCTCCAAATACCCAACAGCTCAGCAAATGAGCACAAAACAGAGCACGTATTGTCATTCCTTCCCATTTATTTCTCCCAGCTGTTCTAAGGACTCATAGGCTTATATACTAATTAGAAGTTACTGTATACAGTATTTTTCTTAAATTTATAATTGACCTTGATTCTCTCTTCTCTTTGGAGGGTAGGAAAAAATAAGCACAGTAGGGGCAAAGAGACAGCCTTGTCATCCTTCTGTAGTTACCCCCTTTAGTGGCCGAGGGCATCATGCAGTAAGGCCACTGGGCAGCACCCAGCAAAGCCATCCTTAAGCAAGTACCATGAGCAAGGGAAACAACAAGGTATTAGCACGGGGAGATTTGGTATACAAGGTCCTCCTTGATGCCTGTGTTCGGCTTTCTCACGTTCATGTTTGGATAAAAGGGAAGCAAGGGCTATCTGGTGACACCTAAAACAATTCATTTGATACCATGGTTTCAGAAGATGTATGAGTGACTTTCTAGGTAGTAGCAAATCCAGGCAGAGGGGAACAGGTAGATCTATCTTCTGCCGTCCATGACATATTATCATTGCGTGTGCTGTCAGACCTCAGTTCCATCAATTTTATATTTCTTTTAAAAATCTGATTTTATGTTTGAATTTATAGAGCATTAATGTTAAATTATCTCATTTCAGCACATTTAAATTAAAACATTTTAGTTTGTATTTCTGTTTCAATCGGTTGCATATACATGAAGCAATTATATGCCTCTGTATTTGTGGGTAGAAGGAGCGGCTGTGAAACATGATGGGTGGGTTGGCAGGACCAGTAAACCTTGCTTTTTCAGGAAAAATGTTTCTCAGTTTTCTGCAGTCTTCCTCTATGTGTGTTCTGTATTCTTTTGTGATTCGTCCGTCAGTGTGATTCTATCCACTGCCTATCTTTTATATATTTGCAATTTTTATATATATGCTGATTCCACCTCCTGTCCTCAGCAATGTTATACATTTATTGTTTTTTGTAAGTTTTGTATTAAAATGTCAATGTTATTATGAGATACAAGAAAGATAATCAGAATTGCTCCTATAAATACTTTAAATCCTTAAAATATTTTCAATTAAAAAAAAAAACATATTACACACCCTTGTTTCATGCCGCATGTTACATCATCTTCCCAAGCTTAAATATCGAGTTCTATTGGCAGCCCTTGTCCTAGGCCTGCCAGCCTGAGCAACCTTTGACTTTACCACCGTAAGCTCATAATGTTAAGGTTCTTCATATCCATCAAATGCTTTTCTCATGTGAAATCAGAGTTCTTATAGACTCTTGTGGTTATATGATATTTATTTAACCTAACCTTAGAAAAATTCAAAATTTCGTTCAATAGAAAACCTAATTCTCATTCCCCCTCTTTCACAACAACGGATATTAGGACACTCTGAAGGAAACATCCTGAAGAGGATATGCACAGAGAAGTTTGCGTTTCTATGGTTTTTCCAGATTCTGTTCTGAAATCAGCTGTTAGGCATAATTCAATTCAGCACAACTTGATTCCCTGCTATATGCTCAGCATGAGATGGAGGAACAGGGGCTGTACAAGCTGTGTCAACCACGAGCATTAAATCAACAAGCTTACAATTTCTCTAGGGTAACAAGAAAAACTCATGGAATAGTTAGGAAACAATGTATGACAGCGTATGATTAGATTCTAATATATGTGCTACTCACAATACGTGCTGTCAGAATCCACAGAATGGAAGGATCATTTGTCTCTGAGTTTCTTGGGAAAGACTTCAGATTCAACTGGATTTTGAGAGGGAGGATATGGTTAGGCTGCTGTGAGAAGGATTGACATTAATCCAAATATATGTGCCCAGTGTATTCTCAATTTAAACTGAAGGAAATCGTTGTTTTCCATGTTACTGTAGGTGGACTGGCACTGCATGGACCAAAGCTTGAAGGAAAGCAGAGGGACACTGGGCTAAGGGCTCAACAAGAAAACCAATAGAACTCAGTAGATAATAGATCCATGAAGAAGGGACAGTGAGTGGAAACCCATTGTCTCTGGAAACAGTGGAGAAAGATTAAAAGGCAGCCCTGTTTCTTCATTCTCTAACTTGGAAACAGAGATATCAATAGATGTCAGACTTAACGTGCTCTGCAGATGCAGTAAAATAAATGAGTAGTGATTTTAGAAAACTCCCCAATACTCACATTAGTCTGTATTTCAAAACTGGTACCTGACTTCCATGCTATACCAAAAAGCTACCCTACCACTTTTATGTGCTCTTCAATCTTAATTTTTTCCTTTGCCAATAGCACAGTACTTTCTTTCAGAGTGACCTCTTTCACCATCTACCTCAAACTGACAACTGATGCATGACAGCCTCTAATTAATTCTACACAGAAAACATAGAAAAGAACATCTAAAGCTCTTTGTCTTGTCCTGAAGCTCTCTCTAGTGTTGGAGATAACCAAGATTACAGTAGTAAATTTACCACCCACAGGTCTGACTGTAGGCTTAACATGACAGCAGGAGTAACAATATCAATACACATGTTTTAACAACATAAAGTGTAGGCTTCTATGAAAGTACATTTCTTTCCCTTTTAACTCAATTAATTAGCAGTGTCTTCCACAAACCACAGTATGCCAACTCACGTTTGTTACTAAGATCCTGCTTAACTATGGGATTTTTCCCCTATGAATCATTAACCCTCATTATTGTTTTATGTATTGAAAATAATGAAGCATTTTCAAAAAAATTCCAATCATGCAAAGAAAGTACTCATATTGAATTAGTTTGTCAAATGATAATTTAAATATTTTATATTAGTCTCTTTTTTTCCTCCCATTGCCTTTCAGTCTCCAAATATTATGGATTTTTATCTCTGTAAGCTTTCAAGTATTTGGTTTTTTTTTTTTTTTTGTGAGGAAGATCAGCCATGGGCTAACATCCATGCTAATCCTCCTCTTTTTGCTGAGGAAGACCGGCTCTGAGCTAACATCTATTGTCAATCCTCCTCCTTTTTTTTTTTTCCCCAAAGCCCCAGTAGATAGTTGTATGTCGTAGTTGCACATCCTTCTAGTTGCTGTATGTGGGACGTGGCCTCAGCATGGCCGGAGAAGCAGTGCCTTGGTGCGCGCCCGTCAGCCGAACCTGGGCTGCCAGTAGCGGAGCGCGCGCACCCAACTGCTAAGCCACGGGGCCGGCCCCTAAGCACAACATTTTAAAACAAAGATCTTTTTTAGTGTTTTAGCGCAAATTTGTACCTTTCCATTTCATCAAAATGTACAGAACAGTAAATTGGATTTCTGGTACTATTCCTTTGAAATCTTTAACTGAATGATTTTGGTTTATTGTAGGAAAACAGTATCAAAAAAGAATATATGCATCATCACAAAATCTGTCAAAAATGTGTAAAGACTTTTCACAATTTAGTTCAAAATCAAATTCATTACTTTCTTTCCTAATTTGCTCTATGAATTAGAAGCTGTCACGAAAACATTTGAAATTTATGTGTAGAAGGTAAGCTTCGTTTATATTTTTCATTTATTTATTTAACAAATATGTATCAAGTGCTCATTATTGTGGCACTACTGCAGGATTGCATAATGGATATGCTAATAAAGGATTGAAAACTAACACTTTGGAGAGGAGGAATGGGTCCAGAGGTCATTGATTGGGAAAGAGTCTTCAATTAGGTCCAGTAAGGGTCTGGCATACCAAGATTCCTCAAAGTTCCCAGTTCTTTAGTAACTTTAGTTGGTTAGGATAGTTGTAATGAAACATAGAATTCAGTTTTGATATCTCCTAGGTAAGATCTGCTGTAAATGGGAGAATTCTCCTTAAAAGCAAGGGAACAAGCCGTGAATCTCCAAGGAAGAGACTCAGAGGCAATGATAACAGCAAATGTAATTGCCCAAAGGCAGGAGCATGCATATTTTTTCCTTTCAAAATGTGCTTTTAGTCTACAAACATAGATTTGTAACAGTAAGTTTTATACAAAACAATCTATTTCAATTTGATTCAAATCTCTATTGAACCTCATGCCAAGAGGATGTCCTACCAGGAGCAAGGTAACCTCAGTATAAAACAGGCTGGCTGTGCAGGATCAAATGCAGAAACTGAGAGTAAAAGTGGCCAGAGGGACAAGGTCTCACTTTAGCCAGGGAATGGCCACCTGTAGTCTATGTGAGAATGAATTAGCTGCTAACTGTATATCCGTCACATAGAAGGTCCGTAAAACCAGATCACGGTAAAAAATTTTCACACATCAAGTAATAAATTTTTTACTTCCCACCTCTTCTCCGTCCCTAACATGTCAATATCTCCATACCTGATCCTGGAGGAACCATAATAGCAGCTGGCAGGTGAAGGAGATGAAAGGAGAAATTAAGAGGCTGATCAGATCATGCTTCCATTGCCCACTGTATATTTCTCTGCCTTGAGTGCACATGAGCTTGGAGAGGAACGGTTTAATTTAAGAGGGTTTTAAAATTAGACTTGATTGGACTAAAATTTTAATACCCAGAAAAATAAGTTATTTATTAACTGAGAATAACCAGATGGGCTGTGGGACCTGTTAGAGACACTCTCAGAGCACAGAGAAGAGTGAGTCCACAGATTGGGGCCACGGGGCACCAGAGAAACAAGTAAGATGTCTTTTATTTGAGCCTAGCTCATTGATTAAATGTATTTTATTTTTGTTTAACTGTCATCAATTGGTATAGACCATGGTGATCAGCTATATAACCATGGACATTGCAAACTCCAATTGAGAAGAGGTGTACCACTGACGGCTGTGCAAAGGGAGCAGGTGTATTTTTGCTTAACCAAATCCATTCTGCAAGAAAGGCCAAAGCAAACAAAATACTGTGATTAAATGTAGCCATGCTTTTCTCTGAAAAGATCTCAAGAGAAAGAAAAGGAAAGAAGATTGGAGGAGAAACAAAGATGCTCTGTATGAAAATAATAAGATGAAAAAGAATGAAATAATAAGAGACTATACTAGGAAGACCTATAGGTCTTAGCTGGTTATAGATGACCATTCAAATATGGTTCCAACTTCCTTTCTTATACCAATTTCACCCTCTTCCTGTCATGTTCCTGCCACAATGAATTTCTGTTTCTTGCCTGCACATCCCAGGTTCCTTTCCAGCAGTCCTGTGTCTAACTCATTGCTTAGCCTGGAATGGCTTCTCCTTCAACCTGTTCATGCCTCTCACTTCTGCCTTCAGCATCTGGGTTAAATGTCACCTCTTTCATAAAAATGTGTAGAAATCTCCTTCAGGTTGTTGGACCTTCTGGACTCTGCCTTCCCTGAGTTGTTATTCTTTGTTTAGTTCGCTGTAGATGCATTTCCTCTACTGCCCCACAGCTATTTGTTGGCATGCTTATCTTCACCACTAAACTCTGAGTTGCTTGGAGATAGCTCTGTGTCTTATTTATTTTTTTATCTCCAGAATCTGGCATAGTTTCTCACATATATTGGGTGATCAGAGGTGTTTATTTAATTAATGAGTTAACAATGATCATTAGGCAGCTGACTAATGACAAGATGAAGAAATCACACTGCTGGTGTATGTCTTTGTTAAGTACCAACCTCCATTTATTCATTAAATTTTTCAAGGACTCTCAACAACAGGAATAAAGAAAAGAGTGGGGTTTGCAGCCCAGAAATAGACAATGGCACTACATCTTTCTCCTGCTGTCCTTTCCAGCACTGATGACTTCTTCCAGGCAGCCCAGCCTGGAGGTGGAGCAGTGCTTTAGTAAGGACATGACAGACTGGTCAACTCAGGGTTGAGTAAGTCTCTCTGTCCATAAAAGGGGCGACTACGAGGCTAAAGATGCAGAAGTAATAAAGATTCAGGGCTGATGAAGTGGCCTCCCAGTACATAACTGAAGACTATCTGCTCTGCAAGTTACTCTTCAACTGTGGGAGCAGGTGCTTTATCTGCAAAGCGTTTATTACAGTCTAGAAAATCTATAGCTTTCTACAATTCCTCTTTAGAGGAATGCTTCCATTTCATCCTCTTTCTGTTTCTGTCTTCTCTCATCTATAGAATTTATCTTTCTCTATCATTGCTTTACTCTCCTTCAAAATAAAAACTCAGTTTTCCCAAAGGATACAGATGCTTTAGCTTAAAGATTCAGGTTTGTAAACTATTTTACATTTTGAGACTGAGTCAAATTTTTTGGAGTTACAGGGACACACTTGCTGTCTAATATTCCTTCAAATTCCTACATTCTATGACTCTTTGAGGGAAAATATTACATGTTCTTTAAATTAGAAAATATTTTCTTAGGGCATGCAGCTTTTCCGTTAAGGAGACTAACTGGGTATTTGTTTTTAGTATTTTAAATCACAAAATGAGAGTAATTTATACACAGTTTTATTCCCAATAGTTTGATGTAATTTTATTTCCATAACTTAAAGTTCATATTAAAATGTTTACACAATAGAGTATTTGCTAGAGTAATAAAACTTCATCGAGATGACGTGTAATTGTCCAGGCTTCCTCAAAATTGTCTTCATAAAGAGTGCTTTGGAATATTTGTCTAATGACATATACATTTCCTATAACTTCTGAACCGCACTAGGACAATGGAATGCAGTACGAGTCCAAAAAAATTATTTGAAACATACAAAGCATCATTTCCTTTAGAGAATTGAAATTTTGTAAATAGAAAGATGAAAAATTTCTTTTAACATTACAAGATGAGATGTGCTGTAATAGGAACATGACTGATTTTAAGTACTTATGACTGGAAAACATTTAGTTATGTTCCAATAAGCCTATTTAAGGCTTTTAAAAATTGATAGACTTGATGGGCTATCTTTGTGCTAATGTCTCTGGTCCTTGGGCTTAAATAACAAGTTGTTACAGCCTTATGTACATACAAACACAAATATCTTGAAATTATTTGCTACTTATATTAATAATAGCCACAATTTTCTATATTTATTAGATACTATGTTACTCTCTATGAATTATGTCATAAATGTGTTATTTCTCTTTCATCAATGAGGAAAATGAGTCTTTCAATAGCTTAGTACATTTCCTATAGTTATGCAGCTAGCAAGTTGCAGAGTTAAAATTCCAATGCCTCAAACTCCAGTCTGT